>NW_021134383.1:0-421615 GCF_004193835.3 Ostrinia furnacalis | reverse complement strand
TGTTATGTTTATAATAGACAAGCGCACGGTCTCATTCATTGAATGAGTAGCTAGGCAAATTTTGCAGTGTAAAAACAGTCCCAATAAAGTCGCCGTATATAACACACGTCTTTTCGTTACACTCTGTACCTGCCATTCGATAGTCAACTCTAATCTCATACACATAAGCATCATAGTGGTCCGTAACGAACCGGATATTTGCAGTGGAATAAACAAAATATTCGTGCACCTGGGAGCGATCGAATACAATACGCTGCGCGCTAATGGAAGGTGCCGATTTATTTGTGCTACGTGAAGTTGCAAATTAGCCCTTATGGTGAAGCAGTTAAGATATCGAAGGAGAAATGAAGATTCCAACTAACTTGTTTACGAGTTGAGCGTTATCTGCCTAATTTGCATATCAATGCCGGACTGAGTTTTAGAGAAAACTTATTCATCGGACATTTTTACGAGTGAAGTTAAACATCAATTACTACAAATATGGAACAATTACTACTTCAACTTGAAGAAACAGCTTGTTTGATAAGAAAAACGGAAAGTAATCTAAGAAAATGTCCTAAAGCAAGGTTGACTAAAGGATATTTACAAGCTCGAAGGCAGTGTATAGACGAATACTGGAAGTTGTTTACAACCACACATCATGAACTCGTGAAGATCACGCCGCGCGAACAACGAGCTGACATAGCTTACTTTGCGGAAGATCAATATGGAACGTTTGAGGACATGTATATCTGTATCAAAGGCAACATTCGTGATGCGATCACGGCGTTAGATGAGAAGAAAAGTCTGGAACAACAAAGAAGCTCGCCTTGCATTATGAATAATGATTCGCCCAATGTATCAACGTTTCAGTCGCAAGTTAGGCTACCTAGTATACAATTACCTACCTTCCATGGAAGCTATGAAGAGTGGCCGACATTTCAAGACTTGTTCGTGAGTTTAGTACACAACAGCAGCGCACTCTCCGACGTACAAAAGCTTCATTACTTGAAGACCAGCCTAGCGGGCGAAGCAGAAGCACTCCTCAGACATGTTCGTGTGACAGAAGCCAATTATTTGGATGCGTGGGACACTTTGAAAAATCGTTACGGAAATAAACGTATAATAGTGCACTCTCTTATAAATAAGTTGTTTTCATATAAAAAGTTAAGTGTTCAGTCTGCCAATCAAATTAAAATGTTACTCGATAATACTAACGAATGCATAAATACATTAAATAACTTAAATATTAAAACCGATTCTTGGGATCCTATAATTATATTTCTTGTAGTACAGAAATTGGATCAGGAGTCACGTAAAGATTGGGAGACTTTCGCTTTCAAGAGTGACTCGGACGTGTTACCGTCGTGGGTTGATTTGAAGTGTTTTTTGGAATCAAGGTTTCGTACGTTAGAGTTAGTTAATCCAATCACGACGGGAGCATCAGAGAGAGCAAGAGAGAAGACCACAAGAGATAAAACCTTCCACGCAGCAACTTCTCCAGTAAGAACATGCATATTATGTAACGAAAATCATACTTTATGTCATTGTAAACAGTTCACAAAGATGTCAACTACGGAACGAAGTAATTATGCAAAAAATCAAAACCTGTGTTTCAATTGTTTGTGGACAGGACATTCCGCTATGAAGTGCCGATTACAAATGTCCTGTCGCATATGTCACAGGCGTCATCATACCCTTCTGCATCAAACTAAGTCGAATGAACCTACTGCACATGCTACTAATACAAATGTAGAAGAGGATGAAATCCAAGTCAACACATTGATGACGTCACACTGCAAGACAAACCAGGTGTATGCTCTATTAGCCACAGCAATGGTAAAAGTCAAGAGTGAAACAGGACATACCATGATTTTTCGAGCGCTAATAGATCCAGGATCGCAGGCATCTTTTATAAGCGAACGGGCGACTCAGCTACTGAAACTGAAAAGAAAATCAATCACAGGGAACATTGTTGGAGTTGGTTCTACAAAGACGAAGATAAATAGCAAAGTTCAACTTCATATACTTTCAACACATAACAAGGAATTTTGTCTGCAATCAGAAGCTTACGTTATATCTAAACNACGACAAATTACCTTCTTCATCAATCGCGGTGAGAGACTGGCCTCACCTATACAACTTGCAATTAGCTGATCCAACCTACAACAAATCAGCACCGATAGACTTGTTACTTGGGGTCAACGAGTACGCACAAATCGTCCATTCTGACATAATTAAAGGGCCCCCTGGAACACCGTGTGCTCAAAAGACTGATCTTGGCTGGATTTTGTTTGGCAAAATAGGTGAGAGAGAACCTGAAACGCCGTCACTGCTTGTAATGCATCACCAGGTTGATTTTAATGAAATGCTCAGCGCAATGTGGGAATTAGATACTGGAAGAGGAAGAAAGCTTACACAAGAAGAAAAACAATGCGAAGACATATACGAGAAAACATACAAAAGAAATGAAATCGGTAGATACATAGTAAACTTACCATTTAAAGCAGACGTTCAGAAATCANACACCGTTGCCGAAATTCGTTTTCGGTTTCGGTTTCGGTCGTAAAACTAGTTTCGGTCGGACACTATTTAAATCATGCAGAAGAAATACCAAAACAAGAACATGAAAACAAAGCAGTTTATTTGAGTCATCATGCTGTTATAAGAAGCGGAAGCGAGACTACTCCAGTTCGTGTAGTTTTCGATGCATCGTGTAAAGACACGAACGGGATATCTCTGAACGATGAGTTATTGGTTGGACCGGTTTTGCAGGAGGATCTGAGAAGCATAGTCCTGCGGTGGAGAATGCACGCCGTATGTTTTGTTTCTGACCTGAAAAAAATGTATAGAATGGTGTTAGTAAAGAAAGAACATGCCGATTTCCAACGTATTCTATGGAGAGACAATCCTAGTGAAGACATAAAAGAATACCGTTTACTTACCGTTACGTTTGGAACCGCACCAGCACCTTACCTCGCAGTCAGGACCTTGTTACAATTAGCTGACGATGAAGGTGAAGAATTTCCTGTCGCTGCAAAGATCCTGAAAGAAGACTTTTATATGGATGACGTACTATCTGGGTTTGACAGTGCAGCCGAAGCCATAGAAGCATGCAAACAAATGACTGAAATACTAAAAAGAGGTGGCTTCGAATTGCAAAAATGGTCGTCTAATAGTGCCGAATTCATGAAATCTATCAAACCGGAAGACCGTTCAACTAAAGTACAGCTAAATTTGAAAATTGATGGAACTATTAAAGCGTTAGGCATCCTATGGAATTTAGCAAACGATCAATTCAAATATGACATAGACTTACCTCCCATTCTGGACACCTCAATCACAAAGCGAAACATACTAGCGCAAATTCAAAGGCTGTTTGATCCACTTGGATGGATAGCACCCTGCATAGTTAACGCGAAGATACTGATACAGAAACTGTGGTTGAAGAGGGTAGACTGGGATGAAGAACCTGACGAGGCATTGAAAGAAGAATGGTCAAAATTAAGACAAGACTTTGAAAACGTTAAAGACATTAATATAACAAGATGGATTGGATGTTCAAACAAAGAAACCAAGAGGATAGAATTGCATGGATTTTCAGACGCATCTGAGAAAGCATACGCCTCAGTTATTTATTGCAGAATAATTAACTTCGATGGCACTATAACCACTAAATTGCTTGCAGCTCGAACAAGAGTCGCTCCTGTTAAGCCAGTTTCGCTACCTAGACTGGAACTTTGTGGAGCAGTGCTATTGTCCAAATTACTGAGGCATGTAGCACAAGCAATGCGAATACCTGCTTCACAAATATTTGCTTGGACTGACTCTTCGATAGTGTTGTCGTGGCTAAGTGGAGAACCGACTCGATGGAAGACATTTGTTGCGAACCGCGTCGTCGAAATTTTGGACAATGTCAATCACCAGCAGTGGCATCATGTGAAATCAGAGCAAAACCCTGCTGATGTTGCTTCTCGGGGCGCTCTAGTCTCAGACCTGAAAACCTGCAAGCTATGGTGGGATGGACCAAAATGGTTAAGCCAACAAGAAATCATATTTACAAAACCAAGTGTGTCACATACAGACTTAGAACAAAGAAACATACATGCAAATTTGAAGATAAATGAAGAAAAGATAATAAAATTTGAAGAATTTGACAATTTGAATGAACTTTTAACAGTAATAGTATACAGCATAAGGTTTTTACACAGTAAAACAAATCCAGAAGGGATAGATGAGCCAATAACTACGCAAGAATTAGACATTGCTTTGAAGAAATGCATCAAAATTGAACAAGAAGAATTTAATGATGAAATTGAAGATTTAAAAGCTAACAAAAATGTAAAGAGAAATAGTAAATTAAAAACATTGAATCCTTACCTTGACGAAGATGATGTCCTCAGGGTGGGCGGCAGATTGCGTAACTCTGTCTTACCGGAACACAGCAAACATCCTATAATCCTGAAAAACAAAAGTAAATTAACTTACCTGATTATTGCTGATGCACACAAAAGAACACTGCATGGTGGAACGCAGCTAGTGTTGACTTACCTGCGTTCGAAGTACTGGATCCTGCAAGCAAAAAATACGGTTAAGGCTTACATACATAAATGTGTAATATGTGCTAGACAGAAGGCCCTTGTTAAAACACAACTGATGGGTGACTTACCTCGTGTGCGCACAACACCAGCACGTCCTTTCTTGCACAGTGGGGTTGATTTTGCTGGTCCTTTGTATGTTTTGATGTCTAGAGGACGTGGAGCTAAACAAAATAAGGCGTACATTGCCATATTTATTTGTATGGCTACTAAAGCTATCCATCTTGAATTGGTTGGGGACCTAACATCCGAATCTTTCATCGGCGCATTTCGTCGTTTTGTTGCTCGCAGGGGTAGATGTACACATTTGTGGAGTGATCAAGGCAGAAATTTTGTCGGTGCTAACAAGGAATTGGCACAAGCATTAAACGCCACAAAATTAGAACTACCAGAACATTTAACGGAACATCTCGCAAGGGAAGGAACACAGTGGCATTTCATTCCGCCTTACAGCCCTAATTTCGGTGGCTTGTGGGAAGCAGGCGTGAAATCTATAAAATACCACCTTCGAAGAATACTCACAGCTAGTCTCACGTTCGAGGAGATGACAACCACACTCTGTGACATAGAAGCTTGTTTGAATTCACGACCCTTGGTTCCAATCGACAATTTAGATCCAGATGCACCAGAACCTTTGACGCCTGGTCATTTTTTGATAGGCGAGGCCCCAATTAACGTACCTTCTCCTAATTTACAACACATAAATATTAACCGTTTAAACCGTTGGCAAATGACTCAAAAGTTAGTTAGAGATTTTTGGCATAGATGGCAAACTGAATATTTGACTAGATTGCAAACTAGACCTAAGTGGCATAAAAAACAATCAGAATTCAAAGTAGGTGACGTTGTGTTACTTAAGGACGAACAATTACCACCCGGCAAGTGGCCATTAGGTAGGATAGTAGCTCAACACCCTGGAAATGACGGTTGTACCAGAGTATACAGTGTTAGGTATCGTAATGAAATTGTAAAACGTTCGGTTAGTAAATTTTGTGAACTACCTATTAATGATGATGCAGTAAATTTCTTTATCTATGTTGAAGATTAATTCAGTTTGTACGAATATATAATTTTAATAGTAAATGTCAATGTTGAGAAAGCCTACTGGATTATACTTACATTGTCTCACAGTTTCTTAACTACTGTTTACTTCCTGAGTTTAACTTACTTTGTATAATTATGTTAACTTGCGATCATGTTTACTTAGTTATGTGATGTTGGTAGTAAATTGCTGTTGTATTGTATAAGTATACTATGTGCATGCTAATAATTTAATGAAAGTCCTGTCGTACTTTGGTGGGCGGCATGTTATGTTTATAATAGACAAGCGCACGGTCTCATTCATTGAATGAGTAGCTAGGCAAATTTTGCAGTGTAAAAACAGTCCCAATAAAGTCGCCGTATATAACACACGTCTTTTCGTTACACTCTGTACCTGCCATTCGATAGTCAACTCTAATCTCATACACATAAGCATCGAATAGAAATACAGAAGGTTTATTTATAACAATTTTACACATTAGTAACAGTTTGTTTTCTTTCTTAATTAACTATAGATCTACAAAATAACAGATTTACTTAACAATTTATTTATTTATTTAACTATCGATCTTAAATCGTATTACCGGTTTCCTGATTCTTTTTGAATAGTTGCTTACTGGCTGTGACGGTGGTGCGGGCGGTTCAATAGTTAACGCAGTTTGGTTATCACTGTTGTTATCTTGACAATTTTTGTCACCTTCGGTATCTGAAGGTGTACTCTTTCCTTGTAAGGACAAATTAGTTTTTCCTTCATCCGAGATGGGCTGAGCGATATCCTCATTCCCCGAATTCCCCTTCGGTATCTGAAGGTGTACTCTTTCCTTGTAAGGACAAATTAGTTTTTCCTTCATCCGAGATGGGCTGAGCGATATCCTCATTCCCCGAATTTTGACTACTCGGACAAGTAACATCCGATAACCTAGACCTGCGCCGAATCTGATCTACATGTCTTTTAAGAAGTTGACCATCATTCCTAGCTATTGAGTATCTACGAGCACTATCACTTAACGCAGTCACTGTGCCCTTTACCCACTTGTCCCCACCTGAATACTCCCGCGCCCATACAGGATCCCCCTCGGCGAAGGGGCGCAGGACCCCTCGCGCCGCGTCGGCCTGCCGGCGCTGGGCGTCGTGCACGCGCGCCGTGACCGCGCGCGCCGGCCGCAGCTCGTCGAGCCTCGTGCGCAGCGCGCGCCGCTGTAGTAACATCGCGGGTGACTCACCGGTGCTGCTGTGCGCCGTATTTCTATAGGCTAACAAAAATGTTTGTAACGCTGTGTCGATATCTATTCCGTCCCTATGTGCCTTCTTGATGGCGCGTTTACAGATTTTAACCGCGTTCTCGGCGGCACCGTTTGAAGAGGGATGGTAAACGGGTGAGAAAAGTTGCTTTATCCCGTTATTTTTCAAAAATGCTTTGAACTCGGCGCTTGTGAACGGAGGACCCTGATCCGATACTAGTTCAATAGGCAGGCCAAACCTCGCAAACGTAGACCTAAGTGCCCTAATTACGTTCGTTGCCTGAGTACGTTTCATGTCAAATATCTCTATCCACTTTGAAGTCGCATCTACTAAAACAAGAAAAGTTTGATTTTTATAAGGACCTAGGAAATCAATGTGGATTCGCGACCACGGGCGATCATGATACACCCACGGCTGGATGGGGGCGCGCGGGGGCGCGTCGGCCTCCGCCGCGCACGTCTCGCACTGCTTGCACAGCGTCTCAATGTCGCGGTCTATGTTCGGCCACCACACATAACTCCGCGCAAGTGACTTTGTTTTCACTATGCCTAGGTGCGCGCTGTGTAGTTGTGTAAGAATACATTGTCTTAAACAAGACGGAATAATCATTCGATAGCCCCACATAATACAACCGCACTCCACATAAATTTCATTACGTCGTATGAAATATTGTTTTAATTCTTCCTCCGGACATACTTGAGGCCAACCCGTGCACGCATAAACTACTACTTTGCTTAATACTGTGTCATTTTTAATTTTATTTTTAACATCAGTACTTGTAATTGGTAAAAAGTTCTCAACAAAATTTACATACGTAACGTCTTCTTCATTAGGGTTTCTCACTGTTTTACATGGCAATCTGGACAACGCGTCTGCACAGTTTTTACTCGAGGGAACATACTGTATATCGTAGTTGTAGCCTGACAGCATCACGGCCCACCGCTGCAATCGTGAAGCGGCCATCACGGGTATACCTACCTTATCCCCAAAAATGTAAGTGAGAGGCTTGTGATCCGTCCTTAAAATAAATTTACGACCGTAAAGGTACTGATGAAACTTACGGATGCCATAAATGATGGCCAGCGCCTCCCTGTCTATCTGCGCGTAGGCCTTCTCGGCCGCGGTGAGCGAGCGCGAGGCGTAGGCCACCGGGCGCTCGCCGCGCGGCGTGTCGTGCGCCAGCACCGCGCCCAGCCCCGCGCCNCACAACAAGGTATAGTATTCCTCATAAGTTAATTTGGTATCACTTAAAACTCTAGACAAGTGCTTTTTAACAGATTTAATATTGGCCTCCCATAGTCCACCCATATGGGGTGCACCAGCAGGATTAAATTGCCAATCAGTACCATTCTGAGCTAAACTTTCAGCAATTTCAGGTGGCAAGTTTTTTAAGAAATTTGTATGTAACTCTTTAAGACATTTACTAGCACCAATAAAATTTGTACCACAATCACTAATTAGTTTTTGACAATGACCTCTACGGGCTGAAAAACGCCTGAAAGCCGCCAAAAATGCCTCGGTGCTCAGACTGGTGACCAATTCTAGGTGTATAGCTTTAACAGCTGTGCAAATAAACAAAACAATATATGCCTTTTGTGTTCTATTTGACCCACGGCCACTAAATAACTTAAGTGTAATAGGTCCAGCCAGATCCACACCACTTATACTGAAAGGCCTCTGAGGTGTAACTCTATGTTTGGGCAAATCTCCCATTAATTGTGAATTTGTTCTACCAGAATGTCTACAACATGAAATGCACTCTCTAATTATTAGCTTTACAAGATATTTAGCACCAATGATATGATATTTAGAATTAATGAAATTTAACATCAACTGTGGGCCCCCGTGTAATGTTTTGTGGTGTGCATCCCGGACAATTAAATATGAAAGTTTACAATTCTTTGTTAAAATAATAGGATGCTTTTTATCAAAATTAAAATCTGCATTACTGATTCTACCTTTAACTCTTAACAAGTCTTGTTCATCCAAAAATGGACATAACTTTCTTAACCCTTTAAAAATTTTACATTCATTTTGTTTTTTACTTTTTATAATATCAATTTCNCGCGTAGGCTTTCTCGGCCGCGGTGAGCGAGCGCGAGGCGTAGGCCACCGGGCGCTCGCCGCGCGGCGTGTCGTGCGCCAGCACCGCGCCCAGCCCCGCGCCAGCACCGCGCCCAGCCCCGCGCCGCTGGCGTCTGTCGTCAGCACCAGCGGCAGCTCCGCCGAGTAGTGCGCGAGCACCTCGCTGCTGGCCAACGACGCCTTTACCTTAGCGAACGCCGCCTGGCACTGGTCGCTCCAGTCGTACCCCACACCTGTCTTTAGTAAGCCGTATAATGGTGCCATGATAGTACTCAGATTCTTTATAAACCTACCGTAGTACATGACCATGCCTATAAATGCTCGTAATTCAGACACTGTTTTAGGTGCGGGCGTTTTGAGAATTGCCTGAACCTTATCTGGGCAAGTTTGGATCCCTTCTTTGCTAATAGTGTGACCAAGATATTGAACGGAATCGGCAAAGAACACACATTTTTCTTTTTTTACCTTTAAACCATAATTTTGTAAACGCTCGAAAACCTTGTGTAAATTCGCAATATGGATTTTTTTTGTAGCTCCCGTGATTATGATGTCATCTAAAAATACCCCCACATTAGGTAAATCAGCAAATAACTGTTCGAGTCTTCTTTGGAAAATACCTGGACTCGAAGACAATCCGTAGATCAATCTATTATACATGAAAAGGCCTTTATGCGTATTTATGACTGTATATTTTTTAGATTCATCCAGTTCAAATTGCGCGTAAGCTTGACTGAGATCAATTTTACTAAAGTGTGTTCCCCCTTTTAATTTTACTAATAGATCCTCCATTCTTGGCAAGGGATAACGGTCAACTTCTATAACCTTATTAAGTGTAATTTTATAATCAGCGCAGATTCTAATGTTACCGTCCTTCTTAACGACTGGCACGATCGGCGTCGCCCAGTCCGAGCGCTCCACGGGGGTGAGGATACCGTCGCGCACCATCTGCTCGAGCGCGCGCTCCACCGGCTCGCGCAGCGCGTAGGCCAGCGGGCGCGCGCGCAGGAACACGGGCCGCGCGCCCGGCCGCAGCGCGATGCTCACCGCGCCGCCCGTGAACCGACCCAGCCCGTCCGCGAACACTTCACAGTACTTGGAGCTGAAATGCGACACGTCAAATTCATCATTATTATTATGCAACAATGACACATCAGTTTCGAATGCTGGCAACTGTATGTTTAATGCTGACATCCAATTCCGTCCTAAAAGCACTGTCTTTCCGTTTTCAATTACATACAATTCTAATTTTTGTTTCCTATCCTTAAATTTAACGAGTGGACGCACTAAGCCCACTGGTTTAACTGTCTCGCCGGTATAATATCTTAATATTAACTTGGAAGGCTCAAGTGGCAATTCACTAAAAAGTTTACGGTAACATTCCTTACTGATACATGATATTGCACTCCCAGTATCGCATTCCATGTTAATATCCCTGCCATTAATGTTCAACTGTACAAAAATTGGTTTACAGTGTGAGGAAAATAATTTACAAATGTCAACAAATACTACCTCTTCGTCGCCTGAGAATTCATCCTGTTCTTCGCCGTCTGGATGGGTGACGTCAACACGATGTTGTTCCGTTACGTTGGGACACATGCGCCGTAAATGTTCCTTTCTGTTACACACTCTGCACACGTAGTGTAGATATTTGCACGTGGCCGCCTCGTGGTCGGCGCCGCACACCCGACACTGCCGCTGCCACCGCGCACGCTCCGCCGGCCCCGGCGTCGGCGCTGCGCGGTTCTCACGTCGCTCGCGGGCGCCTGTGCGCCCCGCTTGCCATCTTCCACCGCGCTGAGCCGTCACGCCCGGCCGCCTGTTTGCCGCTGTCGCTTGATAGTCCACAGCGACGGCCGTGTCCTCCGATGTCCGTGCGTGACCATCGACGACGGCGGCGTCCTTCTCGGCCGCCTCCATGCTCACTGCCAGCGTATACGCCTTTGCTCCGTCCAATTCGCTTTCAGCAAACAATCGTTGACGAATTACCTCGCTATTTATTCCACATACGAGTTGATCATATTTTAAACTATTATGTTGCATTTTTTACTATAAAATTATCACTTCACGGGATTTATTGCAACAATATCTATTTTAACGGTAAATAATATTTACCCTCCCGACGTTTCGGCTCGGTTGCACGAGTCATGGTCGCGGGCAGACTGAAGAGATGCGGCGTCGTCTGCTCCGGCGCGATGAGTTTTCTTCACCCACCCGCATTTGCACAATATTTTCGTCAGTGGTACAGTCAGTCCGACAAACTACACTAACAGTGTCCGGGTTTCTCTGAGACGGCCTAGAACGCGATTTGTACTTCGTTATCACCGGATTCCACGCTGATGATAGGTTAAATCCATCTCGATTGAAAAAGCATAAGAATTTCAATCGAGAAGATGGATTTAACCTACGACATTCGACATTCTTTTCAAAACCGCCATATATTCTGCAATACTTTCATCAGGCTTCTGTTTTCTGTTTCTGAACTTGTATCTTTCTGCTAAAATGCTCGGCTTGGGTTGCAGATGCTTAGTCATAATTTCCGTGAGTTCTAAAAATGTCTTTGACTTCGGTTTTTCGGGCGTACACAAATTCACTAATAATTCATAACTTTCAGCACCCATCACAGTAATTAATGTCGGCACTTGTAAGTTGCTAGCGATGCTATTTGCGAGAAAATACTGTTCTAGACGTTCCACGTATAACTTCCAGTCGTCCTTGTGCAAGTCGAACTCAGCTATTTTACCAATCGCCATGATTTTTATTACACACGCGTAGGTTTGTAATCGTTCCTGTCGCCACTGAAGAGTATGTAGGTAATATAGGTAACCTAACTATGCACTGGATGAGCCTAATGGAGAGCAATGAAACACACGTCTTACTATTGCGGCTTGTATTCGAGAATGAACGACCATACAAAAGTAGGTACACGGCACAGTTATAAAACTAAACTTAGGACTACCTCCCACTAGAACAATAATTTTAATATGTGAATCTACCCATACATTACAACTCTCACCCTCTTTTAGTCGTGTAAAAGCCCTTTGAAGTACAGTCTAAACACTAAGTTAGGTCGCGGGATGGTGTAGTGCTAATAATTCTTTCACGCAAATTATTGCTTATCTAACATATTCAAACATGCACATGTCATCCAAAATTGATTGGCGGGGTTATTAGACGCGAGTCACGTGACCCGACGAGACGGGGGCCGCCGCCGCCAGGGCTGCCAGGTCTAAAAACACAAAAGCCGGACTCGGTGCTTAATTTAGCCGGACATTTAATCCTAACAGCCGGACATACCTTTTTTAAGGATGTCGCAATAATTAGTATCATGCCTCTTGACTATCAACAATCATCTTCATATCGGTAGCCCAACATCCCATGCCGATGTGTGCTCGATATTATTCTGTGGCTCGACTTTCGACTGGCTCGGCAGCCACATAAAAAGCCTAACAAAAGACGGACAGACCGGTTAAGAGAATATTTTACCGGACAAGTCCGTAAAAAGCCAAAAATGTCCGGCTCGAACCGGACACCTGGCAACCCTAGCCGCCGCAGACATTCCAATTTTGAAATTCGAAATTTCGAATGTTAATTTGAAATGCAAGGGTGTGACCGCGCGTGGCATACAATCTGGCTAGTTTAACTAGATACGCGATACAACGAAATGTCTCTACCTATAGTACTGGACATGTAAATCGATCGGGTCTATCAAATGGCAATGCCAGATTTTGTATGGAAAGTGGCGTCTTTTTTTTTTCGCGCGGCCATCGACCAAACTTTGTTTTTTGATTACAAAATAGTGTAATAAACCAAACTTACTATGACATGTATACCTCTAAACTCAGTCTGAACTGAGTTACGAGCATTAGAAGTTTGATGATTTTCATACTAGATTTGCTTTTTGTGCGCAAGTTTTGTAAGAAATTGCAACAAAATATTGCGCTATTTTTTTATTGCGCTGATTCTGCTCCATACTGATGTCTGGAGCCTTTAATGGATGGTATTGTTTGTTTACACATACAATCTCACTATTTTGTTGCAATTTCTTACAAAACTTTGCGCGCAAAAAGCAAATCTAGTATGAAAATCATCAAACTTGTAATGCTCGTAACTCAGTTCAGACTGAGTTTAGAGGTATACATGTCATAGTAAGTTTGGTTTGTTACACTATTTTGTAATCAAAAAACAAAGTTTGGTCGATGGCCGCGCGAAAAAAAAAAGACGCCAATTTCCGGCATTGTCTTTTGGTTGATTAACGAGGAAGTATTTAAACGTTCCATTCTACGCAGCAATACTGAGATTGCATGTGCATTATCGTTTTAATAATTTATCGCTAAAGGACATGCTTGCAGCAAAAACCATAGGTTGATTGAAAGTACTGGTTTTGTAATTAATGCCTTTGCTTAATTATTTATTACAGATATTTTATTTTTAGTTGCCAACCACTTTTGTTTGCACTGTAAGTATAAGTACACCCAAACATACCTACTCTTATCGAAAATCTTGCGTTGTTTAATATTTTAATACCTTTCTTTAAGTAAATCTTATTTCTATGATGATTTGAAAAAGGATTGATTACTTTATTCATATTATTACTCATTACATACTTACTCTCATTAATTACTTACAAAAAACAGATGTCCAAATTGCTACACTTGCCAAAATCGTTCCAGAGCGTTCACCCTATTAAAGCCCAGTTCACACTTGCGAGTATAAATTTCCCCTTTAGTTATAATTGCAGATAATTCCGTGCGGTGTGCACACATGAGGGGTTTCGGCGATCCATTATGGAGGCTCGCGTGTGGAGCTAAGAATGTTGGGGAGACAGTGTGGACATGCCTTTATTTAATTATTATTGACGGGATAGCAACCATGTACCCTAATTTTTAATTACTATTTTGTGATCATGATAGTTTAAACAATATGATGCCTTTATTTTTTAACAAAATGTCAAAAAAGTAAGTTTTTTGGATTTGAAATTGAATTTGGGATTCCTTTATTGCCGGTATATTTACTACAGTCCTTCTGCGATATCATAAGGAACATTCTGCTATCAAGGAAAAATACACATCTATGTGTGTATTTTTTCTTCATTTTTAATTTAAAAGCACTACGAACTTTTTTTTCTGCTTAGCCCAAAGACAGAGGCATAGAAAGCCTTGGAATTAAGTTCGCCTTATTTACTTACTAGCGGCCGCCCGCGACTTCGTACGCGTGGATCCCGTTTTACCCCCTTCATCTATCTTACGTGGTTTAGATTTTTTCATACAAATGTTTTTTCCCGCTAACTATACTATATTATAAATTTTACCAAGGATCCCTAATTTTTTTCTAAATGAAATGTAGCCTATGTCAAATTGGAAGAATGTAGCATTCTATTGGTGAAAGAATTTTTTAAATCGGCCCAGTACTTTTTGAGCCTATTCATTACAAACATACAAAAATAGGTACAAATCTTTCCTCTTTATAATATTAGTGTAGATAAATTAGAAATTTTCACCCGAGGTTTTGGTAGTGGGTACTTATTTCTCCCTTTCCCATTCATTTTTAAAAGATATGTGAAACTAAAGATAGGAGATCCTGTAAAAAGGATTACTTTTTATTAGAAATTAACTTGTGCGAAACTTGCATAGCGAACTCTACATTTTTCTTTTATTAAATTTCGAAATCACTTGTTTGTGCTTGTATACATTTTTTTGCATTTCTAAATCACGTATTTGTTGTTGTTTATGTTATCTAGGTATATCCACAATATTCCATCGTCGGATGACGGATAGCCCAGACACGGCCATTCGTTTCAGTCTCATGTACGATATTCATAATCTATTCAGGCTTCCATACAACCGCCTCATTTAAAAGCTGTATTTTTGCTTTAGTACCGTTTTGATGGATGCCCTTTGTTTTGTTTTACGGGGAGTTTAGTTAGGATTATATATTTACTTGCAAAGATAACAGTTATTTAATTTTTATCATGATCTGAAGGATCCAACTAAGTTTTGTTAAATACTTAATCAATCAGAAGCAACAATTTAAATAAATTCGAATCGAAATGATCTAACGTTGATAATCAAGTTTCTTATCTCAAATTTTGTTTAGCACGTCGAACCAATTGCTATGGATGTGTACTTAAGTTTACAATTTCCATGGTGTTATACCTCTGTGACTTGATCATACTCTCAAGTCACGATTTTTCAATTCTTTTCAGTCTAGTAGTAACTGGCTAAGTACGAGTATCTACTGGCAACAAAAATAGGGCGACTAAGATTTGCTTCATCTCAAAGTCAACCATTTATCGAGTTTTTGTGAAAAAGTTTAGTATTTTTCTCCGTAACCTGAAGCATAGACCTCGCGTGTGTGAGTGAGAGCCATTATACTTTAGGTTCTATAAAGATAGATAGATAGATAGATAAAACGTTTATTTGCATAACAGAAACACACATTACAAACAGAGAGTACCAAAAGTAGGATAAAATAGTACCCTCAGGACAATATTATGACATGGTATGGTAAAACAGAAAGAAAAAAAAACATTATGACATAATAATTATAATTTTTGTCGGCCGTTTGGTGTAGTGGTTCAGAACGGACTACTATGCCGAGAGGTCCCGGGTTCGATTCCCGGCCGGGCAGAAATTGAAATGATGAATTTTAATTTCTGTGACGGGTCTGGGTGTTTTCTATGTATAATATGTATGTATTTACAAAAAAAAAAGTATATAAGTATGTTTATCCCGTCGTCTAGTACCCATAGTACAAGCTTTGCTTAGTTTGGGACTAGAGGCGCAGTGTAAAAAAAAACAAAAAAAATAGGTACACACATTATACAGAAAATATTATGTGTGTCGCAGAAATGTAAAACGGCAATAGCTCAGTAATTGGTTTACTTAAAAGCAAACCACTGATTTTCAGCTATAGCCTAAGGACGAAAGAACGAATAAAAGCTTTTCATACTGCCAAAAGATATATTAAAGTTTGTCCCAAACCTTCGCAGGTAATAGCACCCAAGGTCGCGTACGTGTTGCGCCGCAGCCGGCCGGGATTACGGGATCGCGCGTAATACGGACACGCGCGAATTAGGATTTACGCGCGTATTAGGATTTACGCGTATCGCGCCGGTTTGTTTTGGGACGTTTGCGTTGGAATAGTGACCGAGGTCACTATTCCCTAATCCACACGTGGCGGAAATGGCGGACAGATGGTTTTGTTCTGTGTGTGATAGTTGTTGGAGGCTGCTGCTTGCTGGCACTGCTTTTCAACACGTAAAATTTAAAATAACTAGAACTAGAATTTTTTTTTAGTTTCAAATACAACTAACGTTAAAAAATATAATAGCTCGACAGCAGAGGTGGAAAATATCTGGTTTTGGTTATTTTCAGCTGTAAAAAACCAATTAATTTTCCAAAACAAGATAAATATGATCTCTTATCATGAGTCTCTAAACGTCTAACTGAGCCAATATAAACTAAATGTGATGAACTGATGACTGTATTTACGACTCAAGAGATGGACTGACTGTCATGATTAAAAGCGATCGCAATAGACAGACAGTGTCCAATTATATTGTACAGTCCCAACAACAAGGACTCTCTCAAATTAAAAATTATGTTAAGTTTAACAATTGCTATAAAAACCAGATTTCCGAATTACGCAGAGCCTCTACAACCGAATTCGCACAAAAATTATTTGTAAACAAAACAAAACAAGAGCTTAATGATCTCCTCAACCAGATAGCGTATATAAAAAATCAACATGCAATTTGGAAACGCGAGACGACCGGCGGACGAGTGCGCCACTAAAATAATAGCAAATAAAACAAAAATATAGGAAAAAGATACAAAAATTCGGTTAAGTAGCACATGAACCGAAATGTTGCGGGTTGCCCTCGAGTAGATGCGAGGCACGGGTTCTGGAGTGGGGCCATGAAAATCGCGGTTGGGATTGTCTATGAACGGATTACGGCACTACATGCAATTGCAATAAGAACAGTTTTTTGTGATGTGTTGTCATCAAACTGCATTGACTTCAAAACTTCCTAGCCGTAATTAATCTTTATTTAGTTTAAACGTTAGAAATTCGATAGAAAATTGAAGCCTAAATGACTTTTTACAATAATATTTTAAGGAAGTTAGATCAATCACTTTTGATGTTCTCCAACTTTGATTTTTTTTTCTTTTATAAACACGAAAGTCCCCACAGACCCGATGTAAAATACTTATTTTTACCCGACTGCGCCAGAAGGAGGAGGGTTATTTATTTTTATATCTAGTCACATTACTTCTTTTTTTTCGCTCGCAGAGTTGCTAAAATCAAGTGGCAGTGGGCGGGGCACATAGCTCGTAGAGACGATGGCCTTTGGGGCAGGAAAGTTCTCGAGTGGCGACCACGGGCTGGAATACGTAGCGTGGGCAGGCCTCCTACTAGGTGGACCGACGATCTGGTAAAGGTCGCGGGAAGAGCCTGGATGCGGGCAGCGCAGGACCGTTCATTATGGAAAACCTTGGGGGAGGCCTTTGTCCAGCAGTGGACGTCATTTGGCTGAAACGACGAAGACGACTTCTTTTTTTTATTTATTTCCTTAAGATCTTAGCTCGTCACTAGTGATTTCAATAATCCACGGGACATATCCCATACATTAATTAAAAATGTGACCGCTTTTCTACTGGCCCAACTGAAACAAACGCTACGACTGGAGCAATCCTTTTTTTAGCTCTCCTCTCCTTCACCGGGAAATGACTTTCTGACTCTTAATCTCTCTGGCAATCTCATTAAAAATTCATAACTCAAAACTGCGAAAAATGAAAATTTATAGGGTCCCGAACTACCTCCGTTATAGGCTTAGTTGCGATACGAACTTTTAGTTGAAGATGAAGTGTGGTTTATCTTTTGTTGCATTCAAAATTTAAAGTCTACTTTAAGTTTCAATTAATCGTATTTTTTTACTAATTGCGTTTAGAAAGTAAGACGGTAAAAACTCTTTGTCAAGATGGTAACTTAATCTAAATAAATAAACTCTTAAAAACAAACTTCACCAAAATAATTATAACGAATCATGGGAAACCTAAACTTTATTTCAGTCTCAAAGATAAATGTTAGTTGTAAATCTGCAAATTAGGTATTTTTCAATTTAATTTGGCAATTTTTTTTCCAAAATCGTACTTAAATATTCGACTTAGTATTCGAACTTCACAGGAAGCCACAACTATGATACGAGTATCAACCAATTTAAAATGTCAAATTCAAATAAGTCTATCTTAACCCACATTTCTAGCTAAAACTCATTAGAGAACTTAATGCAGTCGACAAATTAATATCACCGCGGGAACAAAGCGCAAAAATCAAAGTTCCCGTTTTTCTTCCAGCCAGGAAGAGCCGGGAAAAAAGGCGGAAACCCGGGAAACAAAACGATGCACGGCTCTATGCTGTTTTGTTCACTTTGTTTAGGAAGTGTTATTCTGCTGAGGTAGTTTTTTCTTTGAGTTTGTGTAACCCTTTGCGATTTTATTACGTCATTTCGTGCTTTTAGAAGAGTATTGTGAGCTGTATTTGACAAACGCATCTTAATAATAGACATAATTATTAAGGTCTTAAGACTCAAATTATATTTTTGTGTTGGAAATTAAAGGGTTTTTGATGAAAATTATCTCTTATTCCCTTGAGTGACTCTTTAGTCAAGATCAATAATTCAGAATGAAGAGAAAAAAGTGGCAGAATGGATGTTTCCGACCTAAAATGACTTTAGTTAGTCAAAAAATTATCAATCATAAATATCTAATAGACAACTCCATGCTCCCAGTTTACCAGAGTAAACAAGAGAGGTTCCCTCTTCCATGCAAAATGAACACACATCGTAAACAAAACACCATCACCCATATCGTTTACCAAATCAAATCACATTAAAACACATGGACAAAAAAAACCCTCTTTCATCTAAAAAGTCCTCCGGGGAGAATTCGACACAGACGCAAACGGATACAGTATACCCACGGATACCGTATACGGCAACGGATACCGCACAGCAAATGGATGTTGATAAGTCGGTTATATCCCGCCGGCGATCGGATTCATATCCGAATTAATAATCTCGATCCGATGTGGGAATAACTTGTTACGTGTGACGCTGTGACGCGATGTTAGAATATGGTTGGATGAGGCACTTTTTAATGGAAATTGAATAATTAGCAGATAAGTTGTTTATTTCAGTTGTTGTATCTATCAATATTAGATAAGTGACGTTACATAAGAATCTCAATTTTGTGAGTATTTACAAAGTGTATATTCTATTTTCCAGTAGTATTTTTCCCGTAACATACAACTTTGATTCAAATATCTTCATTTTGGTTCCCATCTTGGTATATCTCATGAAGGTTCTTTTCATAATTATCTAGATTCCTAACTTCAGTGGAATTTAAATTTAGACTATATAACACTTTTTTATAAATGACACTAGATCACTAACAACACTGGTATCAGATTAAGGAGAGGCTTTTGAACCTCTCTATCGTTTCTGACTAATTTTTCGTTAACATTTCTCTATGTGTCATTTTTTTAGTCTGGTTGTTTGTTAGCAGAGTTAATTACAGTTCTAACTGGATTTTGACTTTGTTAAATATCTTTTTTTGAGAGAGTATAATTACCACGGAATGACAAGACTGTTTTTTTACTCGTAAGAGACATCGTCTCTATTCTACTCCACATTCGTAGCTCTACGTTTAAGAATATTAGGTAGATTCAATTTCCTTTACAATGTTGTTGATATGTTGGCCACTAATGCGATTTAAATGTGTTTCGCCTCAGTACAGTCGTGACGTATGTTTGATTGTACTTTCGTCGATAGATATTTTGGTTCACTAGCCTTTGCTTGGTTGGTCTACAAGGGCAATTTCGGTGTGACACGAAAATGACTGAAGAGGTATCTTTGTACCGTAACAAGGTAAGTTTATTTTGAAAGGAATAAAGAAAGAAAAAAACATTTATTTGGTAAAAAATAAAACTATAAAAAAATTTCGCTCCTCTTATGAAATTACTACAAAATAGGACCGAAATATTACACATATTTCAATAAAGGTCTACCGCTTAACTCAATCAGTGTCTGAGCAGCACGAGAGGTGTGATATTGACATTAAGACGTGACAGGGCATACGAATCTGAAGTCTCGCTGACGTTTGGCCGTCACAAAATAAGGGTGATTTTGCCGCTTTCATAACCTTAGGAACTGACTAAGTGAAACGCTAGTCTAAACCTTTACTTACCTCAAAGTATTGAGCGCAAAAAGAAATCAGCAATCTTGCAAAGTTGACATTACACGTAGGTTTAGGGACATCCCTATTATCCGTGAAGTGTAGAGTTCTCACAATGACTTCTATCTCTGCTTCAATTGACTTATCATATCATCCTATCCTACTTCTACTATATAATATTATAAATGCGAAAGTTTGGATGTCTGGATGTCCGGATGTTTGTTACTCTTTCACGCAAAAAGTACTGAACGGATTTTGTTGATACTTTACAGTATTATTGTTTGTAACCCAGATTAACATATAGGCTATAATTTATGCCGATCTGTGACACTAAGTTTCACGCGGGTGAAGCCGCGGGCAAAAGCTATATTCACTTAATTAATATATTTTAAATGCGTAGACCGACAATCCCAAAATCCACCCAAACCAGACGTTCCAATCGGAATGCGATACAAGTACCAAATCCTAATAACATCCAACTTTCGCCACATGCAGGGGCAGTTAGTAGTTTGCTAACTAATCCGTACCTATTCTGGAACTTCCCGGACGATATCATTGTTCTGTCCGGCGATTGGAAGCGGGAGATACCGAGTCGGACGGACCAGAATAAGGGGCCCGCTGGAACGTCGCAAATCTAACGTATTCCATCGCTTGTTACTGGTTACGATATACTAGAGTATTGTTGCGTGTGATAGGGGTATCTGTATAGAGTAGTGTCTAGTCTTATTCATCGAAAACTAACATGATACGATAAGTAACTTAAAAGTAAGGACAGCTTACGTTAGCAGTTTGTTTATTTTTAATAATAGAGGTCAATTTTACCCAAATAGGAGTCATTGTGTCATCATCATCATCATCTCAGCCATAGGGCGTCCACTGCTGAACATAGGCCTCCTTCAATGCTTTCCATGTTATCCGGTTGGTAGCGACCTGCGTCCAGCGCTTTCCTGCTACCTTTATGATGTCGTCGGTCCACCTTGTGGGTGGGCGTCCTACGCCACTGCGTTTTCCGGTACGCGGCCTCCATTCCAGAACCTTGCTGCCCCATCGGCCGTCAGTCCTGTGTACTATGTGCCCTGCCCCCATTGCCACTTCATTCAGTCATTGTGTAAATTAAAAAAAACGGCAGTATTTCCTTCAGTAAAATCGGTGTTAATTTGTATGTATTAGTGTGTCATGGACTACTCGTTTAATGAATAAGGCTAAAAAGACATATTGATTGTTTTTCAGCAACAAAACCTTTGCCAAAAGGATAAAGTTACGAAAAAAAAAAAACTCCATTTAAAAAAACTATCACAAGCTGCAGTTTTCAATGGTTGTCAAAGTTAGGTGGTTCAAAATAACCAACCTGGCATGCGCGCCACAATAAGCGGTTATCTCGCCATTTTATCGATTTTGCCCATACATTTTGACGTTTAAAATCATCGATAAGAGTACCTATACGTGGGACACTATTTAAGTTGTGAGCCTAACTATGAAAACAAAGTAGTTTATTACTAAAATGGTATTGATTGCGTTTATTGGTATTGTCTTTCATGATTTATGTACTTTTTAATGTGTCCGAAATACTTTTCGTAGCATTTTTTCCACTCAGCTTGAGGCACCTCTAAAGCATGGTTTTTGACCGCACCGTCTGTTGCTTCTGGCTACATAAATCGCTGTTCACGCATTTAATTTTAATATATGGGTACCAAAAGAAGTGTTTAGATTCCAAGCAATAATTTTGTGGCGTTGGACCTGTTTATCTCATATTTTGAGTGTTCAAATAGTCAGTTGTTTGACGAGACGTGTAAAAGCTCACATTTTCGTCACGAATGGCAATTTGACTAAGCTGGTCAGTTTCCCTTATTAAACTGAAGACTTTTGGGAAAAAAGTGGCTGTTTACTATTAAGAATTAACCATTCTAAATTTCTCTAGTGACGTTTCTGTCACATAATAGGATATTTCGGAAAAATAGGCGACCGTAAGTTTCGAAGTGTTCCGAGCGCATGGGACTTTTGTTGGAATTGGTTCATCTTAAAACACCTCCATAGTCGATAGCTGTTTATTTTCAAGATCATTATGCATAGATCCTTAATTCGTCAACTGTCACAATTTTAAAAACGGCTCTTAAAGATTTTTAAACTTATTTATCAAACATTTCCAAGGACTCAACGACACAAGCGTCCTATTGAGCGTTTGAAAAATTTTGTGACATCCAGTGAGAAAAAAACGTATTAACCATAACATGGTCATAGAATATTTTATTACTGCTAGTGGAATTAATGCCTAGGATTATCTCAATCCTACGATATATCACATGATAAGATTTCTCTTCCATTTTTCTGACAACATCAATGTTTTCCGCCACAATTAGTCATTTTGGACGACTTTCGCAAAATTCACTGATGAGCCAATGACATACAATATTATACTTCTTAAACTAGCGTTTTACAATGGTAAAGGATAGATCTTTATCACCAAAAGTGAAATTTAGCTGACCGCTTCAGTTTTGTATTGATTAACCACGTCAAAAGTCATAATAAATTTTCGCGCGATGATTTCCGCAAGTCAATTCGACGTTTTTGTGGTCAAGACATTTTTCAATTCAATGTTAATAATGGAAAACGTGCTCAAATGACAAAAAGTTTTGAACAAGGTTATAGTCAAAAATTACAAACTTTTCATTCAAAGTATCAGATGTCGTCTAACAACACGTTATGATGTCGAGGCTCACAACTTAAATAGTGCCCTAGTATCAAGGCGCACATCCTAGCCCGGCTGGTATTATCATCTCTCGCCATATACCATCTGACGGAGCCACGATGTGTACAAACTGGCGTCACAGCCAATCAACAATTTGAAGACGTCAGCATCTTGCTCGTCATTGGACGGATGACTCGCAGTCACAGCATTGCGGACTGTTCCCATCTCTAAGATACCTGCATTCGCCTTGCTGTTGTTAAAGGAATTTCTGTTCGTCTCTGGATCACTGAAGCTAGTGAATTTAAGTTACAGATACGTTATTGGGTGAATCAGAATTTATGATTGTTATATTTCCCCTAATGTCACCTCTAAAACGACCGGCAGCTAAGTTCGTTGCGGGTCCAATGACAGTTTAACTTTCCCCCGGGACAAACTTGACCTTCACTGGTTGGGTTTTTATTAGCGGTCAAGCTGTAGATCCTGGCTACACAGGAGTTGTAGCGGTTGGAATGAGAGGTGGGAATAGTCCCGTTCCTCTAATGTCAGAGTGATGATTGACAATGAAAGCGACTTGCTCGTCATTGGACGGATGGTTCGCAGTCACAGCATTGCGGACTGTTCTTATCTCTAAGATACCTGCATTCGCCTTGCTGTTTCTAAAGGAATTTCTGTTCGTCTCTAGCTAGTCGTTGCTTTGATAGTTACAATGATGTTAAGCAGGCAGGGAAGATATTGGGTGACTGTACAAATATTCAGAGTTAATTATCGCAAGTGACAATAAAGTTAACAATTTCAATCATTTTAAAGGCTTTTTACGCTTTAACAAGGTTGCAAAAAAGTTAAGATCACTGGATGATATCATCGCCATCAGTTGCCTTAGTCTAGTGGTTAGAGTTGGACAATTTCGACTCGGAAGGGAGTGATCTCGGACGGGTTTGATTCCAAAGTGGGGCTGGGGGCACGTACAAAATGTTATTACGTTTTAGTTTGGTTACAGGCTTTAAATCAACCAGATATAGTCTAAATTAATCCAAGTATTATTGCGTACGTCGTAAGACATTGTAAGATAACTAGGTATGACAAATCTTAAACTTAATTAGTTAATTTTAACAAGGTTAATACTTCTATTGTTAGAATCCACACGACATAAGCTTTGCCGTTCTATGTCACCCTGTGCGTCCACGCGCACTGTGAAACCTCATAGTAATGTTTGTGAATACGGGCGTAAGAATCCTACTGGAGCACTATTAAAAAAGCTATTTCAAAATAAATATTAGCCAAGCATTTTAATAACCACATGAGCAAGCTAACTAAATGCCTTGATTCTAATAGAGAACCTACATACACTAATGGTTTAATGACAAGGGAAATTACATACACATACTAATATCACAAAAGTGGTTAATGAACGAAAATAACTCAAGATCTAATCGCATATCAATAATCTATAATGTTTGTTTAATATGCGCTTGACATAATTTATATACCGTTCTAATTATATACTGGGAAGGAAGTTGAGTACGTTTTAGCTTAAGTAAAGTTATAGACTAAGAGCCAGTGAACGCCAATCATTAATAAAGCTGAAAGTTTGTCAGCGCACTTAACGCATTACATAGGTTACGATGGTGCATCATGAAGTTTGGGTCATCGTTCCCAAAATTTTATAAAACTTTTATGTTATAGCGTAAGTAAAATTACAATCTAATGAAATACCGTAAAGGTTACACTGGCGTTCACTAGCTCTTAGTCTATTATGTAGTTTAGGTTTTAGAACTAGATAAACGCGTTCCTATATTTTTAATCGAGTCTTTTATAACACAGAATAATGAAAAAATGCTTATAACGATGTGTCTCCAGTCGCTAAATTCTTATCTTAACGGTGATTTTAATTAAAATTTACAATAAATAAATACTTATTAAAATAATTTAATTTTAAAACTTCTAAGTAACTGTTTAAAAGATAAATTTCACATAAGTAAAATAAGAAGGTATAACGAGCATCCCGACTGTGCGATGCAAAATATTGGTAATGTGTTTTGGAGTTTATTTCAGTAGATATTTTTGTGTTCCAGTAAATTGTTTGATGAATTTAAAATAATAAATAATAGTGATAACTAACGAATTTTTGCAGTGGCACTTGCGATATCTACAGGCAAACTTAAACCAGTACAAAGGCATCTATGATAAAACCGACTCCAAAAAACCTACACTAAAAAGTAGAAAAATAATTACTAATTTCCTGCTTATTTATTAGGACGAATTAATATTTATGTAGGTATACCATGATTGATATTTTTGGAGTCGGTGCAGGTAAACTTTACATGTTTCATAATCTTGGCACCGACTCCAAAAGTATCAATCATGGTATACCTACATAAATATTAATTCGTCCTAATAAATAAGTAGGAAATTAGTAATTATTTTTCTACTTTTTAGTGTAGGTTTTTTGGAGTCGGTTTTAATTTTTTTTATAAAATTTTACTTATTTCTTGCTTTTTAGTTAACTAATTATTACCTTGATGTTACCACTGAAGGTAGGCAGTACATTGACACCATATTCTTCATGTCTAGTGTAAATAATATTCCCTACAAAATACAGGTTACCATATAGGAAACCTAAAAAGATCTTAAACCGTCAGCCCACCTTAAAAACATGAAAGAATACAACTGTTGGTCTAATTTTGTAATTATAATATTTAAAGAATTATCTTTCAACTCCAAAGCATTAAGGAGTTGTACCTACCATGACCAGTTCATCATGATGAGATGATGAATATCTGATGTAAACACTTGAATAACTTTAGAAACTATACTTATCTATAAAATTAAAAGAATTATCCTCCAACTCCTAAGCATTAAGGAGTTTTACCTTCTATCATCAGCTCATCAATATGAGATGATGATTTCCAGGAGCAAATACTTGAATAAATTAAGAAAAAGTTTGAAAAACGATATACGTGCCTATAAAATTTGAGGGTTGCCCTTGATTTCCCTAGGATCCCATCATCAGATCCTGACTTGGTGACAATGGGACCACCTCAGAAGTGTACCCTATCGAACAAAAAAAGAATTTTGAAAATCGGTCCACAATTGACGGAGTAATCGGTGAACATACATAGAAAAAAAAATACATACAGTCGAACATATAACCTCCTCCTTTTTTGAAGTCGGTTAAAAACGCCTAAAAATTTCAGGCCCAACTATTTATTATGCGCTAATGTCGTCTCTATTAATTGTATTATAAGGTACGTACAGTTGCAGAATCTATCGCAGGTCCATAGACTGTAATCCCATTTGCATGTATGACAGAGCAGATAGGGAATCCCATCCCAGATCAAGGGATTAGGAGACGCGAGACCTGATTCCTAATGTAGGGGATGCCGGGAAATTGGGGATTATTCGCTTATTTGAGATATGTTTGTTGAGTGTTATTGGGTTATACGAGGTTATTACTTGAACCGTATTGATACTGATTCATGATAACCTTGTAAATTAACGAAGAAAGAAATACTGCTAAAGTCTAATTAGATAAGAACTATTTTTGTCGAAAATATATTTTTCTACAGTCAATAAGAGACATTTTAAAAATGTCGGGCAAATGAAAATGAAATTATTGATACATTTATTGATTTTAAGATTGTATGGATTTGAGACTGCAAGACTGAGACTCTGTAAGTGGCTAGAGTTACTGTTTTTTACCTGGTCAATTTAGAGCTTCTTAGCAACCTAGCAAACTGAAATTATAAATGTACATGTCTACAAATAATAATACATACTTATTTATTTATTACTTTCCACCTATTTTAATATCATTCACTAAAGCCAAGAAGCAACTAAACTCAACTAAACTACAAACCGCACGAAAATAGCTCACCACCCACGGATTTCAGATTGCATTCGCCATAAAATTTAGAATACACAGTTAAATGTATTTCTTATTGCATGAATAATATCGTGCCAACAAAGGTTATACTTTAAGTATGTTAGTGTATTGCATTAATGCAATTTAATCAGCGAGCACGCATCACGAACGTGCGCCCACGCATCCACTGTGGCAAGCTCGTAAGGCATGCTCTTCAATGGCGAAATTTATCGCCTACTTTCTAGAATAATATTATAGTTGCAACTTCCTTTTGGTGTGTGTAGATAATATCATTAACTTTTCCTAAGCATAGGAACAACAACGATACTAATCGACTCATAACTCCACCATGTTCTTCTGGTTAGAGAATAATCAAATTATCTTCAGCCAGAAGTCCTGGATTCTTCATTCATGGTCACAAAACTCTGGATTGTTGCAGTCGGTAGATTGTTAAAAAGGTGCTTCAGTGCTTTCTTTACCGATACCTAATAATCATTTATATCTAAGCCTGAAAAGAACTAATCTTTTATTTCGTGATGCCATCTGGTAATGGTAAGTTACACTCGGCACTCAGGAACTCCGAATAGAGAAGATCGCATTCCAGTTTCTTCAAACTGATTTAGACATACACAAAGAGAGGTCATGAGGGTTACGAAACCAATACGAGCTACAAACGATACATAGAAATTACCTTTTTGTATTTTGAAGCAAGTATGCCCAATTTTCTCTTCACGCTTGCCAAAAAGGTTAGCCAATGTCAAGATCCTGCTAAACATGACTGATTCTCCTTCTACCACGATCCCCTCACAAAGTTTCAAATAATGGCTGTCACTGGAACACCTACCTTACCTAAGTATGCACATGCTAATGTAATTTAAACAAATGGTCGCGACAGTGTGTGAGAAACGGCGGATAATCGAGGTGACGGCGCTCTCAGTTTATGGCCGAAGATCTGTCCCCGAGACTAATGTCACGTGACCAGATACATCTATATTTGAAGGGGAATGTTACGAGACGTTTTTGCTTTGAGGTAACACCTTTTAAGTGGTTTGGTGTAAGTAAGTGCTTTGGTGCTTTGTTTTATAGGGTTGCCAGTTAACCAGTAAGGATGTTAGTATCTTTTCTTTTCCTGTCACTAATCTTAATACTGATTAATAGGATATTTGCTATGTTGTTTCTTATAGGACAAATATAGTCAGGCGTGCTAATAATTTTCTGATGGAGTTTTCGAGTGGAGATGGCAGGCCTCGGTAATTAAAGAATGCCTATCACACCGATGCGACCGGTGCAGGACCGGTCTTTGTGGAAATCCTTGGGGGAGGCCTTTGTCCAGCAGTGGATGTCTTTCGGTTGAAACGAACGAACCTCAACAAGAAGAATGAAAGAAGTCTAGTTCTTTGGTGTCCTTTGGCACAAGTTTACGTCCAGCAATGAACTGCTTCTAGTTGACGATCGAGTCATTTTGACGATTTTTTCAAGTTATTTATAATTTTCAGATCGAGTAATTTCTAAAAATAAACTCAAAGTCTCTCCATCTTCCTATGTCTAGCATCTAAGTGTTGATGGATCAGATACAGCACCGTTGCATAGTATATCATAATTAAGCACAATGGGAGCCGGTTGCACTCGCGGCAGTATACAAGAAAAAAGAAGAATTAGCGAACAAATTTTCTAGTAGAGTTCTCGGGAAACTACGCCTTGCTAAATATAGAATACCTATTACTAAAAAGAAGTCGTGTTGTCAGGTGGCTATTGGTATGAGTCTGACTTCTAGTAATGAACTGCAGCAAGATACAGGTGTTTTTTGTTACAGTCTCACATGTAGCAGTGGACGACATCTGTCTGATAATCGAGCCATTTCTAAAAATAAACTCCAAAGCATCTCCATCTTCCTAAGTCTAGCCTCTAAGTGTTGATGGATCAGATACAGCACCGTTGCATAGTATATCATAATTAAGCACAATGGGAGCCGGTTGCACTCGCGGGAGTCGCGATTCGTCGCGGCGCGCGCGCATGCAATCAGCGTTCGAATGTGTTCATACTTTATATTTTGTACTGGCGACGACAGTGATCTTAATTCTAATTTTCATGGAAGATATGTACTAGGTAGAAAATATTGGGTTTAATAAACTAAAAGAAGCGTAAATCGGCAAAGGATCTGAAACTTTGTTTGTGATTCGGTTTTCCTGAGCTAAGTCCTCATAATTTTGATATCACACATTCTTGATACTGATTACTCTAATTTTCGTTTTTTAGCCTGTCCTCATATTTATATCTTCATTTTGTTTTTAAATCCTGTTCATTGTTTGGGTTCATGATGTTCGTTCACATCTTTTACAAACTGTTTATCTGGCTTTAAGTAAATGTCTTTTAAAGTAAGTAGGTTATTCTCATTCTTTATTTACGTGAGACGTGAACTGAAAATTGTATACTTGTCCTAATAAATTCGTGAAAAATCCTAACGTTTTCGCGCCCACCAATACGTCTAGGAATTGTTACGCGCATGGCGCGCGCGCACCGTGGCCGATCGTCTCATTACCGAGCGAGCGGTTAGCGCCGCCCACTCGAGAATAAGTGACCCCACGGTAATTAGGTCAACTGTAAATTAACCAGAAAAAAAAGGAAAAGTCGAAGCCAAAATTTTTTTTCCTCAGTCAAATGACTATTTACTCTCCTTCTACCACGGAATAATAATAAGTACTACGTACAGAAGTTTTACTTCGCGAAGGTATTTAAAAAAAATTATGCTCAATGTCATTAACAATATGGTATAATTTAGCCTGTCTCAAGAGTAAGCACCATTTTGTTGACAAACGTCAGTGATCGGCACTGCGCCGAAGCTATAGAGCTGACTTCGGTAAAATGATGTGAA
Source organism: Ostrinia furnacalis (assembly GCF_004193835.3). Classification (NCBI taxonomy): domain Eukaryota; kingdom Metazoa; phylum Arthropoda; class Insecta; order Lepidoptera; family Crambidae; genus Ostrinia; species Ostrinia furnacalis. Next base: position 392,016 of record NW_021134383.1, on the reverse strand, counting down.
GTGAGGTGCCAAACTGCGGAAAATGGCGGAGGAAATACATGATTTAGCATAAATTATCATGAATAATATCAACTACTTATTTACCTCTCAGTATCTTGAGGCAACTTAAAAAAGTACATTGTGTTTTTATTATTATTTAGGCAGTTAAATACTGCACAGTATTTAGTACAACACCATTTTCTTCCATCATACACAAGAATATGCGTGCGTGAGTCAATGTTCGCTCGTATGTGAGGCCTTGTCGAATCGTATCCTGTAGGTGGGCCATCGTGCGTGTTTTGTTTTTGATGTAAACTCGCGAGATGAACAGGCCTGCTTCTACTGACAATTTTATTCTTCAAAAGAAAAAGAAAATCCTTGTAGCGTTTTCGCGCCCATCAATACGTCTAGGAATTGTTACGCGCATGGCGCGCGCGCACCGTGGCCGATCGTCTCATTACCGAGCGAGCGGTTAGCGCCGCCCACTCGAGAATAAGTGACACCGAGGTAATTAGGTCGACTGTACTTTACGGTTTTACGGTAATGGCCGACGCTTTAATACGTCAATGAGAGCCACAATAGAAAGTTCATGTGTATCTTAATTAAAGGACGTAATAAGTATAATTAACTAGCGGCCGCCCGCGACTTCATACCCGTGGATTCCGTTTTACCCATTGAATTTTGAAAATCCCGTCTTAGTGAGCACCTATGTTCTAAAAGGAAATCCCATAAAAAAGTGGACACTCCTAGCACTCTTGTAGTTTCTGAGATTTCGTGATGAGTTGTGTCATCCTTTAATGCAGTTCTGTGCTTGTTGCATGCAGTCGTTAAAATCATGCTGCTGATGATAAAAGATGGTAAATTTTACAAAAACAAAAGAATAGCAACTGGTAAATAGGCACTTAAACATTAATTTGAGATCGTTTTGCTTTGCTATGTGTAGATAAAAGAAACTTGCGAATCGTCGAATAGTTACTGCAATGTAAGAGATATTTGTTTAAATTCGTGGTCTATAATACTCGACTTCAAATATTAATAATACTTCCGACCGAGCATGTATAATACAGGTTTCGGGATTAATATCAATCGTCGAATTCACCCTAATTTCCATACCATAAACTTTCTTTCCCCCAACTTGAGTACCACTAACCCAAACCTATGTAAATCTTAATACAAACATATTAATTTGCCCCACCTGGGATCAGACAACTCGGCCATAGGTCGGCTCATACATTACCATACATTTACATACCACACGGCGGCGGTTCGTAACTAGTTCGGAAGTCGTGAGTTTACGTTTTTGACTTATAGTTTGAGTGAGTCACTAGTTCTTCGTTATCATACAACATATTGAAATTTTCACCAATAAGAGCTCTTTCAAATTAGACGGTTGTCAAGCGTATGCACTCCGCACACTTACTGTTGGTACTTCTAAATTTTATTCCAAGGCAGTTGTCATACAATTTTCCGTGTTCGGTCCTACAAACGGACGACAACCGTCCGTCTCAAAAGGACTTTAGGCCCAATTTTTTGATTCATAGTTAAAATAACTAATTGTTAAATTTTGTTAGTAATGGTTAAATATTAACAAAATGTAAACTAATAGTTAAAAAATGTACTAAGGCTGAGTTGCACCACCTAACTTTGACCGTAACTATAACGATAACCGGTGTTTTTTGTGTGGAGTTTGACAGATTTTTGACGTTTGTCGAAGTTAAAGTAAGATGGTACAACCCAGCCTAAAAGTGATGCTAACCATTATTCGAAAAACATTTTTTTCTGATATTTAACTACTTGTCATTTGACATCTGTCAAATTTAACTACGAATAAAAAACTGGGCCTAATTTTGAAAGAGCCTTTAAGTATGTAGAGTCCATGGCAACTTTACTTCAATTTATTTGTCAGTCTTGTCAAAATTAAGGTTACTTTTCTTTGCGTGAATAATTATAATTGACGTGATTGCTATCATGTACCATAATTACGAGCCTTCGATTCTTTGCGTGAAAAGAATAGAATGTTGGCTACATTCGCTGCTGAGACTGTTATCATTATTACCTATCCTCAATAGACTGCCAGTCTATAAAAGTGCGAACTAATGAAAAATGAGATAGAAATTATTTTATTAATAACATAGGAACATCTAGTGTTGTCTTGCTTTGAATTACGAACATACAATGGACAATAAATTAGCAGGAACCGCTATGGGTGATTGTTTCGTTAAATCTATATCTCATCATAACACCAGGTTTGAGACTCCAGTTATTACAATCCAAATACTCATAGAAAAAGACGCAGACGAACTGTAAAGTGTAACAAGTCAAAACCCTGTATTTTAAACGTGTATTTATTCTTTTTTTAAATAAACAACTTGAATAAATCGAACTGTCTAAGGCGGGAATTGAACCCACGACCTTTCGCTTGCCAGGCATTTATTCAGCTTTACATGTGACAATACACTAATTTATATCATTTACCTAAAAAGTTATCATTCAGTTAAGCTCAATGCAACATCGATTTTTGAGCACTCGATATTGCGACGCACCAACAAACTTTCGACTCGAAACTTCTCGATTCGAACAATAAAAACCGGCGAAATTCGACATCAAACAATGCGTTTTCGATTGCGATTTGTGCGGCAATTAAAAGTTTTCGAAGGCGACTTTTTGGGGACATTGTTTTTTGGGAAATGTAGACGCATTTTTTAAGGCTTTATTCAAAAGTCCTTGATTCAATTGGTTTTGCCGGTTAATCAATTTGAAATAATTCAATTTTTAATTTAAGCTGCACTGTTTTGTTGACGAGAGAGTTATTGATGATAAGTGGAAAATTTGGTAAAAACATGAGAACAAGATCTAATAAACGAAAGAATTTAGACATTAAACAGCGATTAATGCAAGTAAGTAAGTACTTATTTACATTATAAATACTTCTGCTAAAGGCATTCACTTTATTTTTGGTGAAACAAAATACGACTATAATGCGATTCTTGTAACTTAAAATACATCTTAATTAACTGCCTAAATAAAAACATAATACTGTAGTCAGCCTGTATGTACACAAATAACGACTCTTTTAAACGATGAAAAATCCCACCCACGGTACAGTTTAATCCAAACACGACCAATTTAACCGATCGTGAGCAAATATCAATAAATAAAAAGCAAACTCGAGTTTCGCAAACAATGTATGTGCTCACACAACATTAAGGGGTCTACAGACTTGTTCGTTTGAGCCGAATGTTTTGGACAAACAATTTTCCTTGTACGTATTGTACTTGATAAAAAAAAAAGATGTTTTGAAAAAGCTTCGTCAATTTAGATTAATTCCTATCCGGAGAAAAACGTATCCGTGAAATATTTAGCAATGTTTCTGTTTCAGGTTCAGATGCTGCTGCTGCGAAGATGTTGACTGATTGCACTGCACGTCGGTAAAGCTGTTGACATCACAAGGTAAGTAAATTATTATTATTTTCTTAAATTTCTCCAAGTACATCGCATCTTTTGGTCCATAAACGATTTGGTATAAAAAAGACACGATTAAACTATACCTACCCTGTTATAACTTAATGAAAACAGCGCAAGTGTATGAGCACCGCAGCGTCGAAAGAGCTGAGCTGTCAATTAGTTCCCGCCATTTTTGCTCCAATATGGCTGCACTCGCTTGCAGTCAGCGATTTTTCATCGTGTTTGTTTAAACTGATTCCACTCTGTTTTCCAAGCTTTTTCACCGGTTTTCCAGTTATATTTAGGATAGCAGTGCTTTATTTAGCGATGAGTAAACACTAGTACCAATATGGTGCAGAAAAAACTTTAGTTAAATAATCCTGAGTATTATAAAACCCAGGAATTTCAAACTTCGAGTAATATGAATCTTATGTCGTAGAAACGGCTTGGGAGAAAGCACAATTGTATTAATCTGAGATTTACCTACATACTGATGGTTTTTCAAAAAGTCATGTTTTACATATTGCTTTTGCTGTATTTGGAATGTCAGAACAAAATGTTTATAGCTAGACGAGGATATAGTAGAGCTGGATTGCACCATCTTATTTTAACTAAGTATAACAAACGTCAAGTCTTTGAAATTCCATACAAAAACACTGGTTAAAATTGTAGTTACCGTTAAAGTTAAGGTGATGCAACTCAGCCTAAGTAAAGGCTTCATTAGTGTTACCCACTGATCGAAAGACCGCTCAGATCCAAATCCTACATCCACAATCAATCTAAGATTTCCAAACAACTAAACTCGGTTCAAATCCCATGTCTAAGAACAAACAGTGCTTCCAACTTTGTGTCGTTAAGACAAGGGAAAGGATTGCTTCGCAATTACAGACAGACAAATGACCAGTTATTATACGCACATGTGGCAGTCCCAGTCCGGACCTCTTATGGTTAATTTGGGGACTTGAAATGGATTGGACTGTCAAGGAGTTATAGTGTTTAGCTTTGAGAATACTCGTAGGTATGAGGAGTTTGAGAATACTTATAGAAAGTGTATTTTAGTATGACCAGTATGACATAAAAAAGTTCAAATCTATAATTGCAAACGAAGCTCGATCAGACATGGATGTATTAGTATATCTAATAGTCAAACCAGTTAACACTAGAGTACACGCGCGGACTACTATAGTAGACCAGGGTAACATTTTACGCTATAACTTTTTGAAAACTTGCGCCAGAGAGCTGGCATTCCAGGAAAGCCTCATTTACTAAATTTGTCAGTAAGCCAGTAAAGCTTGGGTCGCTAGAGTCTGCGCACTTTTCTAAAATTGGCCGTCAAAACTGCGAGTCTAGTCAAAAGCCCGAAATCACTCGACAAAAAAATTATGAAAGACTTGTAACAAATGGATTTACACCGTGTACCAGGCAATAGAAAGTCATAAATACTATGACAGATAAAAAACTAATCATATTTATTCAGTCAATTTTTTTTTGTTAAAATTGGTCTCAAAGTGCAATTTTGGTCCAAAAAATTTACAACTTTTAAATCTGTTTATAATTTTTGATCCCAAATAGTTATATAAAAAAAATTTTGATTATAAAATAACTATAATACACACTTTTATCATTTGCATAGTAATTCTATTCATAAATTGCTTATAAACTGATTTACAGTGATTTTAAATTGGCTTACCAGAGTAGGCCGCGCGTGTATTCGTGTAAAAAAAGGGGCGCGTGTACTGCAGTGTTAATGATTTTGGATGGGTCTTTATTAACTTAAAGTGATTTAAATACTTCTAATAAGTTAGTAAAACCAGTTGGTAACTTATACTCAAAATTCTTATTTCTTATAAAGCAACGACAACATAATTTTATGGAAGCCATTTTGATCTTCTTTTTAGTACTTACTTATCTGCTAATTTAATAGAGATTGAACTTAATTTTTCTAACTAGTGAGTGAAGACTGAATCAGCTCTACAATTTAACCTAAAAATCTGTGCCATTACCAATACCAAAAGCTTCAATATTTACCCATTACCTGCTTAATTCAAAATTACGACTTCCTCAAACACACATCGGTACATCATTAATCCGGCAAACATTACTTGCAGCGTATCCGATCTCATCAACACTCGACCAGGCAACTTGATCCCTTGAGACTGTCCAGAAAGTATTCGAATTAGTAAAAGGTCTCTTTGTCATTTTTGAAGACCTTACCTAGTATTGGAATAAGAGATCTAGGTACTAGGTAAGAGATCATGAATAGAAAATATAACTCAGTAGATAGTACCTAAACTCGGAGACTAGAATTAAATAACCAAAAATTCTCCATAGCCAATTTTAGTACGAACTACAGCTAAAGTATCTTCAGAAACTCTGAATCATGTGGCTAATTTCCAGTTTGTGCTAATAATTAAAATTATTTTGTTTTATGAGCTAAAAAATTACCGTGATATTTCTATACCTAACAGTCAAAGGTTGTTTTGTGCCTCGATTGCAGTCTAGCAAAATCATTGTCGAACATCCGATACTTTTCAGCAAAACCAACAACGTTAAGATAAATAGGTAGAAACAGAGTGAAGTAAATGAGGATACAGATACAGCTATATTTCCTTGAAGGTGTCAGAAAGGTCAGGTTAGGCTGGCCAGGCGCACATTCGTGATAGCACGTCAGTAATAAGTGTGGAGCTAGCATCGCCCACGCGACGCCTACGCGTTTCGCCGATCTATGTGAATGGTGCGGACACTGTGGTTGGAGAAGAGAGTGATAATTAATAAATCATCATCATCATCATTTCAGCCACAGGACGTCCACTGCTGAACAATAGGCTTACCCCCATGATTTCCACAATGGCCGGTTGGTGGCGGCTAAATAAATAAAATAAAGATAATATACTCAATCCAAGGGAATTTTAACGTATTCAAATATGGTACCTATAAGACTGCTGGTCTGGACTTGTAGAGCTGATTAAATTGAGGTTTTCAATGTTTACCTTAATGTTTACTCATGATTTTCTGAAGAATATCATGATTATTGTTATTTTTCTTCTTTAAAGTGTGTTAAAACAATACTATCTCGTATAAGTCATGGACGATTTAACGTGCTCTTGATTATCTTATTTTTGGACAGGCTGATAGATCAATGACTCAACCAAACACGGAACAAAAACAAAGTTTAGGTGCCTCATCTGTGTATCGAATTTGGTATTTCCGCTGAGAGATTCTAAGTCCACTAGACTAGTGTAATTTCAATCACGATTTTGAAATTAGACGATCCTCTCGTGTCAACTTTCATTGTGCTTAAAATTATTTAAAAGAGTTTAAAATTACTCGTAAATCGTTTCTCTCATCTCAATGTCCTCTGTCCAAGACAGGTCCGACAACATACCCCGCACAAAGGGCAGAATGATGTCCACACGCGGGACGTGTGAACATGCACGCTTCCGTGTTGGTCCTGTAGCTTACATTGTCACGAATTCACAGTTCAACCTAATTTGAATCAGCTGAAATTCAAGTGATTTATAGTATTAGTAGGATAGACCTGAGTTTATTTACTTTTAGGACCTAAATCGTAACCTCTTGTCTGTATATCCTCTGTCCAAGACAGGTCCGACAACATACCCCGCACAAAGGGCAGAGTGATGTCCACACGCGGGACGTGTGAACATGCACGCTTCCGCGTCTAGGTCCTGTCGCTTGTGTCACGAATTCACAGTTCAACCTAATTTGAATCAGCTGACATTCAAGTGATTTATAATATTAGTAGGATAGGATACCTGAGTTTATTTACTTTTAGTATCTTAATCGTTTCTCTCATCTCAATGTCCTCTGTCCAAGACAGGTCTTACAACATACCCCGCACAAAGGGCAGAGTGATGTCCACACGCGGGACGTGTGAACATGCACGCTTCCGCGTCTAGGTCCTGTCGCTTGTGTCACGAATTCACAGTTCAACCTAATTTGAATCAGCTGACATTCAAGTGATTTATAATATTGGTAGGATAGACCTGAATTTATTACTTTTAGTACCTAAATCGTTTCTCTTGTCTCTATGTCCTCTGTCCAAGACAGGTCCGACAATAATAGTCCCGCACAAAGGGCAGAATGATGTCCACACGCGGGACGTGTGAACATGCAAGCTTCCGCGTCTAGGTCCTGTCGCTTGTGTCACGAATTCACAGTTCAACCTAATTTGAATCAGCTGACATTCAAGTGATTTATAATATTAGTAGGATAGACCTGAGTTTATTTACTTTTAGGACCTAAATCGTAACCTCTTGTCTGTATATCCTCTGTCCAAGACAGGTCCGACAAGATACCCCGCACAAAGGGCAGAATGATGTCCACACGGGGGACGTGTGAACACGCACGCTTCCGCGATGGTCCTGTATTGAACACGCCACGAATTTACAGTTAGAGCCTAATTTGCGTCAGTAGATGCTTATTTATTTGTACTCATTACAATAGACTATGTAAGCGCAGTACCGACATATTTTTAAGCAGTTGCAAATTTTTAGAGGGTGCTACTCATTACATGAACAACGTTTTTCTATGGGAACTTTACCATTTGTAGCAGCAAGAAATATCCAGCTCATAAAAAACATAAAAACTCATTAAAGGCACTTTTACAAGTCCCAGTAGTACCCTACCACTGCTTCGGGACAATAAATGGGCCAGTGCTGAGAAGAAGCAGCGCATGAAACTCAGTCACTATTCTGCTACTAGCTGGTTCCAATTGTATGAATCAATATTATAGATATTACTAATACAGCTTTGGTTGCTATAAAGAACCTGTCAACTTGACAGGTCTTGACAGTGTCAAGAGGTGTATAACTACTGCAAAAAATAATATTATCAATAATAAATTCTACATCCATCTTCCTTTAATCCTTCAAGCTCCGCGAATCTAGACACAATAGATAATAAATTGTTATGACATTAATTAATGCCCTTCTGGGACTCAATCGGTTTAAACATTACTGCAACATAGCTCATAATAACCATACAGATATCCAAAGACATTCCAATAAGTTCCCAATCATTCCCAAGTTGGAGGGTCTTATTAATGCAACAATAATATTATCCAGCCAAAAGGTCTCCACACATATGTCTCTCCGACAATACTCACATAACTTAGGGAACCATTAAGTTTTCAATATAGCGGGCCACATATTCCCGGGTACCCGGGAATATAACCGGGTATTCGCCATTATAATTTTGATACGGGTAGGGATCGCCAGCAGGAATTAACTTATCACGGCCGTACCACATCTGCATACCTTAAACATTTATGCGAGGGTACGAACTTGGTGAAGCTTGCTTAATTGTTGGTAGACTCATAAAAAGGGAAGTTCAGTGAAAATCAAAGCTGTTAGTGTCAAGGTAATTTATTTACAAGCTGTTTTGGATACTGCATAAAACGGGCATGTTTTTCAGATATAAAATGGTAAAATGAAGTTCAAACTATCAGAATAAGTTGAGTTGTTTAATGCAGCTTACACACTAAACCCATCGAGACGTGAGTCGTCGACGTCAAGTAGGCCTACAAGTCGTCGACAAGATTGTTTTTGAAATAAAGTCAGCGACACCCAAGCCGGGCTTGGTGTGTAGAGTCTTTGGACTAGCTAGAAAGCGTATAAGCATAAACTAAAAAGTCAATGACGTCAATCAAAACAGTACAAGCTCATGAATTACCAATACAAATGTGACCCAACTCCAAGTATTGAATCAAAATAATATGAATAAAAATACAAACACCAAGACAGCACGTCCATTCCACACCAAAACACACATTACCATTTGAAATAACTTAAATTGTACAGAACTATAAGTTATAACTTTATTAGCTAAGTCCTGCCCTGTCGCCACCCTGCTCGGACACGGGGTGGTAAGACACATATCTCAGACAGGGATGCAAGAAATGCCCACACCCCAATATGTAGATTTGTACCTCCTCTGACGCTGGTCATTATTGTAGAGCGAATTATTTGTTTGATACTTTGGAATATAGGTTAGGTGGTGAAGAGACTTAATTCACTGAGTCTCCAGTAGATGTTTTTCTGGAGAAACTGTACTGTGAATAGTAAATTATTCTAATGTTAGTCACCCTGAAAGTTTAAAACAAAATACTACAGTGGTTCATACAATTTGACTAGTCAGAGCGAGTCAGTGTGAGGCAAATGCTGTCAAATTGTACAAAAATGTAATACCACGCACGATTTAAGAATGATTCACTTTAAAAATGTTACGTGCATGAACTTCACCGTGAAGGTACACGACGGGACAACCCTTGATCTGTCAAATGGATGACGCCTCTTGCAAAATACGCTACCATATTCAAAGTTATTGTTTCTAGGTCAACACAGAGAAGTCTAGAGAGGCGAAGTATCTGAAAGAAAAAATTTGCATGAGTTTTCTCCAAAGTACCAAGGTATCTCAGTTCCCGCTCTCTAATCAGCACGTAGCTGCGTAGGAGTGAATGTTTGGTCTCTAGCCAGCTGCGCCGTGTGACAGAGCCGAGTGCCTCGAATATACTGAAAGCACGTGTTTCTTCAAAGTACCAAGACATCTCGGTCACAGTATCCCCAATCAGCACGTAGGAGCGAATGTTTTGTCTCCGGCCGGCTGCGCCGTGTGACAGAGCTCATGCCGAGTGCCTCGAATATCCCTCATTGCGGCCGACATGTTTCGATTAAGACAACCCTTTAAGTCCGGGAGGTAGGTAGGAATATTTTAAGCCAATTTACTTAATATTAATGAACGATGCCGAAGTAATAAATTCATATTTTAAAGAGAAAAGGTTAATTTGTTAGTGTGGAATTACTGGAGGTATTTTGTTTCAAGGTTAGCTCGTTACACCAATACTGTAGTTTCAGTGAAAAGCTTTTATTAAAAATATTTCCAAGTATTCTCCGATCCAAGTAAAAGAAGAGTCAAGACCCTACAGAAAAATTATAGTTAATATCTCATCATCTGCCACTGCATGTTTTAAAAAGTGCTCCCCTGTGCCAAATTTCCTAAAACTGCTTCTCTCCAAAGAGCCACAACATAAATGTGTTAAAAAATATGACACACAATTTCCAATTGATTTCATCACACAGGTTACAGACTTTTTTAATATTTTCAGACTCTACCATTTCATTTCGAATACGGTTTAATTGTACACTTTGTCCCGAATTTGTCTACTAATATGACACTAATCCTAATACATTCATACTGGCAAACCATAAAACAAAACAATAATATTTCGAGTACCCGCCTCCCTTCCTATCGTCTCAAGACGTCCTCAGGGCTGTCACTAGCAGACTCTATAATATAATAATAAGCGGATGCGACATTCGTGTGTGCTTGAGTTATTAAGGACCGAGCGTATTTAAATAGTTTCTTGGACCGTGTGCTATTGATTGGGTGGTTTTGTTGACTTAGACTTAGGTAGAGATTTTGAATGTGTCTGAAGCGATATGATTGGGATGAAATAATGTCTGTTTAAGTAGATGAAGAAGTTTATTTACTTTTTATGAGTCTAGCTTTTTGGTTATAATAACACATATTATAATTGAGGCTTTTTTAATCTTTTAGTGTTGGGGAAGCGAAAATTTATAATGATGATTTCATTTTTAAAACAATGTTTAACATTTCTGCTTAGGGTCGTTACACGGCCTTTAGCAGACGGCATAGTTTGCTTGGCTCATTTTGGGCCTAAGTACAAAAAAAGAAAACATTCTTATGGTTTAAGGCTAGATTAAAATTTCAAATGTTCGATACCAAAAATAATCTTTTTTCCACTCAGTTCGAATTGAGTCTTGCCTGTTCGATTGATATTCTGTTGATGGAGTAGTCATTTAATATTACCCTAAGATCTTAAATACGACAAAAACTCCATGTCAGTTACGTCAAATGTCCATAATTAGCACTTAAAGCATAAATCATAATCAGCAGTTCCTTCTTAAAGAATTGCCTTTGGCAGCCCTCGGCCGTATCGTGCGGGAGCCGGACAATGAAATATTCGCTCATTAGCTCGTCTACTGATTAATTGGCCTTCTTAGTGGCGGGGTGGGGGCTCAGTGACAGCGGCGTAAGAAGCTAGCTTTTATACTACTAACTTAATAGGTCTGCAACTTTTTTTTTGGGAATAACCAACGTGATTGAAAGGTGTATTACGATGTAGATACAGCATAATTATAGATGATACGGCATAATTATTATTATCAATAGGTACAGTGACATCTTTATTTTGTGTAGTTATGGTTAGAGCAATTTTGTTAAAAAAAAAACTTATAAACTGTTACTTTTAAAATAAGTTTTTTTTTCTTTTATGTGATTCTGTTTTTAAGAATTAGTGTTTAATTTTTTGAATTTTAATCGTCAATTTTTCGCATGCAGTGGAAATATAGACAGAAATTAAAAATTTAAATTACTACAGTGAGAATCCGAGTTTCTTGTGAAGCTTCTCAGCAACTCAGTACACATTGTTATTGAGTAGTCATGGTTGGGTGCCATGAGGTAAAATAACTTTCTAAAATTAATTTAACGAAGAATAAAAACTTTTTTTGCCAAAATTATATCTAAGTTGTCTGAAAGACATATTATTGTTTTTTCTCTCGGTCTCTTTTGTATCTATAACCATTTAAGGTCTCTCCGCTGATACTGACACCACACTGTAAGCTTGTCGGCTCTTTACTTAGCCATTGTATTGTTTATACAGGAGATATAATGTGTTTTGTCGGTAGCGTTGCTCGATACAGTGCACTTTATGTGCCAGATAAAGTGTTTGCCCAGGAATGTGGATAGTTATCTGGAAGATTGCGCCACAAATGTATTATGAATAACAATAACGAGTAGTTAAATGGGCAATCTATTTTAAGGGCTTTATTATTCAAAGAGTAATACAGCAATCAATTAGATAAATTATATTGAAATATGAAGACATTTGGCAATACAAAATGTGGCTAAATAAAGTCTCAGTGGCCATATTTGTCACAGAATTAACTAAAAATGAAGTAAGTGAATTCTCGAAAGAATGCAGTCCTAAGAAAATCTTCAAATCAATACATTGCAATGCAAGTATCTGAAATCATAAAACATCAATTAAAACCTACTTGTTTCAAATATTTACAAAGCAATAAAATCTACATAGGCCAATATAACCTCTTTCCCACATTAAAATTACACACCTGCCAAGTATCCCCATAACGGTTGAAGAGCGCAATTATAATCAGAACCAAACAATACTTAATCACGACGCAAAACATTTATCCGGCTCAAATTGCCAATTGCCACCACATAAACCGTAAACAAACACCTTCCACACGTGACAACCCTAACAGTTCGCACAAGTAATCTTCCGCCCAACACATAAAGTTGGGAATCGCGCGATAAATCAGTAGGGCTGTCCAAGTTTCAAGAAGCATCCGTCTCTATTAAAGTCGTATTGGGAGAAAGGAACAGTAGTTGGTCTCACATGGACATAATTGTCGAATGCAGATGTTGCGAGATCCCTATACAGATTAATTCTAACGAGGGACGCACTATAATTATGGAGTATGTTTTGGTGCAAGTGAAAAGGGTTGGGTAATAGTGCGTAATGTATTATTTTACTGCATTAAATTTCTTTGTAATGAACAGGTTCTTTAGATCATAATATCTTGCCATCAAGAGGAAAAGGTAGAGAGTGTTTGTTCGTTTCAGCCGAAGGAAGTCCACTGCTGGACAAAAAGACCTTCAAAGGATTAGAGTCTTATTGTCACCATTTTTGGTAGACTCCAATTTTCTGATCAGAACCTGTAGTAAATCTACTTACAGAGAGGTGTTAGTTAAAAAGCCTTGTTGATACTTCTTCCTGTTCAAAAACGCCGACATTATTATGTTCCCAATGGTATTTGAAGGAAGGAAATTCCAGAAAGAGAGACCATCAGTGACGGCAACATTTCATGTCAAAAAACTATAGACTCAAGGGGCTTTTCAAGTAAAGGCGCTTTTAATTTTGACGCTTCGCGGCGGACGTTTGTCGTGTCATAGTCCGCACACTAACTATAATTGTCAATTTTATTCCGACGCACTTGTCATACAATTTACCGTGTGCGGTCTTGCAAACGCATGACAAACTTCCGACATGAAAAATCTAATTTAAAAGCCCATGGACCATAGCGGTATAGTGATCGCATAAGGGTTTGAGACACGCACCACTTTCCCCGCTTTCGCATACATTTCGGACCACACTCGCACCGTGTAGTGTACGTACACGTGCGTGTCTCGGCCGGCACATCCCGGGGATCACCCCGCAAATATTAGCAATGCCGGATTTGCATTGCCGTCTGATTTGTTTTGGATAAGCCTGCTTGTAGGTTGCACGTACCTACCTGTCTATACATGTGTGGTCTGATTTGAGTGAGATTCAGTGCGTTTCTACCCATAACGCAATAAAGCTGTAATAATTAGTAACTACGTCACTACAACGTATATGCGTTCGCTCTTTTTAGTTTAAGAATTCTTAATGAACCTAAAAGAAAGATTTGGAGATTGACCAGATTAAGCATAAGATGTGTGAAATGTTAATAGGCTCAAATAAAGCGGTAAAAATACTTTGGAAATCGTACAAAATTAACAATTTTGATTTTTTAATGTAAGCTATGGACTATGCCAGTCCAGTTTTTGGAACGTGTTGTACGAGTGTAACTACTTACTTACTATTACGGGCGCAGTAAGTCAAAGCTTAAGATCGGTAAGTGACTCTATGCTTGAGTTGGAATTTACTTTTTAAGGTAGGGGAGACGGAGGAGAATTGTGACAATGTCGATTTTTAGCAACCTATTAACTTTATTAGCGAGCTCACGACAACGCGTATTTGTAAGCTCGAGACTTGAACTAAAACGCGCATTTTTACGAGCTCTCTCGTAGTTAAAAGTTCCAAAAAATCTACAATGGCACAACTCTCCTTGGTCTCCCTTCGCTCGTTCGTTTCAGCCGAAAGACGTCCTCTGCTGGACAAAGGCCTCCCTCAAAAATTTACACAAAGACGGTCCTGCGCTGCTCGCATCCAGGCACCTCCCGCGACCTTCACCAGATCGTCGGTCCACCGACGTGGTGGGAGGCCTGCCTACGCTACGTCTTCCGGCTCGTGGTCGCCACTCAAGAGCTTTCCTGCCCCAGCGGCCTTACCTAAAAGCTGGTCTCCCGAATCTAAAAGCTTTTACTTGACTTCCGAGTACAGCTTTCATTCATCCTTTAAACGTGTGTTCCGAAAATTAAAACCGTTCAAACCTATCATTAAATGCATTACCATCTAATAACTCTTTGTCGGTAACCCACACAGGTTGCACAATCACATAGAACGTGTCTCTCCAACGTGTAATAAAAACTAAATCCCAGATAATGTATGTACAACCACCCTCATTTCCCTCTGAAAACACCTCCATTTACTACCTTAATTCCAGGAGATAAAAGCTAGAAGTGCGCGGAGAACTGTACGTATTGTCTGTCGCGTGCCAACCATTACCATTTAAATTATAGAAGAGTATTCTATTTCTAAGTTAATTGTACGTATCGACACAAACACGTGTTATTCTATTCGATACCTGGTAATCGGCGGTGTAGAGATGGGCATCGATGCTTATCGATAAACATAGAACTGATAAAATGTATCATTTTTGATTTCATACTTACAACTGCAATTGTTTTTCAAATTGACAGGTAATCAAAATATAAGAAAGGAGAAACTGACTGACTGACATATCAACGCACAGCCTAAGCGGCTAAACGTTGGCACTTGAAATGGCAATGCCAGATTTTGTATGGAAAGTGGCGTCTTTTTTTTTCGCGCGGCCATCGACCAAACNTAATGCCAACAAACTTGAACTTTAATATATTGTTAAAGAAAGAAATCTAAACAAAAAAGATATGACTTTGAATAATAGTGTAAAATATGGTTATGTTTAGAAAATCTAGGAGAAAAAATAAAAGTGTAATAGATGTTTATTGCTAATGACATTATGAAGTTGAATGATTCGGAATTATGAACATTAGAGACAGAGTAGTTAGGAATTGTGATTGTTAGGATGAAAAATTTTAGGAAGAACATTTTCGGACTTCCAATTTTCGGAGTTGAAAATTTAGGTGAACTTTGGCGCACCCCTTATAAGTCTTCGCAGGTGGCGTTATAGTTATGAGGCGGTAATAGAATTAAGTATGAATGAACATTACTTTATTCTATTAGCGACCGTAAAAACAGTAAGCAGCTAAAATATCTACATTAATGAAGACATAATCAGTGAAGTATCATTTTTATTAGGTTTTATTTTATATCAAATGGGTACTAATTAGAATTTAACAGTTTTTATAAAATCTATTGTCATACATTATTAGAGATATTCTTTAATGTTCATTGCAGTTTTATGTAAAGATGGGTAAGTGCTAATAATCCAATTAATAGCAATTGGCTAGTAACGGATTAAAAGCAGTTATTAGCCATTAATAGCCAATAATAGCCGATTTCAGATGGTAACCCTGCTATTAATGTTATACTAATGATTAAACATATCCCTTCATAGTTTACAAATTTAGCACTTGAAATGGCAATGCCAGATTTTGTATGGAAGGTGGCGTCTTTTTTTTTTCGCGCGGCCATCGACCAAACTTTGTTTTTTGATTACAAAATAGTGTAATAAACCAAACTTACTATGGCATGTATACCTCTAAACTCAGTCTGAACTGAGTAACGAGCATTAGAAGTTTAATTATTTTCATACTAGATTTGCTTTTTGCGCGCAAGTTTTGTAAGAAATTGCAACAAAATATTGCGCTATTTTTTTATTGCGCTGATTCTGCTGCATACTGATGTCTGGAGCCTTTAATGGATGGTATTGTTTGTTTACACATACAATGTCATTATTTTGTTGCAATTTCTTACAAAACTAGCGCCCAAACAGCAAATATAGTATGAAAATCATCAAACTTCTGATGCTCGTAACTCAGTTCAGACTGAGTTTAGAGGTATACATGTCATACTAAGTTTGGTTTATTACACTATTTTGTAATCAAAAAACAAGGTTTGGTCGATGGCCGCGCGAAAAAAAAAAGACGCCAATTTCCGGCATTGTCTTTTGGAAGGGACGTAGCTTAGGTACCGCAGAGGTGCATTAAGAAAGGAATACCCGAAATTCCCACGGGCACGGGAATTAGCGGGAAAATCCTTTTGTATGAAAAATCTAAACCGCTTAAGTTAGACGCTTGAAATTTGGCATGCAGGTACCTTAGTAAACTTAAAGCTTAGTTACAAGAGGATATTGCAAAATTCCCACGGGAACGGGAGTTAGCGGGAAAAAACATTTGTATGAAAAAATCTAAACCGCGTAAGATAGATGTAGGGGCTAAAACGGGATCCACGCGTACGGAATCGCGGGCGGCCGCTAGTCTAAATATATAAAAGGAGAAACTGACTGACTTAGTGACATATCAACGCACAGCCTAAACGGCTGAACATATGCACTTGAAATTTGGAAGGGACGTAGCTTAGGTACCGTAGAGGTGCACTAAGAAAGGAATTCCCGAAATTCCTACGGGAACGGGAATTAGCGGGAAAATTCTTTGGTATGAAAAATCTAAACCGCTTAAGTTATTTTCGCGCGGCCATCGACCAAACTTTGTTTTTTGATTACAAAATAGTGTAATAAACCAAACTTACTATGACATGTATACCTCTAAACTCAGTCTGAACTGAGTTACGAGCATTAGAAGTTTGATGATTTTCATACTAGATTTGCTTTTTGTGCGCAAGTTTTGTAAGAAATTGCAACAAAATATTGCGCTATTTTTTTATTGCGCTGATTCTGCTCCATACTGATGTCTGGAGCCTTTAATGAATGATATTGTTTGTTTACACATACAATCTCACTATTTTGTTGCAATTTCTTACAAAACTTTGCGCGCAAAAAGCAAATCTAGTATGAAAATCATCAAACTTCTAATGCTCGTAACTCAGTTCAGACTGAGTTTAGAGGTATACATGTCATAGTAAGTTTGGTTTATTACACTATTTTGTAATCAAAAAACAAAGTTTGGTCGATGGCCGCGCGAAAAAAAAAATACGCCAATTTCCGGCATTGTCTTTTGGAAGGGACATAGCTCAGGTACCGTAGAGGTGCACTAAGAAAGGAATTCCCGAAATTCCCACGGGAACGGGAATTAGCGGGAAAATCCTTTTGTATGAAGAAATCTAAACCTTGTAAGATAGATGAAGGGGGTAAAATGGGATCCACGCGTACGGAGTCGCTGGCGGCCGCTAGTAGTATATAGGTACGTACGAGTATGCTCCAATGATGATGACCTTACCACCACTTAAAAGTTTTGATCTTTTTAGCAAAAGATAAAACATGCTATTAAGTATTTACAAAAGTGTTAAAACAAAATGTTAAGAAATCATTAAAATCATGCAATGTTTAGGTACTAGCAGACGCCTGAAACTTAAGTATTTTGCCTGAATTCGTATAAATTCACTTAGTATGCTTTGTATTATTAAAATTTGTGCAATACAAATGACTAATAATCTTAAAAAATAGTGTAAAAGCGCAACGACCTCCTTTCACCCAATTTCATAACTACTATTAATTATTATAGTAGGGTTAGAACAATGAAAATGGCTATCGAAAACATCGATAAAATTAAGACTCTACGGCAACAAAGCGGCACGCGAGACTAAGCCGTCAATGATACGTCGAGCATCGATATTGGACATAATGACACGTCTGTCGCCCCCTCTATTATACGGAATTACCGATTACTAAACAATTGTTAGTAAATTTCACCGTTCGATGGTGGAGTAAGGCTAGCGTCCACATGTCGGTATCGTACGCATCGGACGTATCGCACGCAACGGATCGTAGTATTTTTTATATGGAAACTCATATAAGTGCGTCCACCTGTCCGCATCGTACGCATCGCACATCCGATACGATGTGTTTTGTACAATGCGTCCGTTGCGTACGATACCGACAAGTGGACGCTTAGCTTTAGGGTAAATGTTTTTAGCGTATGTTTTCAGATAAGTTAGTGTTAAAAGTGAAAATTGTTTATTACGTTAATATCGATAAATATACTGCTAGTTACTTATACATTTAAATCAGTATTAAGTTAAAACTCAAAAATAATATGGGCAAGATATTTACTGATAATTAAGATATTTACTGATAATTAAGATAAAAAAATAACAAACGCGAAATTTTGTGAAGTACGAGTAGACTTATGTTACTACTTACTGCTCACAAAAAATACTTAATGGATTTTGATTAAACTATGTCATAGTTTTATGCTTCGAAAAAGCAAATAGGCTAGCAAATTCTACTTTATTAAAATCACCGCGGGTAAAATTTTAATGGCGGAAAAACGGCGGCGGAATGGCGGAATAGGTTAGGTAGGTTAGCGTTATCAGGAGTTAGCTCCTGAAAAGCACAGCTCTACTGTCCCACCTGTGGACCGATCCATACGTAGCATCAGATAGGCCCCGCAAGAAGCTCATATTCAAATTATCCCGTTAGCTCTGCGATTTAGCGACCCGCCTCTCTGTTATTAGCTGGCCAATGGGAGAGGAGGTAAAGGATCTAGATGTGGCTTTTTTCACTAATAAGAAACATTTATTAATAGCAGATCAATCAAATCAAATCAAATCAAAAATTATTTATTCAGTTTAGACCACAAGTGGCACTTATGAACGTCAAATATAAAAAAGAAAAGGTGCTTATGGGGCACTTTACATGACGTCTCTTTATGTTTTGGGCCCTACCAGCGCTTCGAGACAAACATAATATGGCAAGTGCTGAGAAGAAACGCCGGAACAAACTCAGTCACCACTAATTGCCAGAAATTATCTAACGGTAAGATATTTTTAGGACAAACTTAACAACTTGACCTTCATTGGTTGGGTTTTTATGGCGGTCAAGCTGTAGATCCTGGCTACACAGGAGTTGCAGTGGTGGAAACGAGAGGTGGGAATAGTCCCGTAAACTAAACTAATCAAAAAATTAAAGAACTTATTGTTTACTCAAAAATAAAAGCGTGTCCGCGAGGCAAGGAGGCGAGGATTCTGGCTGCATTTCGTCGCTGGATAGCAATACTATCAATGTGGCTTCAGTAAATCATCATCTTCATTTAAGAACTATTTCATTTCTACTTCTGCAATAGGCAAAATAGTAATGGTATGAAAATTTTAAAGCTTGCACCGACCTTGAGGCGATGGCATTGGCTACACAGGAGTTGCTGTAGTGGAAACATGTGGTGGGAATGTTTCACTTCTTACCATTGAGTTATAATGTACTACGTACTTAATATTACTTCAGTGCTTCTTACAGTGTAAAAAGTATAGCTTTTCCTTTCTTGTTTTTTACCTCTATAAAATATTATGACTTTTTCCCATCACTTCGAATTATTCAACGCTAGTCAAAAATTAAAATGTAGAGTAAAACTGCATAATGGGCTCCACACTAGCTGTCTCCGCTACTTTTTTTTTTATGTGACAGGAGGCAAACGAGCAGACGGATCACCTGATAGTAAGTGATTACCGTCGCCCATAGACAGACACCCGCAGAAACACATTTCATTCGATTTTGTGTCCTAAAAAGGCACTTCCAGGGTTCCGTACCTCATTCCCCGCTGCATGAATCAAGCGCCGGCGATGATATCTCCCGGTATTTATATCGTTAATAGGATCGACTCATTTGGGCATGACTTGCGGAACCCTCTCGCATGTGGGGTCTGGCGTGGGACGTTACTGTGCACGTTACTTGCGGAGAAACAAAAATGAGAAGTAATTGATTGTTGCTGTGAATGTGATTGCTAATTGGTAGCTATTGGATGAAAATACTATTACTGTACTTATTACTACTACAGCTACGAATACAAATAAACTCACATGCACTATCACATTAGCAAATTAAACTAAAGCAAAAGGTCTGTGAAACCTACAGAAATTATAAATTTATGAAGAGTATTCATGAGTGCTTATTTATTTCCAAGTTCAGCTTGCTTGAAAGTATTTGAAACAACTACTATATACTATAAATAAAAGATGGCAAATAATGTAATAACAGAAAAAGTTCCTAGTCAATGCTTAATCATCATCATCTCAGCCAATGCTTTCCATGTTGCCCGGTTGGTAGCGGCCTGCGTCCAGCGCCTTCCTGCTACCTTTATGAGGTCGTCAGTCCACCTTGTAGGTGGACTACTCCAAAACCTTGCTGCCCCATCAGCCGTCAGTTCTGCCATTCAGCGCTCACGATTATATTTTCATAACTTAGTAATGCTACGCACCCATTTACCTACTACGTCCGCCAATAGCCTGGAACACTAGGGGGCTCCACGTAAGTACGTTTGTGCATCATTACTCGGGTGATCTATCTTCGCGGTTGCTAACTATTATCCTGAGTTTATCAATTAGAGGCAGAATAGTTTATTTTCAAGTATTAGATGAAATGGCCAATGCTAGGTAGAAAATCGACGATGTGTGATGGTTTTTATGATTTTTATAGGGATTTCCTAATATCTGGAAACTCATAACCTACGTAGTACTCTCCCTACCCTACAAGCTAGGCTGACGGATGCATAACTAGCTACTTATTCGGTAGACACCCTGTCTACGGACAGGGTGATGGTTAAAATTTATTAAAATACTATAATTAGGTAATTAAATACACTAATGAAGAAGTCGTTTTAATATTCATTGAATTGAAATATTTTAGTACCGATTTTTGGGTCATGTTTTTATAAACAAAACTAAAAGTAGACATGTAGAATTATCTACACCTTGTAACTACATAAAAAAATTCAAGAATCACAATAACATAGTTAATTAATTAATTAATTACTGTATTTTAATATCCTCTTCTGCTTGAACCATCATCTGAACCATACTTTTGATTTAATACTAAGTCTCCATTTGACCTTAATCTAATTTGATGATAACTGATGATGAAATCAATATCAATCGAGCCTTTAGAGAAGCTGTGGTTACAACTCTATAGGTCGATGTAAGATTGTAGAGTCAGTAATTGAAATTCGTAGAAATATGTTATGATGATGACAGTCATGTTATTTTTCTATTGAATTAGAATATCAGATGTATGACTCAAATGTAGCATGTAAAAGAACATGTACAATTTTTATTGCTCACTAGCTGACCCGGCGAAATCTGTTCCGCCTTAAAGGCAGTAAATAAGCAAATTTTGACCGTTTAGACCTACCCTGGACTACAACAAACATTTTAAAACTTAAGAGGTTTAATCAGACTATCGAACAGCAATTCATTTTTATTTATATAGATAGATAGATAGATACACGACAACTGTTTGAGTTTGATCTTAATCCCATACAAAAAATGTTGTCAAATCACCAGAAAGGCACCTTTTCTTTACTACTGTAAAGTTTGTCAATAATTTTTCCATGCTTTTAGTGTTATGTAACGAATATTTTTTTTAGCAATATTCTATATTCCTAACAAACTAACTAACTAATGTTCTTCTGTACCTATATCTTTATTTCACTTACTATTAATCAAGTACTTACATACTAAAAGTACGTCAATCATCGGTTTTTTAGTCTTATATTATGTTCACCCAAAGTCGTATCGTCAAGCTTAAGTACCTAATTCGAAATCATTTTTTGCACCAAACAAATTAATAAACGCTTCCAAAAACGTTGACCTCATAGAAACAGAATCTATCATACATGCGGTAATAATAAAAAGAATCGAAATCGATCTACAATCATGCAGTAACCATACATTACAATACACTATTCTCTTAAGATGGCAACATACAGAGTGATATCACGAGCGTGCCAGCTTAAAATGTTAGATACGAGTAGGTATGAGTGTATTAAGTTCTATGATAAGTGACTGTGAAAATGTTAAATTGATAAATAAAGTACTTCCTCAGCATGGCACATATTCTTTTTACCCGACTGCGCCAGGAGGGTTATGTTTTTTAATACTGAATGTTATTTATGAATTTTCCTCTTTAAAGCTAGCTTACCTCCATTAAATTATCCTAATGTCTAGTCTAGTCTAGAGTATAAGGAAAAGGACATAAAGTACCTCTAAGCTTTCTATTAACATTTGCGTCGCTGTAATGGGTGAACAAGTGGCTGACAAAATTAGAGCTAAAATCTAAATTACATACTTAATTGCTTTATTTAAAATATCAATTTACTCATTTTGTTTTTAATTTTTTTTAACCAAAATTTTCTCAACCTAATCTTGTTACGTTTTCATACAAACCCGTCCCCGTATGTTTCCACCGTAGCAGGAAGACGGCGCACGCGCACGTTCCCACGTGCCTCCTTTGTCGGCCGCGACAAAGGCTCGCCGACAACATGCCGTCCGTACATACTTGCCCGAAACATTCCAAAATGGACTTTATTTTTCATTCACTTAAGCTTTCAAATCGCTCAAAGCACGCGTCTGAAAAATCAGCGCTGCGTTACGAAATCTAAGGTGGTATGCGCAGGAGTTGCCTCAATCGAATTTGGAGTTTCTGCTGTAGAAATAGAGTAGAGTTTTGATACAGTTGTGTGTTGTAGAGTTTAATCTTGCCCCGGTAGACAGAGTTGACCCCTCATTTAAGCTAGGGCATTGTTTATCAATATACTTATGATTAATGTGAATGATCTCTCGGCGCCGTCTCTACCCAATTAGAGCTGATCACGACCTACTAAATGATATGTGATAGGTAACATCGGGAACAGATTTAGAGGCTGTGTTTTGTTGCTTAGATATTGTAATGGGAGATAATTGAAATAAGCTTTGTGTTGGAGATTGTTTTGGATATAATAAAATGTTTGATGGGAAATTGATGTTTTGTGTCCGAGCTGTACAGGAGTATTAGATAAGTTCGGGAAAAAGATTTCATACAAGAATAAATTGAACTTTCGAAAAAGTAGGAGGAACAGAATAAATAATAGTCAAAATTATAGCATTAATATGACTGGTTTTGCAAGAAGGATAAATGTAGAGACAAATTCAGCTGCTTTTTGTTTACTTCAAAGTTATGATTTTGCATTCGCTGTTTGCTGTCTTTCCTGAATACTACTATGACCCGCGCCTTTTCAAGGCGAGAGAGAATAGTAGGCACTTACGGTGCATGTATGAACCATCCGAGACTGCATCTTACCTATCATCAGGTGCGATTGCGGTCAAATACCTACTGTTAAAAACGGTGGAGTGGACTGTATGTAGAAATAGGCCTGCCGGTGGTGATATTATGCTAGAAGCAAGGAAACACTCCAAAATAGGGCCAAAAAGTATATTGCTCAAGACATTATTACTAGAACACAAGAGCGTAGTAAAAGCAACTTCAAAATCTAAAACAATATTTAAAAAAAGTAAAAAACCATAAACAATTATCAAAAGAGGATTGCTGGCCAAACTGCCAGCAACACCTACCTTATTCTGGTTTTAAATATTTAATTAGTTGTAAGTAACCTTTCTTTCACAAAAACCTTCATTATTTCATCAGTAAGTGTCTCTTTGGACTGACGACTCAAGGTGGACTGACGACATCGTAAAGGTAGCAGGGAAGCAGCACTGGATACAGGCTGCTACCAATCGATCAACGTGGAAAGCATTAGGGGAGGCCTATGTTCAGCAGTGGACGTCCTATGGCTGAAAAGATGATGATGATGATGAAGTGTCTCTTTATACGTTTTGTACCTCACAAAGCGACCCAACACATCTACACGCTCACATATAAACCCAAACACCATGCGTGGGCGCCGCCCTAATTCGAGCCTAATAACTCCGCTGAGTACTCGCTAAATCGCGTGTTTCCTCCACAATGCGTCGGTATCTCACCTTAATGTGTGCACTGACAACAGATTTGTATGCCGACGGAGAGGTCTTGATACTTGTATGACGCATAAAGCTTGTTTGTGTGTAGAATAATACTGTGTCACGTGCCTATAATGTAGAAAATTGCAACATTTTGCAATTTTGATGTGCTGCGGTACAGTGAGGTGTTGAAAAGCGTCGCACGATTCACTCTATTATGCACTTCTAACTGAGAAAAATAATACAATTTCGTGCTGTTTATCGATGCGTGTAAAATCCAAATGAATGTAACAGGTTTTCATAATAACTACCTACCTAGGTATATTTGGCTAATTAAATTACCTAGTTCGTATAAATAGTGCTCATTAATAACCACTTAAAACAAAGGAGACTTTATGAACAACATATTAATTTTGTAACTAAATGTAACTTTTTTCACAACTATCAAACCAATAAGTTTACAATGTAACCTGCAGATTCGGCCAACCCAATAACCTCCAAGTGTTTTAGACGATTCTTGACAAGTTTCTAAACACTAATGCTCTCAGTGTCCCGGAAAGCTAGGTCGTTGCGTGTTAGGAAACTGCAGTTTCTGTTGCATTCGAGAAAACTAACAGCTAAACGCCTACTCGGACGTTTAGAAGCGATGGCTGGGCAAGACGGCAGTTACAGAGGCGCGCTGTCTGGGCAGCATACAAGCTGGAAATAGAGCAAAATGATTATAAAATCAGTTAAAATCATGTTTCCTTGTGGGTATTGTACGATAATATGCTTTACTTTTGAAGTACTTGCAAGTGCTAAATGGCTCTAAATATAACAATAATTATTACCAATCAATGAAAGCTCACAGTACAAGTAATTCAACTTGGCTGTGTTAATAATGACTCCCAAAACGCCTCATAATGTATCCACGTTATGTGACATCTATGTTAATCTAATTGAAGATGTCAGACTGTCGTCGCAAATGGACGTTATGATTCTTAAAATAATGATATAACACTAGATAGCAATTCCCAAGATTAGAATAGTAAAATAGACAGCAAAAATATCATAATAAAATTCATGATTTGTAAAAACTATAAAAACTTTTTGTATTGTACTCGTCTAAGTTTAGCACCAACTTAGGCAGTAATCGTAAACCTTTTGTACTGACGTCATATTAGTAATATTACTCTATAATTTGCAAGTAAGTGCTGTAACACAGATGGGACAATGTTGCGTTTATTACAGGAACATTACTGTCTGTCCTTAATTGTAAAATGTAACGTTAATATTGCCGTACAGTTGAAATGGTATTAAGTTCTTTAGTATCTTTTGCATTGATAAAATTTTACTTTTTGTGATCTTGTAAATAATAAAATCATGTTTTAACTCAAAAAAGGGCTTTCAAAACTAATAATACAAGTACCCCACATGAGCTTACATAAAAATTAAGCTGTTTTTCTCTATAAATCACTGACGAACGCGACGACCGCGCGACGCGTTCTCACAGTGCGCGTGGACGCACAAAGTGACACACGAACCATTCACAGAGCTCTATTCAATGCTGTGCGCTCAATTCGCTGCTTCAGGAAAACATCATTTATGAATACGGGCGTTAGATATTAACAAGTTATGATTTTTCTACTTCAGTGACTGAAGCAGTCGTAGTAACGATTTGATAATTAATAAGGTTATATTGCAATTTAAAATAAACGCATAGGTATATTCGAGCTATCAAGAGTTACTTAGTAAAGACAGCAGATACAAAATAGGTTTCATTATTTTGTAAGTTTTACCGCAAATATTCAAGTATCGTGTGGTAAAAACTTGCGAAATAAAATAACGAACAAACTATCACACACAGCGCTTAATCTTGTTCGCTACAAGCCTCTTTGTGTAATACACTATGTCCATATTGACGCGGAAAGCCACTTGCAGTTTTACAATATTATTATAGGTAACTTTTTTGCATAGTTTTCATTTTAAAAAATGCTAGAGAGTTGTTCGGATAACCAAAAATAGGAAAAGTTTGTAGGCCTTGCTATTTCAAATTATATGTATAACTGAAGCAAAATGTTCATGTTTTTTAAAGAAATATCAAAAGACATTACTCAAGAGTTGCACTGCAACTCAGTAAGTATCTTTTGACCTGAGATAATGTTTGCAGTAAGCATCATTTTGTTCTTAGAAAATTATTATTTCATTTATGGTCCCGAAGTAGTGGTAGAGTTAAACGTGTAGAAGCGTACTTTCAAAAAAATATTTCAAACACAGGAAGTCCGCTCGTGAACATATGCTTCCCCTAATGATTTCTAGATTGGTCATAGGTTATACCTATTGTTAAATGTTTAATTTACTTACTACGCTTTTTTGGGTTCCGTAGTCCTGACAAGGAACCCGTAAGCTTAAACCACACAAACGCGTGCAGATCGCCATCGCCGGCGATAATAGGCTAATATGACAGGTCGCGCGGACTGCCATGAAGTGCCATGGGTCGCGCAACCTGTCATTGGCCTATGATCACGCCGGTGATGGCGATTGGTGTGGTTGAAGCTTTATTCAATCCCGCTAGCCGCTGCCTCTTATCACAGTAAACCTAACCTCCCAACACATTGTGACGACATCGCGCCCTAAATCAGTAACCCGATACGGTAGTGTAGTCGCGGGTTCGTGTCCCGGCGGGGCCAGCGCTGTATTTACTTACACGGCCCTTTTGTAACGTATCCAGATTGAGAGCTTGCTCTTGTTTTTGCGTAGTTTGCCTAGACTGGGTGGGTTGTGGAATAGGTTAGGTTTTGTAAAGTCATTGTTAAATTGAAGATATTTATTTTTATTTAATTTGAGGGTTGCCCTCGATTTCCCTAGGATCCCATCATCAGATCCTGACTTGGTGACAATGGGACCACCTCAGAAGTCACCCTATCGAACAAAAAAAGAATTTTTAAATCGGTCCACAATTGACGGAGTAATCGGTGAACATACATAGAAAAAAAAACATACATACAGCCGAACATAACCTCCTCCTTTTTTGAAGTCAGTTAAAAAGTAACTGTCTTGTGAAGTGGGTGGTTTTCTATGACAAAAAAATCCCTAATACTTAATAATTGGGCTTTCATAAATGTTTTTTCCATTTCACCGAAACATTTTTCTTCTACTTGTATCATAAATTGGGTTAATAGTTAGAAATATTTAAAAAAAAAATCGTTTCATACGCAAACATTGCTGTTTTAAAGACATATTTTTAAAATGGACACGTTTTTATTCCTCTCTACATCGTGTTTAAATTGCGTTATGAGCATTTTACGACTGGATCCAGGTGTACGTTTCTCTTAATGCGTTTTAAATATAATCTTTTAATTCACACGTACACGGGCTCTGCGGCAGGTGTATTTTGTTTAAATGTTAACAAATAAGGCTAAATATTATAGAGATTACCCGTTAAATTAAATAATTGATACAATAACTAGCATTTGTTACATGCATAGGAGATAGGTAATCATTGACCAATCTGCTGATCATTGGAGGTCTATAATCCAGCTGTGGACTGTGGAAGTTTTACAAAATGTCATTTACGCATTTAATAAGGAACACGCCTTTATACAAATGTCAGTCAAAAGTCGTTTCATATTCACATTCGTTTATTGCATCTTGTTGTTTATACAATTACATGTTCCAAGATTAGAAATATAATACTTATTATTTATAATAATGAGTAAAACAGTGAAGCTTGAATCCATAATATTATAATTCTCCTCTGTGGTCTAGTGGTAAGACCACCTGCTTCAGACGCAGAGGTCCCGGGTTCGATTCCCAGTGGGGGCAGATTTTTCTGTTCGGTTTGGTTGGTGGTAGGGCTTGTTCTAAGTCCGCCTGGCTAGCTACCACCATCTTACCTAAGTCTGACGCCATAACAACAATGTTAACAGCATTATTGTGTTCCGGCAGTTAGAGGTAAGATAGCCAGTTCCTCCGTGGTTGAGGATTCCGGGTGAAGCTCGCTTCCACCTTCGGCCTGATCGTCACTTACCATCAGGTGAGATACAGGCCAAGAGCTTCCTCGTTGTGGATAAAAAAAAAAAATATTCTTAATCACACCAAATGCCGCACTTCTAAAAATTCCAAACAAACCTCGATCAGTAACTAACTTCAGCATTCTAATTTCAAACCAAATCTTCTGTCAACCGCGTTCTATTTTTATACGCCATTATCTCCAGCCAGATACGTAATCAATATAATATACAAAAAGGTGATCTAGGTACGTAGGTATTCTTATTTCAAACCAAGAACCTATTCTGAACGTTATCATTTTAGTTGCCAGTGTTTGCATACTCCAAACTCCAAATCCCGCGCTGTCAAACCGTATTCTTTTTTTAAACGCCATTATCTCCAGCCAGATACGTAATCAATATAGACAAAAAGGTGATAATGTTCAGAATAGGTCCGCGGCGCGTGGCTGCGTCTGCTTCAATGGGAGGCGCATTAAAGCTGGCATTCATCAACCGACTAATGACACGTCCGCACGTCACGCCGGGGGATGGCACTAGTCGGGAGAGGTAGCGGTTTGGTCTGACCACTCTTTTCATATTCAAATTCTTTATTAGTAACGACACATTTAGACCCTTTTCAAGGTCCTGTCCCGCTACCACTTCAAGACAACATAATCGGTGGGTGCTGAGAAGAAGTGGCAGATGATACTCAGTCACTTAAGTCAGTCATCCTCTTTGGCTTTTGAATTATGGCTCTTTATTGCAAAATGCTATTTACGTTTAGATTATTCAAAATTGCAAGGTACACTCCTAAATTACACACTTATGTAGTGGCCTTGATGGCAAGAAAATGCACCGTAGAATATTCCTTTAATCCCCTTTTTCACCATCAATCCCTAATTTTTAAGTGACCCCTATGGTAACGCATAACAGGAATTTTGTTTACATAGGGTTCACTTAAAATTTAGGGATTGATGGTGAAAACGGGCATAAGTGTACCTACATGGATTGACTGATTGACAGACTGTGTAGACGCTAAGGCGGTCATCGCACTGCGCCGCGCTCCGCCGCGGAGCGTGGGGCGACAGATTTAATCATTGTATGCAAGTACCTCAGTTTGTATAGAAAACACGCGCGGCACTTCACACTGACAACGCGTCCGCGCGCGTGATTTTTTATATGAAAGACACGCGCGGAGCGCGGCGCAGTGTGATAACCGCCTAAGTTACTTTGGTCTTGTACAGCTTGCACTCCATATCTTGTAACTTAACCCACCTTATGACGGATGGGAATATTAAAACATTACATATTTTCTTTTTTTCCGCGTTTCCCTCGCCTGGGCTTTCAGCGTTTTCTTCTATGCTTAAATGGAATCTGAATGTATTATGAGGAGTGATAGTGTGCTATTAACTTAAAGGCATAGAACTTATGTGATTACTTATATCCAAAGGTCGTGTTAGATGATAATAAGTATAAAATAATCTACAAATAATGACTTGTGAGGTTAGGGAAAGGTTTTATGAAAAGAAAATGGTCATTTTTACGACTAAAATACTGATCAAAAGCTTCGCTGACAGATTCGAACCGATTAAAAACGATCAACTTTTTGAGATTTTGTGTTTTTCCCCAAAAAATGAATTAATTTCAGTAGTAGAAATACTTAATATTACTTAATAAACTTTTTTTCTTATGATAACTTTATATGAATTATACAGTCTGGGCTGTAAAAGATTGCTATGCTCATATTTTCATGTTATGAATAAAATATTTGTTTGGATATCTTGTCGAATTGACATAGAATTTGACCCATATTAAAATTAACTCTTAAGTGGGTCTATAAGGCACCTAGTTCCATATCTTCAAAGTGTTCCATTATACATTTTACAATGTAGAGCATTGTACTCAAAATATCTATTTCAGCACTAAGTAGCCATTGACAAATGCTTACAAATCTTGAATTATCTATCAATACAAACAAATCCCTATACTTTGACCGGCCCATAATTTAGCACGTTTACGGAACGTTAAGCTGGAGTAATGTGTAAAATATTAAAATTTCTGGTTGACAAATCACGATAATCGCAGCTAAAATAAGTGGGGTGTACTGAAAACATAATCGTGGTTCGATAGGGTCGGTATTTATCAGTTCTTGTTGCTATTTCTGAGTGCCGGGCGACGTTAAGATATCGGTATCTGAGGCTAATGCAGTCTTAAGTCATGTGCGAGCGCCGTTAGCGCTGTGATCTAGTGTTGTAGTGCGTGGACTTATCGATGTCATCCTGTGGTTGAGACTGGGAAACATTTAGTTAATTGAATCAATTGATGGAATAATAGCTTTGAATTTCTTCACATTTGCTATGTCTCGTCGATATATCTTTACAGCTAAATAAATTATAATAAAATTAAAAACTAACAGTAACAATAATATCTAGCCAATTTATTGAAATTAACTATCTAACGACTGTCTATCAACATTTTTGTAAGAGCTTTGCAAAATTTCATGTTGGTGCACAAGGTACTAATGCATTTTCAAACAAGTACTTTCAGATCAAAGATCATTCAATGATAATGCAATTTCAGCTCTTTCTTATACATACAAAAAAAATCCAATAAAATATCAGAAATTGGATGACCATCTATGCTCAAATCTCACCCTTTTCGCTTTATCAAATTCTTACTAAACTTTTATCGATATCGAGCAGCGGGACTACCCTATCCAGCCTGTGTTCGGGCTGAGTTAGTGGGTCCACAGTATATCTCTGCTCTGGTTTCCTGGTCGCGTGCCGATGTGTGGCGAACTGACGTAGGTAGACTACATCACATCAAGCTTTACAATGGCATCTTATGCAGCTGCAATAAGGGTGATTTTGCATTGAATATGTGTAGTCTGATGTGGTGATGTAGATACCCTGATGTCAATGTTTGTAAGGAATTATCGCACCTCTAAGGCAGTACGATATGCGTACGTAATGCGGTGTAGCGGATGAAAATATGCAGGTTGTAAACTTGGAAGTGTGTTGAGATGGCTATGTTTAGTTGTTATGTAGATTGATTAACTGATATGTGATGAATTGATGAGGATATTGTGTTAATGGGGAAAGGGAAGAAGATAGGATAGATTGTAGCATTATACGACTGAAAAATCACAGCTAAAGTCTTAGGCTGGGTTGCACCATCTTACTTTAACTTTGACAAACTTCAAAAAGCTGTCAAAATCCATACAAAAAGCACCGGTTATCGTCATAGTTACCGTTAAAGTTAGGTGGTGCAACTCAGCCTTAGATAACTGCTAAAGTTTATACCCACAATACAAACACAAACGAGTACATTGCATAATGTGGCTGAGTTTACGTCATAGCAGGAGGTGTTTTATGAAAATCAATAGTTTTTTTGGTGAAGTATTGACGTAAAAACGTCTGGTTGACAAATCACGATAATCGTAGCTAAAATAAGTGGGGTGTACTGACGTTTTTAAACTGGGCCAAAAACGTTAGTCATAATAATGGCACTAAACATCTAAATAAATAAGTGTAGAAAAACCGCACAATCGAAGTCTAACCTGATAAGTGGAAAATAACACGAAAGTTTTTAGTTCTATGCCCATAAATTGCAATTATTTCATCAATTATCTTTAAAACCAGCAAAAAGCTGTACATTTCCAACGCCATTTAAAAGCATCATCATTACACACTCTTTTCACTTTAGAAAACGGCAGTCTCAAACTTTATATAAGCATGAAAAGTCGCATTCAGAATTGCGGACTGGAAACTCGCATTTTCCACACTAGCAGCCTTGAGAGGGTATTCATGCACACGCAGTGCCAGAGGAGCTATTATGCAGCGATTATAACACTGTTGTACGTAATAACGTCAGGAATAGTGTGTGGATGGCTGAGTTAAGAGGAGGCTGGAGTACGATGCTATGATGTTTTTTTCGTTGAAGGTGGCACGCGAACTTTTGAATTTGTTATTAATTGTAAAGTCGTTATTGTTACTCTTGGACACCTATATGATATTTGGAAGAGTTGACGATATCGTTTACTCGACTTTTGAATATACCTATGTAACAGCAGACATCAAAACTTGAACCCAAAACAAAATAATTATGAATCGTGAATAACAAATTTCGATGGAGACAAAATGCGTTATAAGATGTATTCGACTGCTGATGGTATTCAATATGCACGTATTTCTTGCCCTTGCAATAATTATTGCCCTTGGTGGCATTTGAATCCGCAATTGGACCAAAAGAGGTGACATAGGTACCTATGTAGGTACCGGTAACTGTACAGTTACCGGTGTTATTGGTTTGCAACTTTGTTTCCTTAGAGAAGGTAATCCTTCCACGTGTAAGCTTTTGTAACGTATCTATTAAGCTCTATAAAATATGTAATACATTATGTTCTAAAATCGTCTACAAAAAGAGTTCTTTTTTAAAGAAACATCTTCCAGAAAAATACCACAAGCATTTCGCATGCATGCTTTCCACATACGGTACGCTTGCGCAGGTCAGCGTAAGCCAGACAGATGACTGACAAATTTATGCGACGCACAGTCTTATCCGTGGCTTTATTGCCCACTTTCCTCCGCGTGGGCGGTGATACATGATCGATATTGTATTTTGTTAACTATTTACAAGATACTAGACCTTGTAGCTAACGTATCGCTGGCCTAGATTGGTTTTATAGTGGTGTTTGGGACAGCGAAAAGTGTTGACGAATTTCAGATGGAAGTTTTCGAAGAATAGTAAAGAAAGTGACAGAGAAGAAAGTGAAAAACTTATGGTGACGATGGCAAATGATGTTAAATACTTTATAATTTACGTAGCTGTTTTAAGCGCGACAAAAAGTACATGTAACAGTCTGATTGCTGTCAGATGACCAATTCTATAAGAAGACCAGATTTATTTACCTTTTTGTACAAATAAAATATCAAAATCCATGGATATTCCCTCGCAAACACTGGCCCGGTCGATCCCAAAGGAACCATTGTTTATTAACGAAAAATATGTTTTACTGTGCATCACATCATGCTTCATACAGTAGCATCTTACATAGGTAACTAATAACTATGTAAAAGTTAAATTGTTATAAAATTACAGCTGTAAAAGGTGCAATTTTATAACAAAAAACGTAGGTAAGCACAGTGTGATATGCTGTCCGATGACCAATTCTATAAGATGACGAGATTTTTTTTCCTCTTTGTACAAAAAGTGTATCAAAGCCGGTGGATAATTCCTCGCATACACCGGCTCGGTCGATCCTAAAAGAACCGTTGTGTTTTATTAACGAAAAATCGGTTTTACTGTGTATCTAGCCTATATTATGCTTGTGATAATAAGTCATCACCAATTTGTGCAATAAAGCATAAACTGACAAATGACACAAACGTCATCGCGTCATTTTCCGGCGCGCGCGCACCGTAACACTTGACCGATCAGTCAGCGCCACCGTTAATCTCGGATTGCTTGCCGATCTGATTGGGCTGCAAATGGAAATACACAAAGATGTAAAGTGTGCCTGCATGTGGCACATAAAAAAACAATAATCATAAAACTCTGTACCAATAAAAATATAATATATCTATGAGTATTTTATTCGCAAAACTAATTAAAATGTATTTTTCTTACCAGTTTTTAATGCACGTGTTACATTACTTTTAATAGTGGGACTGGATTGGTTATCATGAGATAACCGCTAAAGAGTGAGTAAAAAGTATGAAAATATTAGGAAATTAAAACGAAAGCATGATAATCTTACTTATCTAACAAGCATAATAATATGATGTTAAATATTCAATCGCAACCTACTTTACAGTGGCAAAATCCCATTTGATTCGTGTTTAAATAATATTGGATTAATTTTACAATATTAGTTAAAGAAATCTTACTAGCACTTCCATTGAATCTTACCAAGTATCCGTGTCGCGCGTTGGTCCGTGACGAAGGCTGCGCGCGCGTCGATCGAGTGACCACACGCTGTATGTGTGTCCTTACTTTTTACCTGCGTTTTGTGTGTCAAAGGCGCACAAATATGACCTGAAATGTTGTAATATTAAGAACAATTCAGTAGTAGGTATATCAGCTGGAAGTATGGCGCCGAAAGTTCAGCTAAACCTAAATAATTCTCAGTATTAACCTACTAGCTGACCCAGCAAACTTTGTTTTGCGCCTAGAGGTATGCTAGGTGTGATTAGGTATGATAAATAGATTACATTACACTCTTTTATAATGCGAACAGCTAGGGACTGGAATTCGTTGCCTGCTGCTGTCTTTCCCGAAAACTATAATCCGGGCCTCTTCAAGGCGAGAGTGAATAGGCACTTACAGGGCAGATATGTACCATCCCAGACTGCATCCCACTTAACATCAGGTGCGATTGTGGTCAAATACCTGCCTTGTTATGCATAAAAAAAAAACATAATATCCTATTCTCAGACCTAAAAAAAACACTTTGATCTATTTTTGAGAATTGGTCAAGCCTTTTCGGAATTTTGTTGTATATTGAAAAGTTTCTTCTATTTCTTCTCAGAACTAGCTCCCTTACGCCCGTATTCACAAACATTACTATGAGGTCTCACAGTGCGCGTGGACGCACAGGGTGCACGAACCAATCACAGAGCCCTATTTAACGCTGTGCGTTCGTTTTGCTTCACTTAAGCAAGCATCGTTTAAGAATACGGGCGTTATTGTCCCAAACCAGTTGTAGAGATACATTATACTGGGAAAGATTTAATCTTATTTGCAGAAAGTAAATTACTTGTATATTTTTTGATGACAGAATAATATGCGAAGCGTTTCGCGAGTGAGAGTTCATTAGATGCGTCTCTACATTATACTTATCAATACTTTTATTATATGTGTTTGGTCTGGTTTAGGTAAGTCGAATCTTATTATCTTCATGAATATAATTATATGAATGCAAGCACTTATCTCATAAGCTTTACTTTCGAGATATCCAGCCACTTACAGACATATAATTAGCCTATTTCAAAATCAACAAAGCAATATCAGAAACTGGAAAATTTCTCCCCATTTGCAACTACGTTCTAGATGTCAGCTGACTGATTGCCTGCCCAATCTGAGTCGAGATCTTTGTACAGTCAGGCTTGGAAATATGTGAAGAATGCAGACATACAATTTATTTTATTTATTTATTTACACTTTTGCACATACATATGTACAGTGGCGGACTTAATGCCAGGTGGCATTATCTGCCAGTCAACCACAGGTCGAGTAGAGAGATTAAGGCGGTGTAATAAATATGACGTTTAATTAATATACCTACTTACATAGCATTAGATAAAATAAATAACATACGAATACATATTAATATAATAGACATACATATAGATACATAAACATAATATTAATATTGGCGTACACATAACACATGTCAGAGATAAGAAAAAAAAAAAAGTTTTAGTCTTTGAAATAGTTGCGCAGAGCCTTTTTAAATGTGAATTTGGAGGTTGCTTTTCGCAAACTCGCCGGAAGGCCGTTCCAGAGCCGTACTGCTGAGACTGAGAAGGAGTTAGACATGAAACCGGTGGTGTGTACAATGTGGATGGAAGTTTCTCGAATGCTAACTATTGAATAGCTGCCGACTATCAGAGTGTTTTTTGTTTGTAATAGAATCTTTTCGCTATCTGCATAATTTACATTCACCAACCATTGAGAATCAAAAAAATGTAGAGCTTATTGACTTGTCTACAAATAAGTACTACTTCTGCACACGGTGTCGAAATGATCATCATCATCACCTTTCAGCAGTCTACTTCTGGACATACAAAGCGCAAAACTCTACAAAGTACGATCCCCCGCTTTTTACATCCAGTCGCTGCCAGTAATTTTCTTGAAGTCGTCGATAAATTAGATGACCAAGACTGGTCTCCATTCGAGAAACCATGTACTCCTTTTATTCGGGTTCTTGACAGGTTATGACCGTCATAACAAAATGTAGCATACACAACCATCGGATGGAACATTATCTGGTAACTTTTACTCGACCGACTGTACCAACCGACGTGGCCATAGTGTGTATGCAAGAATCGCTTATTAAACGTCGGCTCTTATTTATGCGACTCCAGATTTGGTCTAATTGTAATGTGCGCGAGTTCCGCGATCTATCAGACTGGGCCTAAGTCTGGGCCCAAGACTCGGCCTGAGACTGGGCCTAACAGGCTTACGGTAGCTACGGAATGTATTTTTGTCGAAGCTCTTGTTGGAGCATAGACGAAGGATGCACCATTTTATAGAGATCTTATTGACTAATATTGAAAGCTCAAAGGTTTAAAAAATTCATAATAGACAGTTTTTTTTATGGAGAAATAAACATGAATTTGACTGTAGAATACTTTTATCTCACTTGATGAAAAAGCCAAATTAAAATCTATCAGTGTAATGTAATGATTTTTCGTATACTTAAATAATGTCTGTTAAACGAGTTTCAGTTGTCATAATAGGCTGGGTTGCACCGTTTTACTTAAACTTTAACCAAAAGTCTGCCAAACTCCATTCAAAAAACACCGGTTTTGGTTATAGTTACAGTTAAAGCAACTCGGTGATGAATAAAGAGTAAGAACAGTTACGGCCATCATATCAAGAAGTGATATCTATAAATTCAATGACTCAAATCGTTTTCAAAAACTAACTTCTCTGAATGAAGATTATAAAGTTCAAGTTTTTTAATCAGCCAGCATGTCCCTAAGTTGCATAAGTTGCATTCTAGTGTATCCCTAAGAGTCTGTATGCACATCTAAAACATCTCATTGCAAATTTAGTGCGTCTCCACAGCTTTTTAGCCTACATTGTCCCGTCATCTGATTGTGCGTTGGTTCAGTTCATACTAAAGCCTTTACCATTACTAACACCATGGAATTTTACAGTTGAATCAAGCTAAAACTTGCTCTATTTCCTAGACACTTAAGATGGGATCTAGTGCAAATATAAATCGGTTTTAGAGAGGGTATATGGCGCGAGGCGAACACATTAGAGGGAATTTATTTTATTACGAATGACCTCTGAGAGATATTTTAAGAAGTTTACTATGTAATTTGTAATAATAGCGTTGTTATCTGAACGTGCATAGTTGAGATAGACATTTAATTGAATGCGAGGCGTATTGTTGTCTCCTTGAAGGATTGTAAGTGATTCAAATGGGTTTAGGTTAAAGAACTGTTTATACGTTTTCAACATACATTAATTTATTGTTGGTAAATTCTACTCAAAAGGCTACGTTTATGAAGTAACATGATAGATTTTGTTTGTTCATTACGTAGTTATATCTCTGTGTCTCATGGCTTTCTCCTTTCCTGTAGGATTTAGGACTTAATTAACTTACGCATGAAGAATATTTTTTTAAATTATCATATTTCTTCGAAATCAATGATAGGTACCTAGGTAAACACATTAAATGCATACATTTTATGATGTATGGTTGATACATATCAACCACGGTTTTAAGATACGGATTCTAAGTAAAATAAAAAGTAGAGCCTTACAGTACAATCTCAATGATGTGCATTTTAGTAAAATTCGCTCTATTTCATAGATTTTACTCTAAACATTTAAAAGTATTCACATTGTCAGTTTAAAACATCAATGTTACAGATTCCCACGTTACTTTCGCTCCTATTTTTCTAAACAACCCCA
The DNA here is from genome assembly GCF_004193835.3 of Ostrinia furnacalis. Lineage (NCBI taxonomy): Eukaryota > Metazoa > Arthropoda > Insecta > Lepidoptera > Crambidae > Ostrinia > Ostrinia furnacalis. The sequence goes on along the minus strand of NW_021134383.1, from coordinate 354,171 downwards.
AAACACTTAACTTATTCAATAAAGTTGCATAACACCGATCATTCCAAAAGTTAACCCTCTCGTGTCAAAGGGAAAATAAACACACCATTCGCGGAAATAAACTCGATTTTCGCGGCGAATTTCGGGCTGAATATTGTCCCGGTCCCATGTCACGCCTACGTGTTGGGGTAACGTAGACCCGTATCACGCCGTATGGGATGTCGTGTGCGAGCAACAGGTGGCCGCCCGTAGGGTTAAGCGATGCCCTCGAACCGTGCATGTGAGTGCTCTGCTTTATTTATTTTTTTGAAATATTTATGGAGGAGTTCGTGAAGTACTCGATTTGGAACGAAATACGTCGGGCTTGGATAGATTAAGACTGCTATTATTTTTTATTGAGCAACATAGGAGTTTTCATAAGAGGAGACGTATATTTCAATAAGATTAGCTAAACTGAAAATTAAGTAACTTGGAAATCGAATTAGTACCTACCTAGGTATTATTGTGCCCAGACAAAAGTTTTGTTCTAAAGCACGTATCATATCAATGTGGTATCAATTTACTAAAAAAACCATTGGCAGGCATTAGTTTTCATTGAAATTGGTAACTGTGCAATCTATTCTGCATAAATAGCAAAAAAAGGCTGCTAACAAAAATCTTCAAATGCAATCACAGTCTACGAGTATACTCTAGTGATAGTCTACACCAGTGTTTTTCAACCTTTTTTATGACCGACACGGGTCGCGACCCACAGGTTGAAAAACACTGGTCTACACTATACCTACTCAAGCGAATGCTCTTATAACATCTCGATAAAATCACATTATTAGTTAATTTAAATAAAAAACACATATCAAAGTAGAGCATCCACCGCAAACAAAAATGCGATGTAACCCGGAAAATGTTCTCTCATATGGTGGAAAATCCCAGCTAATGCGTACACCGGGGATCCTTTGTTTTATGGGCCTCTCACTGAATAAATTCCATGATGCACGCGGAGTGTTACGGACGGCGCTATGCAGAAGCGAACCGACGCTACTGGCTTTTTTATTTTGCTATAAATCTAGTGCTTAGCTTAGTCGTAGGAAGGTGTTTTTTGGGACGTCAAACGTCAGCGAGACTTCAAATTAGTAATTTGGTAATTCATTTATGGGAAAATGTATTAAATTCTTTAATAAATTACCACAAACTGTTGTAGAACTACCCATTCATAAATTCAAAGAACATATTAAAAGTACCTTAATGAAAAAGGGCTACTATAAAGTCGATGATTATTTAAAAGACAAAAATGTTTGGGAACGTTACTGCCTAGCTCGCATAAATATGTACATTGTACATTTTAAAGCATGTAAACCTTTGAAAAAGAGGCTGACAATAGTGACTGAGTTTCTTGCGCTGCTTCTTCTCAGCACTGGCCCATTTATTGTCCTGAATCAGTGGTAGGGTTAATACTGGGACGTGTAAAAGTGCTTTTTTTAAGCCTATTTACAGAAATAAATGAGTTTTAATGAGTTTTTAATGCTTCAGACAGTATGCTTTATCACGTCATAAATTATGTCAATGTTACCCCTCCCGTGCCTCTCAAATCCCTCAGGCACAGACTGAGTTAAACACTAAACGTATAACTCTTTATATTTTATAGCTCAGCTCATAATTTTTAGAACAGTATGTTACAATGAATTTTGAAGCAGAAGTTGAGCGTAATTTTAGATGTTTTTGTTTAAGAGAGAATATTTTAGTTTTTGCGAGCGAGTTTAGATTAAGTGTTAGGAGAATGTGATGGATATTTGCTTTACTGCAGCTTGAATTAACTTTATTAGAAGCTTATGCATGGGAAAGAAGATTCCTATTTTAACATGCTTTTGTAATTCAGTAAAAGGTGAATGTATTTTGGTAGAGTAACTTATCACAGTGGTCCAACTAAGGTACCATTTTAGTCCATTTGGTTGATGACAAAGTTTAAAGGTTAAAAATTAATTTTTTAACCCTAAAAAGCTCAAAAGGCATGGCAAAAGTCATAGGTTCCAATCCAGTATGCCTAAGATGCGCGCCGTGATAATTTTTATCGACGTCAAAATGTATGGGCAAAATCGATAAAATGGCGTGATAACCGCTTATCGCGGCGCGCATCTTAGGCCAACTGGACAGTCAGTAAGACAGTCTTTATCAATTGAAAATCATGATTGAAATAAAATAATATTTTTATTTATTTATTTATTTATTTATTTATTTATTTAAGGACAACTAACAAGACATACACAGTTAACAGGGAAAAAAAAACATTGAAAACAATACGTGTCTATAGTGTAACCTTAATTAAAAGCTGCCACGACATGTGCATAGATTGCGTGGAAGCGTAGTATCGACTAGTCTAAAAAACAAAAACAAATTTGAATCGAATGTAGATATAAGAATTTAATTCAAGCCAGGAATCCAGCATATCAACTGCATGTCTTAGATAATAGTGACTGTAGGTAGAATACAATATTTAAATGCAGTTTGATATCAATTGACTTATTTTTTTGTAGTATTGAATTGACTTATTTTTTTGTAGTATTACTAGGAGATAAGACTCCACTGTATTTAGCTAAACATGTGTCCTACGAGCCTTGTGTGTGAATAACTGGTTTTGAAGAAGCATTCAAAATTTACATGGATGCTTACAAACCACAGCTTAAGTTGACTAATTCATCAACACAATTAAAAGCCACGTAAAGCCAAGTTCCCACCAGCCTCATTACGCGAATTCCCAACAAGCCAACAACATATTAGGAACATACACCGTAATATCGCTAATAAATTCCCGCGGATCCCCCCGCGTCAGTGCGTTAACGTCTATTAGGTTAATGTTATCAGACTACCCCCGTTATCGCGTCGCAGATTTGTACAGTCAGCATCGTGTAAATAGGAAGTTATAATTTGAGATATTTTATTCATTCCATAAGCTATGGCTTCTGTAATTAACCCTTTATAGGACAGAATCGAAACTAGTAGTGTCATAATTTTTATTTAATAAAATTATTTAAATTCGATGTAAGTTTTTTGTTCATGTTCATATTTACGGATAGCGTTTATTTTGTTTCCTTTTTGCATATTATAGGAGTCGATTCATATCTTCAAACTTTTCCCATGTTCTTCTAATTGGCTACTGTACGGTTAGCTAATGTAGAGCTTACACAGTAGTTACAGTAAAGAAAAAGGCTAAGTATACGAAAAAATAGATAAAAATTTGTTTGATCAGAATATTTAGTAAATTGAGGTAAAAGAGCAGCATCAACAAATAATGTTTTATAACATTTTATTTGACGGTATCCGAAATCAAGAAACACGAACCCCTTTTCACAGCCGACTGTACCACATTATCACACCCCGTGTTATCGCGCAGATTTTACGCGTGTACCACAATTTACTTGGAAATTGTTTAGATTACAGCGTGTGGGGTGCGTTGACAAGATGGTTGGTATTAAGATTTATGTGTGATGGTTCCTTATTGCTTAATTTTGTTGCGAATATAGTACTATTCTCTAGTTGCAGGTTATAGTTATGGTCTTTTATTTTAATTTATTATTGGCGTTGACAAGTTGGTACTTAAGTTTTGAGATTTATGTATGTTGGTTCCTTATTGCTTAATATTGTTGCGGATATAGTGCTTGTGTTTTCTATAGTTGCAGGTAAAAATAGTTTATGGTCATGTTATTTATTTATTTTTTTAATTATCAAACGCGAATTTACTGTCCAATATTATTTTAATTGATTAAAGTTTGAGCACCAGAATCGCTCTTTTGGATGCGACATAGTTGCTTCAGTCGGCCGTTTGTTGTAGTGGTTCGAAACGGACTACTATTCCGGAGGTAGCGGGTTCGATTCCCGCACAGTACAAACATTTGTGTGCATGAACATGTTTGTTTGTATTGGACTGGGTGTTTTCTATGTATAATAAGTATGTATTTACAAAAAAAAAGTATTTAAGTATGTTTATATCCATTGTCTAGTAGCCATAGTACAAGCTTTGCTTAGTTTGGGACTAGAAGCGCAGTGTAAATGTCCAAGGATATTTATTTATTTAAGTAGGTATGTACCTGCCCTTTTTTACACGCTTTCTCTAAGTTTTTTCTTATGAAACTTTAGTATAAATACGTATATTTTAAAGTGGTGTGTGGTTAGGAATAATGTTCTAAATTTCTAAATAAGACTTCTAGATACTTATGATATGATACATCTATGAGTTGTTTTGGACTGCATATAAAAATGTGCCTTTTTCCACCAAAACAAAGGTCTTTATTGCTTCCGGGGTGTGTCTGGATGTCTACAATTTCATCACTCGTATGCAAAATGTTTAGTTGTTTTAAAAGTTTATTTCAAAATATGCCTTTTTTCCACCAAAACAAAGGTCTTTATTGCTTCCGGGGTGTGTCTGGATGTCTACAATTTCATCACTCGTATGCAAAATGTTTAGTTATTTTAAAAGTTTATTTCAAAATATGCCTTTTTTTCCACCAAAACAAAGGTCTTTATTGCTTCCGGGGTGTGCCTGGGTGTCCATATTTTCATTCATGGCGCCCGTAGTAACCTTTGCCCCACGTACTTATAAGCACATTAAACGACTCACACACGTTCCCATTTCGTGACTTTTAGATGTGAGGGTGTGGTTTTTTGCATGGACTGAGCGGTGAGCGGTTTTGGAGCTAAATATTTTAATATCCAATGATATGATATTTGCTATCTATAAGCTTAGCAAAAGCAGGTAACGGATAGGATAGGCTTCAGTCATCATCGGCATTATTTCAGCCACTGGACATCGATTGCTGATACATAGACCTCCCCTTATGATTTCCAGATTCGACGGTCGGAAACTTTATGAATAAGTAATTATCATTAGTTACAATATGCTCTAAACCTACCCTTGAGTTCCATACTAAGAATTCATGAACTAGAAAGAAATTGCAACAAGCCAGATATACTAATTTCATTGATTGTTCTTCCTCTCTATTGACACATTTTAACTGGTAAAAGGCGTCTATTATTCGTACGCATGGATGCCGTTTTACCCCCTTAGGGTTTGAATTTTGCAAAATCCTGTCTTAGTACTAGTAACAACATTCTAAAGGAACCCCCATGCAAAATATGAGACTCCTTGCTTGTAGTTTCTGAGATTTCGTGATGAGAGTCAGTCAGTGACCTATCGCTTTTATAGATGTCACATTGTTTACTTTTATGTCACATAACCGCTGCTTTCATCACTGTACAAAGCCTTTAGCCAGCCCCCTTATTAAGCCGACCGCACACGACGCGCCGCACTAATTCTAATGACGTTATTATGAGCAATGTGATTATATGGATTATATTATAATGTATGTCAGCCTCATAATGTATGGGAGACGCATTTTGATCGTTGAGAAGGATTGAGGTCGCTTGATACTTGACGTTTTTTGTTCTAAGACGATCTTTATCATTGCTTAACTCTACATTAACCAAGTAACTGTTTTAAAGGACTAATAACATGATTTTTTAAAACATGACCATTACAAAGGCTTGACCTTTCAGCAGACAAAATGACAGCTATTACGAAATGCTTGTCTTTTTTTTTTCAGATATAACTCTTACATGTTATACTGTCTTATTATAAAAATGCTCGTTAAATTTATTTAAATATGTCGTGATATTGCATAGCCGTAAACCCTTATTATTGAATGACGATTAATTATAACTTTGTATTGAGAAATAAAAGAAAAATTACAATTTTAGCCTAAATTACATTTTTGATACCATACGTTAAATGTATTTAATGTTCGTTCGTTCGTTCGTTTCAGCCAAATGACGTCCACTTTGTCCATCAGTATTTAATGTAATTAAAAAAAAATATTTGCCTCAAATACCAACCCGTTCCGGTCGCGGTACACCGATGGTATCTCATCCCGGCCCATACGCTAAGCAAGATCAACCGAGCAACTTAAATGTGACTTACTGTCGGCGACCTATCGGGTTCCCACCATCGATCAACACCACTTATCTATCTAAAAGTATAAAAGCATTATCTAGAACCAACTGTTTGAACACAACATTAAATCATTATTTGATAGAACAAGCCTTTGTTTGGAGTTCCGGGTGGTTTTTTTTTGTTTTGGGATAGTCTACAGTCTAGATCTAAAAATCTAGAATTAATATGAGTAGTTTTTGCAATGATATGAAAAGGTTTAGAGCTTCCCTAATTAATTAAGGTACTTTACCTATTTTTCCATTCAGATGCATCTAGAATTAATGAAAATAGTTACTTTAAAAGAAGATTGTATCTTAACCATTTAACTTATAATATATTTTATGACAAAAACTTGTATCAGAAAAAACCTATCACCAGTCATACTTACAATTTGAACGCTACCATAATGAAAATGCTATAGTAAGTTCTTCTGTTCTTAAACTTTCGAAGCCTAACTAGCCTGAAAAAGAAAAAACAAAGCAATGGACAATCGTTCAAATTACATTTTTGTAAATTAGCATCCGTAGGGTGATTGCTATAGTAATTAGCCTATACATAGTTATTGGCATATTGGATTGTTAATAAGTAAGAGACAAAAATATTTACTACATTGGTAACACTGCGTATTGCTCAGAAAAAATATTTGTCTCTTTTCCTCTCTTAATAACTTCCATTAGGCTTGTTTCTTTTCATTTTAGGCAAGTTGGCCAATAACTACGTATTGGCTAATTACTATAGCGATCACCCTACTTTACTTTTAGTAACGGCTCATATTTTAATTCATTTTGCTGACTCAAGAACTGTCGCTACTTCCCATGTCGTAGCTATTAATAATTATGGGAAGATCTATGCCATTCTCGCCGTATTCTATGTTGCAGTTACGGAGTGGTATGTCTACACTATTTTTAAGTCTACGAAGAGTCTTTAGCCTCAATGTCATAAGAACAATAGCATGTACTATTAAACCTATCAACGGCCATTCAGAAGCCAACATCTCACACACAAAACGTATAGATCCTTCTTTCACGACGCCATTAAACCACATCAATTACTGTAACGTAAATTTTAGAGCGATTTAAAACCGTACCACTTAGAAAATAAAGCATACATAATATGTGCGCTTGCGCATGGTATCAGTTGATGTGACAAGGCGACTCGTGATCATATCAGCATGATTTAACGTACAGGTGGATGTCAAATGAGAACATTGTTTTTTATAAACAAACTAAAAATATACAAATAATATATTTTCATTTGAGTACATTTATGTTCTTTGTATTGAGCAGCATTTGCTCGCACCTACGTAAGATGAGAAATATCCCTTTTTACCATTTTTTTTTCCCGTCAAAAGTTCACCAAAAACTACTTGATTAGCATGTAAAACATCAGCTCTACTTGTACAGTAAAATAACAAAAAATACAAATACCTAATGTATAAATAAATAATAAATAAATCATTTATTTGCTCAGAAACATGGTAACAAAATGGTCGATAGAAAATGTCAAGTCCAACAAGCATGTTTTGTCCAGGGTAGGCATGCAAATTTTTACAAAATTAGAATCTACATATTAATAACAACAATAAATTAATTAAAAAATTGAAGTCATTATAGGTAGGTACACAAATCAATCACTCAGAAATTCTTTGACAGTATAAAAACATTTATCAACTAACCATTCATAAAGACATTTTTTAAATTGGTTTACATGCAAGTCAGTGATAGTATACTTTTAGGACAGCCTGTATAATGCATCATCGTCAATCCGTTATGCAGTTAGGATGCTACTCGTCACCGCTGTCGTCTGATACACGAAAAAATAATGATGATAAAATGAGTACATATGAATTGATAGAGTTTAGAAGCACTTAGTGATGGGGGCATAAAAGGTCATAATAGTTGAATGTGCATGGAAAAATGATCTATGGTTAATAATCAGACGTACCTACTTACTTTTTTAGCTCGTAGCTAGTAGGGCACATAGCTCGTAGAGACGATGGCGGTTGGGGCAGAAAAGTTCTCGAGTGGCAACCATGGGCTGGAAGACGTAGAGTGGGCAGGCCTCCTACTAGGTGGACCGACGATCTGGTAAATGTCGCGGGAAGAACCTGGATGCGGACAGCGCAAGACCGTTCATTGTGGAAAGTCATGGGGGAAGCCTTTGTCCAGCAGTGGACGTTATTTGTCTGAAACGAACGAACGAACTTACTTTCTTAGGTAAATATCAATAAAACTGCATTTATCTGTATATCATACCTAACTGGAATAGTGCTGATTTTCAACAAAAATGCTCCTTGCAAACGTTGCTCTAAACCCCTACATAGCCTAGAGCCAGTTCTCCAACTACCACCGATATATCTAGAGGCGTCCTGTCGCGCACAATGCGGCGACACGCGCGTTGAAACGCGATAATTTGTCGTCTGATACCCGCGACGTGTGTTATTATTTACCGCGACAGGTAAAGTTTAAATATATTTAACGGTTTGTAGAGTTTGACGCCTTCTATGTAAGATCAGACAGCACATTGTATGTGATATAGAAAGAAAAAAAGAAGGAAAGGTTTACTTAAAAGCATTAAAAGTATGATTTTGTAACAAAATTGGAATCTGAAGTGCTGTCGACGATGTTAAGAAACCACAGATTTTGAGACGTTTCTCTTACTCGTAATTGTCCTGGATGACGACGCAACGTAATCCGACAAATACTACACGTGACGTATGCCACTCATGTCATGACACTACACTATGACATGTATTCGCGTCGTGTCGCGTAGCATCGCGTTGCCGCGTTTGTCGTTCACCTTACGGCAACGGGTTAACCCTTGCATAGCCTGGAGCACAACAGTTCTCCAACTACCGCCGATAAATCTCGGGGCACAATGCGGCGCACACGCGCGTTGAAACGCGATAATTTGTCGCTAGATACCCGCGACATGTGGTATTATTTACCGCGTCCGGCTGTGGAGATTGCAGTCACGAATACAATCGTGTGTAGAGCTTTTATAAGATGAAAACCTCTATGTTTTGTTACCTTTGGATTGGCTTTAATTTGAAAAATATGCTGAAAAACTGGCTTTTGTATACCAATTAGGTACCTAAGATAGAGAAGGCACGTCGACATAATTTTTCGTCGTGGTGCAACACTCATATTGTTGTGGTCTTGAAAAGTCTTAAAATGTATTTAGTAGCACAACACTATTGGATATAGACTTATAATCTATTTTGAAGTACATATAATACCACTACTATTTTAGCATTTATTGACATAAATAAATATGCTAAAATTGTAGTGTTCGTATACTGAATCAGAAATGAGGAGATCCGTAGGAGAACCAGAGTGACTGACATAGCCCGCAGAATCGCTAAAATCAAGTGGCAGTGGGCGGGGCACATAGCTCGAAGAGCTGATGGCCGCTGGGGCAGGAAAGTTCTTGAGTGGCGACCACGAGCTGGAAGACGTAGCGTGGGCAGGCCTCCCACTAGGTGGACCGACGATCTGGTGAAGGTCGCGGGAAGTACCTGGATGCAAGCGGCGCAGGACCGGTCTTTGTGGAAATCCTTGGGGGAGGCCTTTGTCCAGCAGTGGACGTCTTTCGGCTGAAACGAACGATACTGTTGTACTCATCTTTTGTGACCTTTGGTATATTCTTGATAAAGATAAAGATAAAGATAAAGATAAAGATATTTATTTGCAAGAATAGGTAAGTACAGGTTATTGTTGATGTTACATGTATTAAGGACTCTATTCTGTTAAAATATTTTAACATGCAAATTTACGGGTAAGGAATTCCCGAACACTGTAGAAACAAACAGTAGTCAGCCATTCCCGAAGCTTTTTCACCATCAATTTTGTAGGGCCATTNGCTTTATCACCTTTTTTGTATATAGGTTTAACTATAGAACGCTTCAGTATATCAGGAAACTGTCCTGTTTCAAAGGAAAGGTTTATTAGATAGGTTAGTATAGGGGTTATTTCGTATTTACAGTATTGTAGGATTTTTGTGGAGATTTCATCATATCCACATGCATTGGATTTTTTTAACGATTGAATAATTCTAGAGGTTTCTTCATTACTTAAGGGTTCTAAAAACATCGAATTGGTGATTGGATTAATGTCGAGTTGTATTTTTTTTCTAATTTCCTTGTCATAGTTATATTTGTTGTTACATAAGCCTATATAGTAGTCATTGAATAGTTCAGCAATTTTTGGTGTACTTGTTATTGTAATGCCGTTATTATTTATTTTAGGTATACCATGTCTTATTGGGTGGGTTTCTGTTTCACTTTTTATAATTTTCCATGAGGCTTTACATTTGTTTTGGCTACCAATTAAAATTTTGTCATTCAAGTTTTTCTGTGCCTTGTATATGCATTTTTTTAGTATTTTGGAATATCTTAAGTACAATTGCTTGTCAGTTTTGTCAGCATTTCTATTATAAGACGCAAAGCGTAGCAATCGTTTCCTCTTGGTAGATATCCTGAGGCCTTTAGTTATCCACTTTTGCTTAAGAGGTCTGTTGCTTTGCTTCAGTCTTACTTTCGGAAAGCATAAATTATAACTTGGAACTTTATACCTACGTACCTACGTCATTAGTGGGCATACAAACACGCCTAACGAAGTGATCGAACACTACTGTGTGATCTATGTTATAGCCCCGAAACGACCGTCACAAATCTACGCACCCCTGTTTGAACACTATGACATAGTTATTGTTTGTGAATGACTATGGTCACGTTTGACTTATGTCGTATCGATTGAAAGAGACTGTAAAAGGAATAAGCAAAAACTTTTTAATTTAATCCAATAAATACTTCCCGAATATGTTTTTACATAAAACATAAATGGGACTCAAATCCATGGACTCACGTTTCGTTTTCCGAGCCGTTGCTCTAACAACTTAAGTACGGACAGATAGGAGTCTCTTTCGAACGCAAGCTGTCAGTGAATCATCGTTGTTCCATCAATGCAATACTTAATTATCTCTCAAATAGCAGTAACTTTAACATTACACAGCAAACTGTCCCTTTATTATCCGACAAGATAAACCCATGCATTGCTATTTTTCGGTCAAGATATCGGTCACTCCACGTCATTTGCTGTTAACCCTTGATATATCAAATAGGCTGCTGACCTCTGGCAGCATTACACGCAATATTAGCAGTGATGTACGGCCACGTGGAAACAATAAGCGTGTGAGTTCGGCGCACGGTGAGCCGACAAAAGGGAACGCAGCGGCGCAGCTTTATGCTGATTGCAGTATATGGGGAGGAGTCAGATAAAGTTTTAGTATGAGAGGGAATTTAGTGATTAACAGGATATTCATATGATTCACAAGTAAAATATTTTTAAATAGATCTTATCGTACTACATGTTTCAGTGTGTTAGGGAAAAAGAGAACTAGGTCATTTGGTTGATAACAGGCAAAATGGGCGGGGCTACAGAATAAATAACAACTGTCTACAGCATTTTTGCGCACGGGTTATGCATAGCTTATTTTTATTGCTTTGTAACCTAGAAATAATATAGCACCAAAAAAATGTTCTGAATTTGCTTTTATGTGTAAAAAATAGAAAAATTCATATCAATGAATGTATGAAACATGAACATAGAGATGATTCAATTTGTTGCCAAATATTTTTTTTTCTTTCTTTTTTTCATTATTTATATTTATTAAAACATACCAAACATCCATTTAAGATTCATTCTCACAAGAGAAAATTTAAAATAGAGTCCAAATATTTATTAAAAATGAAAAGTTCTAATTTCCTGTCATGTTCCATAGAAGATTTTTCTCATAAAAATCAAACTTTATCATGCTTTCAGTATACTGGCCTTGGTAACGTCGTTTCTCAAATCCCACTATATTTTGATGAAAGCGTGCCACTTGTTCTTGCGAATAAGCCCCCATAATTATCTATAAATATATCCCAATGAGAATGGGACGTGCATCTTTAGAGACATTCTACTATGAAGATGGAAAATTCAAATCGTTATAACTTCTTAAAAAGCAAATATTTTCGATTTGTAATTGCACTTTCTTATATAAATTTGCTTATATAATCAGAAAATAATAAGTGAAATCCATGCGCAAAAAAAATTTTTTTTTGTCGACCGGTGTAATAAGAACTTACTTATGGGACTTCTTACTTAACTTCTTCGGCAATCGAAAACCGTAATAGAATAAAGTGTATTTTATTGCGGTAATTTTAAGGTTTTTTATTTCTGATGCAGATTTCATGACCGATAAAATAATCTACAATTTTTATTCGCACAATGGTTTATTATTTTTATTTTTAGTGGTCAATGAGTACGCTAAAGACAGTTTAGCGTACTTAATATTAGTTAAAAAAAAAGTACGAAACTTATCATAAGTAAAACTAATTCAAAATATTCAAACAGCATCTGTCCCGCAAATCTTCGCATATACCCCGCCCTCTATGCATAGCCATTGAAATCTATAAAATTGTCATGCACATACCGAGTGCAGGCCGCAGATAAATAACGCGGATCTGATAAGTTCCGTCGCATAATAACGTATTATTCTGGTAAGTGCATTACCGGGGAGATGCATCATTTGGAACGCGGACCACCAGGATGGTCGAGTGGTCGAACTATGTCGATGTCGGCCCGATCGGTTACTGAATGTTGATATCAGATTATTATAAGCAAGTAGGTATTGATATAGGTAAATGCAAAAGTTTGTTGCAGATTTTTGTTAAATATATTTGTTATAATCAAGCTCTTCACTGTTGACTTAAGAACAATACAAATTGGCTTCATCTTTAAAGGGTCTGAGTGAACAAAGTCGCAAGCATGCAGATTGCAGGTGTTGCCTTCACTTTTATTTTGTTTGTCACTCCACACATAAACTCCTTGAAGTGTATCCATTCCCAAAATTCAAGTCTTTTGACTCCTCATAGAAAACAATCCAAACGCGAAAATCGATGTTCACAGTTGAAATTAATGTCGTATAAAGTATTTTTTTTTTCAATAATAGTTTTTGCCGTCTTTTCTTTTAACGTTTGTACTAATAGTGTCAATTATCTCAGCGGAGTTTTGGGCTGACACTGTAGGTTTGTTGTCGACACGATAAGAAGTAAAAGAATTATCTATCAAATAATTCTATAATTCCACATACCTAGATAGTCAGAAGTCTGCTACAAGCTTGCAAGTCATTGCAAGCCCAGATCTTTATAATAGCAATTAGTACCTTTATCAGCGTACTTTCCACTATTGTTCCCGCACGATCTCTAATTAGTATAGTGGCGGGCAGCGTGTATCGCGTTGACATTTCTCGTGTAAGTACGTGTAAATCTGGCGCAACTGTTCTAGTGCAAATTGCTATCTGGTCTACTAATTAGGACTGATTATCTGATAATTGTCTGGAGTCGCACGCTTGCTGTAAATCTTTGGAATAGGACTTGGGTTTAGTCAGAATCGACAATTTTGTGGGACTGTGAAATAATGTTTAATTATTAAAAAATTCTAGCCCTATAATTTTATTCATAAAACTGGCGGTATATGGACTCTACCTGCCTGGATCGTACTATTAATAATCCTTATAAATTGTATTTCCTGTAATAAATATGAAGCTGACAAAGGTGATGACTTTCTTCCGCCACTTCTTTTCAGCACCAGTCGGAATTTTGTCCCAAAGCGGTGGTAAGGAAATCTACATTTGGGATGTATAATGCCCTGAAAAGACACAACATACCACTAAGGCTGAGTTGTACCACATAACTGTGACCGTAACTATAACGGTAACCGGCGTATTTTGTATGGAGTTTGACAGATTTTTGACGTTTATCGAAGTCAAAGTAAGATGGTGCAACCCAGGCTGGGTATTTTAATTTAAAAATTGCACTACGTAAGCCTTGCAATCTTTGGCACAAACCTGTGCGATTCCCTTATGGCCTCGTCTGAAATTTGGCCAATCACAAAATATAAAAATAATGATTTGAACAGCCTGCTTAAATTGCATTTCTTACAAACATTAGCATAACATTAAGCATTTCTTAGCTAGTAGCAACACAATTCAGAAGAGTAAAGTTTTCCATCCTCAAAGGACCACCAAAGGATACCCTATTTAGGATTCCTCTCACAAACAACTAATTACCAGAACTGCGTTCATCTCGATCGCGACGTATGCGCGCGCGCATGACTTTATTACGACGAGAGAATAGAAATTTTGAATTACGAACGTTTAATAGGGTCACCAATTGTTTAATTTTTCTTGGACCTGTCCTGTTCATTTATTTATCTATTCTTTTAAATTATTGTTTAAGCAATCGTTTTAGCCTTAGTCAATGTTAATTTTAGCTTATATGATGTTTATTTTTTTAAATATTAACTAGCAAACTATTTTGACATAATCATCATCATCATTCATTTTAGCCATCATTGGCCAAATTCTTCCTTCCTCCAGAGATTTTCACAACTTCCAGTGCTTAGAATGATGCATGGTCTTTAGTAAATTAATTATAACTAATTTTCTGATAGATTTTTTAAACTTAATACCAAGTTTAATTTCAACTTTTTTCCGGTGAGCTACCTACAACTACCATAAGTTTCCTACTCAAATTTTGTATTTAGTGAATAAATAATCAAGATAAACAGCTAAACGGTTGGTCATCCTACTCAATACAGCAACGGCCGCCATTTTGGCCGGTCACGTAGACACAGATTATAATGACGTGACCTTTGCTTCGTGCATACGAGCCGGTAAGGTTAATTCAATTTTTATTGGCACCAGTGGCTCGATTTGACCAATCACTCAGTTAGGGCGCGTTTAGATTCACGACAAAAATATCGCTCTGTTAAAAAAAAGATTTTTAAACATCCTACTAATATTATAAATGCGAAAGTTTGTGTGGATGTTTGTTACTCTTTCACGCAAAAACTACTGAACGGTTTTTGATGAAACTTTACAGTATTATTGTTTATAACCCAGATTAACATAATATAGGCTATAATTTAAGACGAACTGTGACAAACGACATTTCACGCGGGTGAAGCCGCGGGCAAAAGCTAGTTATTACAATAATGGATTGTACCATAGAAGAAGGAGTCTATTCAAAATTTCTGAAACCAAATCTTTTAAAGAGTTATACATTTGTAGAGTCACTAATTGTCGAGTTGAAAAGTAAGCACAAATACGTTTATTTAATAAATATTAATAAACCAACTGAATCCTAATTAGACATACCTAGATATGTGTCTAGATTGAATTCCAGCCGAAAGGGTGCAGCGCATAAATACCAAGATGCATTCCATCTGCGTTGCTTACGTAATATAAGTTTATTTACTAATATTAACAACATTGTGCTGATAGAGTGAAGTTATAGCTGTTTTATGTAAATTGATTGTGTAGTGTAGGGACTGAGAAATCTGAGATTTTTTAGTTATTTATTGTGTGCTTTGCACTAAGATTACCTACTATTCTTCCACCATTATTTGTAAACTACAAAAGTCTTTGAATTTGTTACAATCAAACTGAACATAAAATATAATTATGGAATTAGGTGCTTTTGTAATGATTTCGTAAACTTAATATTATTTTCGTAACAGTCATAGTCTTTGGGTGAAATGCTAAGTTCAAAAATAATAGGTCAGTTGGTCCCAAATACTATACTTAAATAGTTATTGGGTCTTCAGGGATATAATTTTGTTCTTTTAAACAGATTGTCTTGTAGTTATTTGCATAACTTTATCTATGAAATAATAGGGATGTTTCCAAAGCTCTCAAGTGGAGGCTCGTGACGTCACTGCGTGGTAAAAAGTGTAGCACGTCATGACGTCATGCGGATTTTACCATAACTTCGTAATTACTTCATAATTAACAAATAAAAATATACGTGTCCAATATTTTTGAAAACTAACCTATTATGCAAGTGTGTACTATTCCTTAGATGCTCGCGAGATATGCTAAGCGGCTGGCATTTCGTTCGGCCGCTTTGTTGTGCTCTAATGGAAATCAATGCGATACTGTTGTGTGCAATGTGTAACATAATATCATTTAGGGTAACAATGAAACGTATAATAACTTAGGTATAGTTTGATAAAAGGCATACGTTCCACTCTTGGGGTCGATTTGGAATATAAGTTGTAACCATTATAATGTCAGATGTTTGTATGTTGTAATAGTGGTTAGAGTGTTCTATTGAGCTGAGCTTGAGTTCCTGAATTCGATATCCAGTTGGGACGTTTCAGAGGTTACTATAAATCCAATTGAGCCATTTTAAACGTCTATAGCGGCTCATTTATAAATTTATTTAGACAAAATCAGAATATTAACACTTTATTTTGTTTTCTATGAGTATTCTAAAACTAAAGACACGGAATAAAACTCACAAAAAAAAACTCATTTATTTTTGAAAATAAAAGGCTTTATGGCTTTTAAAAAGCACTTTTACACGTCCCAATATTAACCCTACAACTGCTTCGGGACAATAAATGGGCCAGTGCTAAAAAGAAGCAGCGCAAGAAACTCGGTCACTATTGTCACTATTCTAGATACTATAGAATCAATCTCACAGTTAATTAGATAATCAGGCCTAAAGTTTATAAAGTTCCTAACCACTTCTTTTCCTCTCCATTATAACTACGGAACTATTCCCACCTCTCGTTCCCACCGCTGCAACTCCTGTGTAGCCAAGATCTACAGCTTGACCGCCATTAAAAACTCCACCATTGAAAGCCAAGTTCTATACTGCTTTCCAACAAGACACAAGGTATAACCAATTACTCATACCGAAGCGTACAAATGTTCTTCCGAGTCACGTGCTCGCCGAATGCGCGCTAGGGAACCATGTCGGCACACGCGCGCGTGTTACTCTTAATCGAAAGGCAACGCAAAATTAACTGTAGGCTGTTAAAGGGATTATGCATTTGCCTGAGTTATGGGAAAGAATTAAAGTTATAATGCTTACTGTTTGTCTGCAGCAGCATGGGAAGGTATTGGATAGACTTTTTAGGGTTCCGTAGCCAAAATGGCAAAAACGGAACCCTTATAGTTTCGTCATGTCCGTCTGTCCGTCTGTCCGTCTGTCCGTCTGTCCGTCTGTCCGTCTGTCCGTCTGTCACAGCCGATTTACTCGGAAACTATAAGTACTACAGTGATGNCGGCATAATTTTTAATTGTAAAGTGTCAATCTGACGGATATGTAAACAATGCGCGCGCCGGCCATTGACTAATTGCTCTAAAGTCAAATTAGTGCGTTTTGGAGTAATTTATATGAATACACATTTACGCCCGTTGACGGTTTCTGGTTTGTTCCGTATTCTGAGTGTTAATGCTGAGTTGTCGTTGGGAAGAGTTTCAATCAAATAATAATAAAAATATATTTCGTGGGGAGTGTAGGCCAAATCCTTGCCTCTGATAAGTTAGAGAGGGTCGTCGTACTCCTGCATTGACTGAATGACCCGATGATGATGATGATGATGATGATGATGATGATGATGATGATAATGATGATGAATTAATAAAAATAATTTGATTTCGTACAATGTGTATAATTATAATTTTTTGGCGCTTTCGAATTTCTGAAAGCGTTTAAATTGCTCATTATAAATTTAAAAATAATAAAAAATATGATTGTCTTTCAAATTCATACGCTTAGTTCCTACTCTTTAAAAACAGTGTAAAATATTTCATTTATGCTCTTCATTTTACCAATTAAACTGATACTTAGATGTTAACAAATACACTTTTAACCACATTACAGTAGAAACTACGGAACTCTAATCCCCATTAAAAGATCTTGCATAACCCAATCTCTACCCCACTATCAAGTACCACATTTCACAGCATAACGCTATTGCCTAATAAAAGTCCAACTTAATGAAATATATTAACTAGATACGGTTAGCATTATCATTAATTGATTAAAACAATAATTTTGAATTTAAATATGCTAATAACATTGCTATAAGATTTAGGGACCCGCTTCGGACCCAGCGGGAGTCCTGTAATTGTTTAAGAAGTTACAACCGAGTTTTACATACGGCTTTTGATTTAGACTGCTAATGTAGTAAGTGCCACTTTTGTTAAGTCGCAAACTTCTCGGGAATCGACGTAATTAAGATTCCTGCGATTGCGAGACTTTTGATTTGAAGGAATAATCCCAAAGATACGAAGTTAATGAAACCTCCTTCAAAGGAGAGACAATGTGTTGTATTCTGCACCAATTGTACAAAGTATGCAATTTTATTAAAATCCAATGTTATTAAACATACCTTGTTAAACATGTCAGAAACACTTTTTTGGATTACAATCTAGATGAAAACCGTATTTATTGTTGGTTGTAAATGTAACTTGTTGATTGTACTCTATTTGACATGAACTACTTATGTAGAGTGGTCATCTTCTTGGCCGTACCAAGGGTTAATCCTGAAAAATGTTACACTATCTAACTCTACATGGTCGTTAAACAAACTAACTAACATAAGATGACACAGTGTTTAGTTGTTTTTAGTGATGTGCCATCATTTGTATTGAATGAATAAACTTCAACATTCATTAGTTTATTGTCACTTTGTAATAGGTACAGACGACAGCACATCAGACTATAAATTATTGTCGCTTGATACATTCACCTTTGTCGCTTGATACATTCATGTTTGTCGCTTGATACATTAGAGGCCACCGTGCTTATCTAGACGTGCCGTCGTCTATACAAAATGAAATTAAAAAATTTGCAGTGTATACGGTCGCGCCCTTCTGTATGTAGGTTGTTTTTTTTTCGACCTTAATACCTAACCATCTTCATGCGTCTGCCTAATCAAACTTAAATGAAATTATTTAAAGAATTCAATTTAAAAAATATAAATACTCTGCCTATTGTAAACTCTCCTCTACTCTGTGACGAATACAATATGGCGCCGTGAATGTGTTAATTTGTTCACATCGATGTATGTATTAAATTAAATTGTATGGGGCTTGTAGCAATAAACGGTACAAGTTATAATCAGGTTGATTTGTTCAGATTTAGAAAGCCGTGTGAGACCGAAATGAAGATTTGTTAACAATCCAAACAATGTTCAGGTGAACGAAACTTTTGTTTTATTTCTCATCAAAATAAATTAGATGAGTCCAGTTGGTGTTAAGATATAACATAATAACTACAGTGGTATGGAAAACGGTAAAAAACAAAATAAGTTGAGTGAAACTTTCATATTGTTTTAAACTGTTTTAAATTATTTGATACTTTAGTGGGTTTAAAAACTGAAGTCTTAGCCTCAAAGGTCCACATAAGTTATTACTCAAAGATTAAAGCCTTCCTGCAACTTTACTATTTATAAGTGCCAAAAGTAGTAATCGTATCCAGGACCTACTCATCAATAGAGTTTAATTCTTGGTCATCAGATTTAGAGGCGATAATGCCACTTACTGATATTCTGTGCGTGTGTAAGTAAGAATATATTTATTCTATTTAATTAAAAACAGAGTAAAAACAAGCAGAATATCAACATCACAACTCATTTATTTTATCCGAAATGTCAAACGTATTCCAACGTACAAAACACAAGATTGTCCGTGGTTAGTAGAAATGAGGTTTCTACCGACAGTAAGTGGTAGAACCTTAAAAAGAGCATTCCAATTTCCAAATCTAATGTCTACAAATTGTATACGTTATCCAAAATGTTCGAGTACAAACGCAAATCCAAATACCCCCAGCTCACTCTCACAAAGTTACAACAAACACTTACACGAGCCGATCAAACGGGAACAAGCTAAACTGCCGTCAAATAAAATTCATCGCCACACGCCCATGTTATCCCGCACCTTATCAAACTTGTCGCCTTAGCCAGTAAGTACGCCATTCAATCACCCAATAAAGTGCAATACACTGTGTAACAATGTCACCCAACTTCCCCTTCGGTGACAAATCGACGAAAATACACAGCTTTTTGATAAGGAAAAGCAACCGTTAATGCGTGGATTTAAGGTTGAGTTTGAAAGTGTCGAGGATGAGTGCACAATTTTTCGAAAAAAGAACGCACATTTTTATTTTTCACGAAACACACATTCTAAATTCTGCACTATTTTGAGTTGAATAAGGTGCATTTCAGAGTGTATGAGCAAAGTTCACGGTTACGCTAAACGGTAGCAAGGGGGAAAAGGGCAAACACCGTCATATTAAGTGAGCACATGAGAGGGAAACGCGAAAATGTGTGGGAAAAGCGGATATAGACGTTTATCGTTGGATTTTTCGCGTGATTTACCCGTGACAAATCCGAGGGCCTTACGTGACTGGCATATTTTGGACTGCGCTTCTGTTACTGTACTTTTGGGTGAAGGGTCAGGGTGTTTTGGTTCGCATATTCACTAATACGCTGTTGACACAAGGGCATGTCGATTTATTACCGATCGTTCGGTAAAGGGGCGCGTATATCTTTTTCTATTTGAAGTAATTTGTCGCGATGTTTTGCGGTGCTTCGCCCGATTTGCTTTATTTCGTTAACCTTTTGATCTGTCAAACGAGGCGTGTTTATCTGACATTTTGGGTTGTGTTGAGTTCGATATCGGTTACTGGGCTACGTTTCTGTAGATTGTTTTTGAAGACGAATGGATTTTGCTATTAAATTGTTCTTTTAAACTCACTGTCCACTATTGTAGGAACCATTTGAACTTAATGCTATTGCACTACAAACTAGGTAGGTACTAAGTACGAGTAATTTTATCCTCCACGTAAAGTTTATTGACACTGTAATTTTTAATTAATTAATTTACAGATTATTAGGTAACTATTTACCGCTCGCAATTTAAAAAAAATCTGTCTCACGCGTAATTTGTAGTGCTTAGTAATAGGCATTTGACCCGGGATTATGAAATAGATTATGAATACCCATTACCCATGATAGATAAATGTTTAACAAATCGTAAACAGTATACGAAACTAATAAATCCATAATGCAAATCACTTTTTAAAAATCTACTACAAAGGCAGTTAGTTATTTTGACGCCTAAAAATACATAATGACATAGTAACTGAAGAACTATGCATGTAAATAAAAAACAATACACAATATTATACATATTAACTACTCATAACAAAAGCTGTAAAGCACCTGGCATCCTTTCCCAAAAAAATAAATCATCCAGCCATTCATCCATTCATACATCAAGGCCAACGCCTCGCACTCGACACCACTCGGTATTAATCAAGGAAACCCGCGGGCTGGTACTAGTAAGGCGACGTCACGGGGAAACCGTTGCAGGCAACAATTACCCGATGTATGATGTATGGAGCCGAGGACCGGCCTGGAGCTGCCATTCGTCTTAATGTGTGCCTTATAGGATAAGAAATAGCGTTTAGAAAAGATTTGAAGATTTTCAGTTCTATGAGGGTTGCAAACTAAGAGCTTAGCTGAGTTAGTTTAGCTTAGTTGGCATAGCTGACACAGATATCCATAATTATTGTGCAAACTGAAAACTATACTAACACTCTGGGAAACTGCGTTAGCTATGCGAGGCACAGCGCGTATTAAATAACTACTTACGTAGAGTAGAGCATTTTTGTCGATACTGCGTTCAATAGCTACGTTAAATTATGATTTATTTTTGAAATACTCGTCGCAGTCATCAGCCGACCTATACAGGGTGTTAGGTAAATGGGTATATGAGCCGGCACTAGCCCATGTTAACATGGTCATATAAATGGTATGGTGAAGTCAGAAATTAGATATCATCATTTTATTTTTTTTAATTTTCATACAAAATAAATTTTATAAAATCCGATTTGTATGAAAATTAAAATAATTAAAATGAAGATATCAATTTTCTGACTTCACCATACCATTTATACGACCATGTTAACATGGGCTAGTGTCGGCTCATATACCCATTTACCTAACACCCTGTATAATTAATTATGGATAATTTGAGAGCTTAAATACACTTGGTTTATAAGACTTCAATTTAAATCCAAATCTATCTCTTAGGCTGAGTTGCACCACTTAACTTTGACCGTAACTATGATAAATAACCGGTGCTTTTTGTACGGAGTTTGACAGATTTTTGACGTTTGTCAAAGTTAAAGTAACATGGTGCAACCCAGCCTTAGTCCTTTCTAAAAAGATATGGCTAAATCCGTATTCACATTCTTGTAGCATCGAACCTGTATAAATATTGAACGCATGACCCGTCGTTAGCGGATTTGGATCTTAAATAAGGTACCTACCATAATATCGCTCAATGCTCTATCTTGGACCACACCTCAGAGTAGAACTATAACTGGGTCCGGTAAGACCCTAATGGCCGTATGTTGTCAACTATTATGCTAATAACTCTGCTAAATATGTACTGGGAGTGAATAAAACATAACAATTTATTGTCTGCCGAGTTTTAAGTATGAGTTATACCGCTTTTGTGCGTAGCACCATTGCACTTAAATTTCAATATCATTAGATAAAATTAGACTGCAGTTTGGTAAGTTAATGAATAATCCACTTACGCGTATCTAGCCTTATTGTAAGTTTTTTGGTCTCTAAAATTATTTCAGTGAATGATTCTAATGCCCGTATTCATAAACATTACTATGAGGTCTCACAGTGCGCGTGGACGCACAGGGTCACACACGAACCAATCACAGAGCTTTATTAAATGCTTTGCTGTCGTTTGTGAATACGGGTGTCAGAAACTTAACACTATTTTGAATAATCTTCGTGCTTGAAGTGATGAGTAGGTTATTGTAGTCACTCTCAGTTTATCGTCATGACACATTTTTAATACTTCCAGCTGTGCTTTCAGTTTTATAAACAGGCGTTACGGTAAAAATCGTAGATAATAATATGCAAGTTCTTTACGATTCTCAAAAAATTTGGAATCATTTTGGTAGTGACTAGAGACTAATTTACTTAGAATAATATAGGTAATTAACTGCCACAGTTGCTGTGTTAAACGACAATAAACATAGAAAGCGATGGATTATGAAGTAATATCAAGTAGCAGTTACAATTAACCAGGTAATTTAACGGAAATTATCAATTTAATTGTGCAATGTAATACAACAAATCGAGCAATAAATAGTTATGCTAATCGGCGGCATCGATAAACAAAGTTTGGACAAACAAATCGATATTTTATTCGGATAATAAAGTTTGTAATCGATGACAGAGGGCCTGATTGCTAATTGTTATTTAATATAACTTGAAACTATTAGTGAGCAGTCTAGAAAAGGCTTGACCAGTGATCTATTGTGGCGAACCCACTAGACTATTCCCACCTCTCGTTCCCACCACTGCAACTCCTGTGTAGCCAGGATCTACAGCTTGACCGCCACAAAAACCCAACCAATGAAGGTCAAGTTTGTCCCGGGGGAAAGTTAACTTTCATTGGACCCGCAACGAAATTAATCAGAAGAACATAGGAGGAGTTCCAAATTAAGGTTCGACTTCGACTAAGGCGAACCCACTAGTTATATACCACACAAGCATATTTAGCTTACCACGAGGGTAACAGGAATATCAGTAATTTTTATTTACAAAGACGTAGTGTGGCCAGGTCTTCCACTAAGTGGATCGACGATCTGGTGAAGGACGCGGGAAGCACGTGGATTCGAGCGTAGGATGGGTCGTTGTGGAAATCATTGGGGAACTATTGTGGCAAAACCCGGGACCGGGACTATTAGTAATTTGTATATTTACAAAGACGTAGTGTGGCCAGTCCTTCCACTAGGTGGACCGACTTCTGGTGAAGGTCTCGGGAAGCACTTGGAAGCGAGTAGCTCAAAACCGGTCGATGTGGAAATCTTTGGCCTTTGTTCAGCAGTGGACGTCATTTGACTCAAACTAACAAACGAAAGAACCTCATCATCATCATCATCATTTCAGCGATAGGACGTCCACTGCTGAACATAGGCCTCCCCCAATGCTTTCCATGCTGGCCGGTTGGTAGCGGCCTGCATCCAGCGCCTTCCTGCTACCTTTATGATGTCGTCGGTCTACCTTGTGGGTGGACGTCCTACGCTGCGTTTTCCGGCACGCGGCCTCCACTCCAGAACCTTGCTGCCCCGTCGGCCGTCAGTTCTGCGTACTATGTGCCCTGCCCATTGCCACTTTAGCTTCCTAATCCGTCGGGCTATGTCAGCGACTTTGGTTCGTTTACGGATCTCCACATCCTAATCATAAGTTATTCCCTAATAACTATGCCTCCCACGTACACACCCCACACGCCGATTTTAACGCCATCTATAGGCGGTCTATTTCTCATACGAATGACATTTGAAAATCGCTAGGACATTCATTATTAGTTGGGCAGGGATGTTAAACTTTTGGTCCAACTATTGGAAAATTCACAATAATCAGTATGAACCTATTACAAATACCTACTTTAAGATGGATTTACAATATAGATAATCTTATTGTACAAATAATTTCATTTCGAAATCCAAGATGTGGGGAAAATAGGTGGTGAAGTGATTCCACTCTAACTCCACTCTTATGTGGCGTATATTTTACTGGTAACATTGGAGAAGGAACCTATTTTATAAGAAAGTTTCCATTTGATTACTAACTAAAAGTGTTTTTTTGAGCTGATTAAAATAAGTCGTTTCCTCTTTAGTCTATCTAATATTCTTTTTTTATTTTTCACGTGTTTATTTTTTACGACAACGATTCTTGACCAAGGCTTTATGTGCCAAAATTCCTTGAATATTCATTGATTACCTACCCTTTTCAGACGAAAAGCATTGAATCTAAAAGCAGTTTTAGGAAAATGTTGCCGACCCCTGCGGCCCTAGCACATACAATGGCAAGCCTAAGGCAATAGCTCGTAAATGTAAACAATAGTATTGCTATTAATTGTACGCAATTGCAATTAAATTATATGGCAGCTAACCCACTGGGCGGTGAATTGGTCATACTGAGGAATATGCATAGGTAATCGAAACTGCGCAGTGACAACGAGTGTAGATAAAATTGTGTGATATATTGCTATAAGCATCAATGTGTACTTAATGGTTTTATCAATTTTTCTGTATTATTGGTGATTTAGTGAACAACCAGCTGTAAGTAATGGAAAAGCAGATGTTCATCATCATCATCATTTCAGCCACATGACGTCCACTGATGAACATAGTCGTCCTCCTCCCCCAATGATTTCTAGATTGACCGGTTGGTAGCGGCCTGCATCCAGGCCTTCCTGCAAATTTTACGAGGCAGATGTTTTTGTTATTATTTTGACCGATTTCAACGATCTAGGAGCCATTATTCATCTGACATAGGTTATTACCGCTAGGCAGCCTATGTTCTATCTTAGGTATGAATAAGCTTTCTGCTCGTGAAATAATTTCAAAATCTATCCATTAATTTCAGATATTACTTCCTAAAAACTAACCAACCAAAACATAACCAGGTACATAAACAGTTTACTTTAGTCGTTACAGTTTATGAATGGATATATTTCGCTAGATTATGAATGGTGATAATAATGACTTATTTACACATTTTTCAGCTCACACGCAAAGTGTGGGTGCGCATGTAAAGTCGACGTCAAATAACTACGTCAGTTCCTCTGTGGTTGAGGATACCGGGTGAAGCTCGCTTCCACCTTCGGCCTGATCATCACTTACCATCAGGTGAGATACAGGCCAAGAGTTTCCTCGTTGTGGTTAAAAAAAAACTAGTTCGTGATACTCAAAGAGGCCAATAAGTTCTCAACACGTCTTTGTTACAATTCGAATAAGGCTGTGTTGTCAACTTTTTGGCTACTTTGGGTGTCACGAACTATTTGACGCTGACTGTACGCATATCCTACTTCCTACTAAACTAAATATACACAAAGGTGACTGACTGACTGACTGACTTAATGACATAGTGATCTATCAACGCACAGCCTAAACCACTGGACGGATCGGGCTGAAATTTGGCATGCAGGTAGATGTTACGACGTAGACATCCGCTAAGAAAGGATTTTACGAAACTCCACCTCTAAAGGGTGGGGGTAAAACGGGATCCACGCGTACGAAGTCGCGGGCGGCCGCTAGTATATTATAAATGCGAAAGTTTGGATGTCTGGATGATTATTTGTTACTCTTTCACGCAAAAACTACTGAATGGATTTTGATGAAAATTTTCAGTATTATTGTTTATAACCCACAATAACATATAGGCGTGGGAAAAAGCTAGTAAGATCATATAAAACCCAATGCAGCAATCTCTTAATAACACATAGAGATCAGTCCAAATCGATAGCGAGTGCAATGCAAATGCGTAACCGTAAAATGACAACAGATCTCAATTAGTGATAGTACGCGCGGGCGCAGGACAATGTGGTGCGCGCTCATTCTGGTGTCGTGCGAGAATAGGTTTATATGCTATTGTTACGCTAATTGGACCCTGAAATGTTTTTGCATGCGGTAGTTGTATACGTACCTTTATTTGAGGCAGCTATTTGGAGGCCCTTGCTGCCTTAAGCTTCGGCCAAACCGGAGATGTGAAAAGGGGGCGGGGCCGGTGTCGCAGCAATATGCCCAAAAAACAGAACACATTGCTCGTGACAGCAATGATGAAAGCAGCGACGTCATAATGTAAACAGTTTACATTGCTTGCGTAGTACTAAAGATTATACGAACGTTGAGTACTGATACCGCAGTGGATAATGAACACATTTTTTTATTAGTTTGTGTGTGTGAATTTCTAATGCGACAACAACTCGTTTTGAACTCAGCCCATTAGTTGGCATCTCTCTATATCTCTATGGCCGCGACCGATGACAGGACGCGTTGATGTGAACTCATCGCTACGAATTCATACACGACATCTGATCGCCATCGCGCACACAGGGTTTGGCCAAACCTTAAATTAGGACATTCTGGATTTTTTATTTTCATTTATGGCCCTTCCTTTCTTATAAATAATAAATAAATAAATAATGTCCAAGGAAGACATTTTACACAGCGCCGCTAGCCCCAAACTAAGCAAAGCTTGTACTATGGGTACTAGACAACGGATATAAACATACTTAAACACTTTTTTTTTTGTAAATACATACATAGAAAACACACAGACCCGTAACAGAAATTAAGATTCATCATTTCAATTTCTGGAATCGAACCCAGGACCTCTCGGCCTAGTAGTCCGTTCTGAACCACTACACCAAAGTAACGGCCGACTTATGGCAATTTAGTTTTGCGGGATCCTGCATTACTGGATCCCACGGCAGTATTTCGTTTTTATAGTTCTGCAAAAAACGGGATTTCACCCTGAAAAAGGGCCCTTTCTACACACCGAATTAACCCTCCATGGAGATCCTTCTGAAACTGATAGTGTGAAAGTATTTCCAACAATCAATATGATTTGTAGATTTTTTCCCTACAATCCAATTAGTACAAACATTTGAAAATTATTTACATTGTTATTTCCATTACAATGAAAACATTAATAACTGCTCTGATCTGCTCGTGCATCACCGCATCATGCCTGTTCATCTGACGAGGTAGCCCCGCGATCGTTTACTCAGGAGCCGAGAAATCTAGAGCGGGGACAATAGAGCAAGGTTCAGAAGGTTCACTTTCGTTAAAATAATAAAAAAAATATTTTGACTTACTTGACTTTATGTCCCCTAGATGGGCCAGAGAGCGTCCACAACAGCAGTCCACTAGCGCATTCGGTCTTGAGCTTCGGTCATTTGCTCGCGCTCCAAGTCTTGCCGATTCTCTTCGCCTCGTCTGCTACAGTGCGCCGCCAAGTTTGTTTGGGGCGACCATAATTGCCTCCTGTCCCAAAAAAAATCTTGGGAGTTCCAATCCAAAGCCTGCTTGGGGATGTGATAAATATCAAGTCAATAATCTCACTTCTTTAGCGAGAATTTGTGGAAATCCATTGGGGAGGCCTTTGTACAGCAGTGGACGATGTTAGCTTGAAACGAGAGGATTTTAGGTACAGAGGCGTCAATAAAGTCTTCGACTGAGGTATTCCTCAGGTATTATTATTGACGCCACCTAAACACTGATCATTACTTTGTATGAATTTTGACTAAAAGGTAAAAGTCAAGCGAAAGCAATTTTGACTGATTTTTCCAGTCAAAAGTGATTTTGACCGATTATGAGTTTTGACTGCAAAATCTTGAAGAAACGCCCCAACTGGACCTACTACATTATGTTGGGGCGGCCACTTTTAAATGTCAGGATATGTTCTTCGGAACCATATTTCGCAACGAACTGTGATTAACAGCGATTACTGCAGCTTGTAGCAAGCAATTTCCGAGTGTTAGAGATTTTCAACATAGATAAGGAAAAAATATGGCCAACATTCTAACGGGTAAACATATTCATAGCTTTAATTGGAGCGACTTGATTGAAATTTGATTGGCACATTCACTCTATAAATACACTTGATATGTTTGCAGTGATTTTTATCAAAATTAAACTCTTTTAATTCATATTAAGGTTTCGTTTTAATTAAGTCCAACTTAAGTTTTCTTATCCAAAGACAAAATAAACCGATCAAGTTCCCGCAGTGAGCACTTTAACGAAGTAATTGAATACTCGGGATAATGATGTACTGTCTTAGAAGAACTGCTTTTATTTAAGTATAGACTTAACAAGCTACGCCTACGATCAAAAACACTTTACGGAATGTGTGAATTATTAATTATGTTAAAAATATTACTAGTACTTACTTTTTAATTACCAAATCAACTCGCTAATTTACTAAAAAACTTTCTTGTTTTTTGGAATGTACTAGGTTCTGATACTACTGGATTGATTTGAAAAATCCTCTCACCATTATGTATTTTTTATTTTTGCGGTACGTAGTTCGCCGGTCCATTTAACAACTAATATGCCCGTTAACTCTTCCATTCTGGGTGAATCAAATAAATACAATAGTTGATGGGTATTGAACTACCAACGTCAGAATCGGAAGTCAAACACCGAAACGTTTGGCTATTGTCACCTTAAAATAGGATTTAGAGTTTCAGCGAGTTTCTTGCATTGCTTCTTCTCAGCACTGGCCCATTATTGTCCCGAGGCAGTGGCAGGGTTATCAGGCTTTTATGATATTTTTATAAATTAAAATCACGTTCCCGCTAGATAATATTAACCCCTTATCGTATGCTCTCAGAATATCGCCTCAAAAACACGTGTGTGACAAGATCAGTGTGGCTCGATTACTTCGCCGATTGCGACCGACCGCGAAATAGCATTCACATAATGGTATCAGATACAGCATTGTCCAGCAGACATTGAAGGGTTAACAGGTTAGGATTTGCGCTTGCGACAGGTGAGTATTCAAATGTTATGGAGACCTTTCTATTGATTTGATCTGCGGAACGGGTTAAGCAGAACTGTACTGTGTGTTTGTACTTGTATCTATAGAGATTTTGTCGCTATACATACTTGTATTTGTAATTAAATTAATGGTATGATTAGGTTAATTAATATTTTAGCATGTATGTATAATAAGCGATCAGTTTTATCAAAATAACGTGTATAACATGTATTAATAAGTTCGTATAAAGATCCTTCCTTGTGCCTTAAGAAAAATATGAATGAATAATAGCCATCTGGCTATTTATTTTTATTTAAAATAGATATTTTAAGCAGAACAAATAAAAGGTAGGTAGACAGCATTCACACCTGATGTTAAGTGATATGACAGCACTCTAGGATGGTACATGCCCAGTAAGTCAATTGACTCTCGCCTTGAAGATGCGAAACTAACTCTGTCTGTCATTTTATCATAAATCATGGGATGTAATCGTAAAAAAAATGTTGGACCATTGAACATTTTAGCAATGGCTCGCGAAAATCTATACTAGTCTATACCTCTATATCCATACTAATATTATAAATAGGAAAGTAACTGTGTGTCTGTCTGTCTTGCTTTCACTGAACCGATTTTGATTAAATTTGGCATAGAGATAGTTTGAGTCCCGGGAAAGGATATAGGATAGTTTTTATCCTGGTTCTTAACAGAAAAAAATTCACGCGGGCGAAGCCGCGGGCGGAAAGCCAGTATTATTATAACCAAAGCGTCAAATACCTGAATAGAAAGATGTATCGTCGTGTCCTTGTTAGTACATGATTTGTACAAAATAGCGAGATCTACTGGAACAAGATGTTGAAAGTCAAGAGAAAGTGAGACAAACAAAACAGTCTAAACTTGCAACTTTTCGCACAAATTACGTCATTCAGTGTTATTGTTACAGCTTATCATACAATTCATACAGCGGAGATAAAACTTGGTACACACCCAGCAACTGTTTACGGTTATTTGCTGGGCAGGCTTGCATTTTACACCTATTTACGAAACCGATGGCGGGTTAGGGCGGTCGTGGGCGAACGACAAATCGGCAATCGTCGTTATTCATTACTTTTTATTGCATGGACATGAGCTCCCCTGGCCTACATGGAAATCTTTAAATATACTTCGAACGCAGGTCGGCCGTAGTAAAGACAATCTGTTCAGGTGGGGATTCTTGGATGGCTCAAACTTGTGGTTTTGTTCCCCAGTCGACGAAGCATATGATGTCGTACCCTGCGTGCCCAAATAACTGCATGCAGGAAGATTTTATGAAGGCTACTGACAACGCCACTCTTGTGGCGGAGTATTGGGCTGGCGCTGTGTAGGTTTGTTGTCGACACGACAAGAAGATTATTTTTTATGTAGACTGTAGTGTCAACAAATAAGTACTGCGATGGTCATCCCAAAGACCTTCATGAAAAGATAAGCAATTACCACCTCCCATTATAAAAGAAGAGTTGGCAATGACCTTTCATATTATATTTTGGTGAGTCATAAGAAGGTACTAGGTACCTACTAATATTGTGAAGGAGAAAAATCCATTTCTTTGCAAGGGGTATAAATTACCTGTTGATTGATTTTATCTAATACCAGTCTTTGCCGAAACTTTTATCTTTAGAAATTGTTAAAGTAAACTTAAGACAAAAGGTCTTTTAGTTGTTTCTTTAATTGGCTTATATTCAAGTTGTATCTTCCTGCACATTTATGTACAATTTAATGCTGTTGAAGCATTGTTAAACAAATAAAATAGAATAAAATAGGTAAATAAATTACCAATCATTTCACCGAAATTTAAAACTGGAAGTAGGAATTTACAAACTTTCGACTTTCAAAAAAATAGGAGGCACCTACGTTTTATGTTAACTACAAGACCTATACAAAATCGGTAGCTTGCGTTGCCCCTAAAAGTCATACGAGAAAACTGTTGCCACGGCACTTTCGACCATATATCTATGCCATTAAAGGTGGCGATAAGAGATGCCTGTGCAAGGTTATCTTACCCAGGATATAGTATTGGAGTGAACGTTAACTTATGTGGAGCACGCTTGAAAAGTTTTATGGAGCTTAAAGTTTTGCTAAGAAAGTGCATGTCTAAAGGGAATTTTTGATGCAAAACGGCCAGTTTAGTATTATGGGATGATATTTAATGGACCGGCGGTTAGTGTCTTTAAAATTAAATTGTTTTATGAATAAAGAGGAGATGGAATTTATAGCTGTGGTAGTGCTAAGAAGTACTATAAGATTCTAGGCATGCAATGTTGATAGAGTTATTTTTATGAAGATGTTTTGAGCGTATTTGACTGAATTATTTGTAAGTAAAATGATTATTTTATCAAAGTAAATATTTAAATATTGGTCTACCATACCTAAGTGTATGCATTTGGAACAAAAAAGTATTATACTAGAGACTCTACTACGGTATAATTGTATGACTTTTACCTTTAAATGGGTTGGTTTTGGCTCAAACTTACATCTAGGCCGAGGCCTCTGGAAGGCCTCTTAATAAAGAACAATAATTGGCCCATTAAAATAAATACTGCAACACCTTATAATAGTGTGATTTTGTAACAAAATGATGATTTGCCAGCGACTCTACTACAGGTTTTTATATTAATTTACTCTTGTATAGGCCTATATCAATTAAATACCAACTTCTTATTACTCACTTTAAGATACTTAACTGTTATTCTTAATTAATCTTGTATTGAAAATCAAATCGCCTCACTCAAATAAATCAATACGACAAATCTAACGCCCAAAGCACAATCATTTGATATTAAATATCTTATTACGCCAATTGATAAAACTGTCATCCACCATCCTTGAGCCTACAGCCCTTTGGCGAAACCCATGAAATACGGTGCAGCATTAACATTCAGTGCGCAAGAGCATTGTAAATATCCTCCGCGGGACATTAATACGTTGACCGTCCGGGACTATTCCCACACCGCACGATACGTAGTACGTACGCGACGCGTGTGCATTGCCGCGTAGAGCTAAGAGCCTAATAGACTTGATTTAAAAAAAAAGCTGTTGGTTGGGCAACTGGTTGCTCTGAAAATGTAAATGTAAGTCTTGAAGTCTGCAATATTTTTCATATAACTAGATAGACTTAAGTATGTATTTGAAAAGACGTTTGATAAGCGACTGCTTGCTCTCAAAATGTAACGTCTTTGTGTAGTTCTAGCAATCTGCTATATTTTTATTTTGAATTTTGAATGAAAACCCAAAAAATACGATGCAACATTAACATTGTAAATATTAATACGGGACCATTAACATGCTGACCGTCCGGGACTATTCCCACACTGCACGATACGTAGTCGTACGCGACGCGTGTGCATTGCCCGCGTAGAGCAAAGAATCTAGTAGATAGACTCGAAATTTTTAACCCTAGATAGCTAAGCTCCGTCGATTCGACGGGTATTGAAAAGAAATAACGTCGAAATTCTTAAAAAAAGGCCTTGGATAAGCAACTCTTTGCTCTAGAAATGTAAATTTAAATCTTGAAGTCTGCAATATTTTTGCTTTAAAATCTGGATGAGGAAATAATAAAGCTAGTCTCTACAAAGTTAACATTCAGTGCGTTGGAGAATTGTAAATATCCTCCGTGGGACATTAATACGTTGACCGTCCGGGACTATTCCCACACCGCACGATACGTAGTACGTACGCGACGCGTGTGCATTGCCCGCGTAGATCTAAGAATCTAATAGATAAACTTGAGGATTTAAAAGTGTTGATGAACAACTGTTTGCTCTGGAAATGTCAATATAACCCTGGGTTGCACCGTCTTACTGTAACTATAACAAACGTCATAAATCTGTCAAACTCCATACAAAAACACTGGTTAAAGTTATAGTTGCAGTTAAAGTTAAGGTAATGCAACTGAGCCTTAGTCTAGAAGTCTGTAATATTTTTTTATTAAACTATGAATATCCTCCGCGGGACATTAATACGTTGACCGTCTGGGACTATTTCCACACCGCACTTGCAACTCTAGATAACGTTATTATTACACAGTAGTCGAAAAAACGATCCTCATGATTTTCTCTATAAATCTAGACATACTATACTTATTTAAATATGATCTCCAGGGACCAATGAGGCACGAAAGAACAATGAGATATTTACGAAAATGCTTACAACATTTTCCAGTGAATATGCTGTATGTAAGTGTCTGATAAATAAACTAAACAATAAAGAATAATTAACAAAAGAAACAAGGCAGTGCACTGGTCATCCCGATTTGCCAGGTCTACAATTACTTAACCCCTCCATCGATCTACAATAGATCCTCTTCCCGGCGGCGCACGACCACGCTCACGATTCAGATTAATCTATCGAAAATCGTTTTACAACATATTATTTATAGAGCGCATGCCCCAGCAATGATCATCAGTCCGTGTGCGTCTAGTGATGCGCTTCGGAACTATCGATATATTGTTGACATCGATATCGATTGATAGAGCGCATGCAACAACCAATGATCATCAGTCCATGTGCGTCTAGTGATGCGCTTCGGAACTATGGGTACTTGATCGTTGATGGCATAGATTGGATGATCGATTGATCATGTGATAGAAATCATGTGTCATTGTGATTTAATTTATCATCAGTATTTTACGACGTCTAAGTTAGATGATTCAGTAGATTTAACTGTTGATGAGAAAGATAAAAATACTCGTATGTGAAGATCCTATCATACTTTCTGCTATCCTGATAAAAAAATATTGTATTATGAGACAGAAAACTAATGTAATTTAAAACCTCCCACGATAATAGTTTTTACAAAAAAAAAACATCGTAAATTTATTCCTGTAAATTGTAATGAAAGAACAAAATACCAGTCAACTTATTACCAACCTAAATAACAATAACTCCCCGTTCCGATTAATCAACAAATCAAACGTCCCAACTTTCCAAATGTCATAACAGAATTGCGATTCAATCCGAACGTTACTGTCCAAATCAGTGACAGGTTACTCAAAATTTCAGAACGAGTTATAAAACTGGACGGTAAAAATAAAGTCTTGGTATTCTCGGAGTCAACAATCGGGATGTTCTGCATCGTAAAGCGAAATATCCGATACTTTAGTATCCTTTAAAATAGATAATTTATAAATTAGATAACATTTTTGGAGAACAGGATATCAAATTACGTCAGTGTCATCAGCATAAAGATGCTGATTGATGCTAGTATACTAGTTTACATCAAAAATGAAAATTTCGATGTGTCTGTACTTCAAAATCCTTATATACACCTATAAAAGCTGGAAGCTATCTTATCCAAAAATACTAATTAGAATAAAAACAAATTATTGGCTACTAATTTCCGGTATTCTTTATTATAACAATACCATTAATTTTTAGATCTGTCCTTATAAACTAAACCATTAGAAATCAAACTGCTTTCAAAATCAATGAAAATCCGTATCCGAAACGCATACATCCCTATCCAACAATTAACCTCGGTGTAATGAAACTTCTGAACTAGTCCGGACTCCGTAGCACGAGGATCTCGGAGCCTATTTTAAAGACATTGAATATTTAAGAGAGCTAATTGAAATGAGCGCGACACTTTGGAGTGTCGCCAGGATAATTACCTAGTTCCTAAGATGAGATTTAACGTGCCACGGCGAATGGTTAGGGCTTATTTTTTTCGGTCTGCGAGTTCGTCTGGACTCTGTAAAGTAATCTCAATTAGGGATTCGAGTGATTAACGTTTAAGTGTTTTGTAATCCTGTTCACTTAAACAGATTTTAGGTGAGGTTTTTACAAATAAAAAACTGAACAAGGTATACTTGGGATGAGCAAGTTTGTGTGTCCTAACGTGTGAAATAAATAAAAGTAGAAAACTAGTGATACCTACTATGATTATTTGAAAATATGTAATAATAATTTTCGTGTACCTAATTTAAATGTTGAACGCAATATCGATATTTTGTATTAATATTGACAACACTACTCAGCACGTGTTGATCGCATCTTTTTGATACTTCAACGCTATAGTTTGATAATTGTAAATACCACTTTATTTGTTCAAAATATTAGATAAGCTTAAATTCACAGATTGTAAAGCGAAAATCACATTTAAGTTAACCCTAAATTTACGCCAATTAGTCATCCATTTCAAAAATAATACTATCGATATCGATATTTTCACATCCCTAACGTCGTGTTATGTCGAAGGTTGGGGCAGCGCGTGTGGAGCCTGTCCTTCCGGTATCGGACAGCGCTATGTTAATAGCCGCTTATTTGTTCTCCTATAGGACTCCAGGATTGTCTCCTGGATAGCAGGAATAATGAAAGAAAGAAGGAAAACAGTTATTTAACAGTTAGCCGGCCGTTTGGTGTAGTGGTTCAGAACGGACTACTGTGCCGAGAGGTCGGTTCGATTCCTGGTCGGGCAGAAATTGAAATGATGAATTTTAATTTCTGTGACGGGTCTGGGTGTTTTCTTTGTATAATATGTATGTATTTACAAAAAAAAGTATTTAAGTATGTTTATATCCGTTGTCTGGTACCCATAGTACAAGCTTTGCTTAGTTTGGGAAGAAGTTGATATTATAATCCTACAATGATGATGATGATGAATTATCAAATTACAGAAGATTCAAGCTTAATATTACCAGATATCTCTCTATATCATATCGCCACAGTCGTCTAGTGTTAAGCTCATTAATCTTGATTTCTTTTGACTCTATGAAAAATCTTTACTGTTTTTTATAAAAATGGTTCTCGTAGCGTGCAATGCTTTTATTAAATTCAAATTATTGACTCTGGCTGCCCAATCAAACCCAGCTTGTTGTTGCGATTGTCTAATTAACTAATTGCTTTCATTTACCTCAGAACCTACTCTATTTCACAACTATCGAATCGCAACACCAACTATCCTTCTTTTTCGCCAATTAAACTTCATCTTTTTTACCACAATTTTATTTGTACCAAACGTTTCCGTTTGCAACAGAACGGGCACGCACGGCAAACAAAACAAAAAGCAAGTTTTACATAAACGGCTAAACTTTCGAATGCAAACGTAATCGAGATCACGACTCGATCCTTTATGCGGATCGATACGATCCATCGATCTCAGAGCGCGTCGGTCGCGGCGTGCGTGCGCGCATGTATTATGTGCTTGCATACTTTGTAGGGCGGGTTGCGCTGGATAACAGTTTGTTTATTTTAGCAACGCTTTATTGCTGTTAAAATTAAAAATGTTATTTTTACAACATATTTTTTTTTGTTATAATGCGCATGTTCGACGCTATCATTCGGTTATCACACACTTTTTTTGTAAAGAATATGCATAAAAATATAGTTTTGTGATGTCGCGTTTCTTAACCAAGGTTTAGTGTTGTTAAAATTTATAGATCACTAACTAACAGACATACTGGATAATCCAAATACCTACCTATAAAATTATGTATTTCTCTATGAAGAATATTGCTATTGTTTTATATCACAAATCGCTAGAATGAAAATGTGCCAAAATATAGACACTTTAATGTTAATGTGCCATAATGATATATTCCGATAATTATAAAATTGTTAGAATGTCTTATTGAACATGTGTGGTGATTAGCGAAAAAAACATTTATTTTCCTTCTGAATCATGGTAATTTAATGTGTGACTGAAAGTGAATATAAATCTAAACAAACACCTTAAAAACAGAGCACACGTCATATAACGAATTAGTCAATAAGATCATCGAGTAAACTGACCACGTCTCAACCTTATAGCATGATAAACGTTTGGGTGAATTCGGCAAACAAGAGTAAATTATTGATCTCAGAATAAATCGTCAGTTTTGACATATTTCCCATACTGAAACTGTCAATGTGCCAGTTTTTACCAGCAGTTATTCTCGGATAAAAGTTTGGTCGAATCCGGTCTAAGTAAATTTCACTTAATCCCTCGTTAAAGTGCCGGTCAAGAGTTTAGCAGAGCCGGGCCCATTCTGCGCGCGGAAACCCGATAGGCATCCAGCAATGGGATCGTTAGTTAGTACAGCGCGAAAGGTATCGCGGGCATTTTGCTTGAAATTAACAATTATGGACCTACACTGGATTTGTATGTTCAAGCGACCAGCTAGAAAGGCGGAGTAAGTTGTTGCTTCGATGCGGAATTTAGTGTTTGGTTGGAATCCTGTTTGATTGTGTGGTGATAAAGAGGCATGGGTTATTATTTTCTGCTGCCGAACTGAGAGAAGCGTGATCATCCTAATGCTGTATTGTTATATCAGTCACAGCTGTTCCTTAAGCCAGCTATTTATGTATTTATGTGTTTTATCTCAAGTTGGTCTGCTACACACACAAGGTAACCTGCTACAGAAGGAACCTCTCTAGGTAAAATTTAAGCTCTCTTTAATGACAAAATATTCATCATCTTTATGCTTTTATCTCCTATTTCATCGCTTTTATTTTTGTGATATATAAGTCTTACTGGCTTTTGCCCGCGGCTTCATCCGTGTGAAATTTAGTGTCACAGATCGGCATAAATTATACTGTAAAGTTTCAATGAAATCGAAAGAGTAAGAAACATCCAGACATCCAAACTTTCGCATTTATAATATTAGTAGGAAGTAGGATTTGACTAATCGACAGGCGAAGTTAGGTACCTAGGTAATATACTTGAGTATTTTATAACATTAGTAGCTACCAGTAAGTTTGGGCTAAGCTTAGGTTTTATCATAGAGACCTTGTATGACCCTGGCTAAAGGTATGGTATTTTACTATAGTTTTTTTAAGTAAGTATGATTAAAAGCAAACTATATAAAAAATAAATTAAGGGTTGAAACCTTTCTGATTACCTTCTTCTTAACTAGCATGCTAAGTAAATACCATTCAATATTCCTTACATTCGGGGTACTAAACGTCATAGTGGGAAATTGTGCAGTAAGATCGAATATGTAATAAGGGCTTCTTAAAGGAATTTAAAGAATTCTTCTTTGAGGGATATGATGCAGTTGTCACATAAAATGTGACTATGTTAAGTTTTTTTTTTTTACATTAGCACTCTCGTTTTATTTACCGACTACCCAATACAAATCAAAGGCAAAAATTAATGTAAAAATTTAATTAAAATTTCTTGCCAAGTTAATGTCTATTAACCCATTGAGAAAAATATGGACCTGTAACTTATTACAGACAACAGGACATTAGTCATTTTTTTATAAAATCGCACCTATTACAACTTTCTAGACACAGTGTTTAACAGACAGCTTAATCATAATAGCTTAATCTGCTGCTCATAATTACACCAAGATCAAGTCAAGAGTTGTCAGTCAAGAATAAGTAAGTCTTTAATATAAATAAAACTTTATTTTCTTCGTCGCGTCGTCGTTTCAGCCAAATGACGTCCACTGCTGGACAAAGGACTCTCCCAAGGTTTTCTACAATGAACGGTCCTGCGCTGCCCGCATCCAGGCTCTTCCCGCGACCTTTATCAGATTGTCGGTCCACCTAGTAGGAGGCCTGCCCACGCTACGTCTTCCAGCCCGTGGTCGCCACTCGAGAACTTTCCTGCCCCAACGGCCATCGTCTCTACGAGCTATGTGCCCCGCCCACTGCCACTTGATTTTAGCAATTCTGCGAGCTATGTCGGTTACTTTGGTTCTCCTGCGGATCTCCTCAGCGTTCGGGAAGCTTCGCCATATACTCACGTCCGAAATACCGCAGTGTCTCAAGTCGAAAGTATTCCAATGCGTGTTGCCAGTGATGGTATACGGATCTGAGACGTGGTCGCTTACGTCGCTTACTATGGGCCTCATAAGATGTGATTCTTAATCCCCAAAATCAGAATCTGAATTAATTATATCCCGAAAGAGAGTTAAGAATATTTTAAATATTCTGCTTATTTACAAATAACGAAAACATAAAGGTTTTTCCAAAAACACATCTGAAACTTCCAATATTAGCAATGAATTATCTTAGAAAGAAATCCTTCATTCATTTAAATCAGTGCGAATAAATTCCTCCAGCATCCCTCTTCCGCAGCAACTCGTTCATTTAAACCTCGTTTAATCACGTTTAGAATAAATCACCCTGTATAAGTAAAATCTCGTTACCCTGACCACATCTGTGTCCCTAAGCACTGATATTCCGGTGCAGTTGCTATGTTGCTGGTAACACCTTAAAGAAATCTACTACGCGCAGCAAAAGTATTAAAAAAAATACTTTACAAGTATTAGAATAGGGTGGGTTTTTAACTGGGTTGGCAACACGGGATATACTACGTAATAGTTTCAAAAAACTATCGAAAATGAATGCACGTTCCCCAGACGGGCGGGAAAGGAAAGCACGTATTCGTCGCGGTGCGATGGTAAAAAAATGTTATTTCATTCATAAAATAGGTTGCATTGAGAAAGTTTTTTTGCTTTTTGCTGGCAACACCGAGTTATTCATCGTCGCCGTTGATCGACGTGAAATGATGTCAGAGTGCTGCCGGTGATCCGCGGTGAGCTGGAAAAACGGCAGGCAGACAGTGGTCTATTCTGTTTTGCAAACAATAGGTGTTTGTAGTTTGATTTTTATTTATTGATTCGTTACTTTATAAAAAAAAAAGCTGTATTCTTTATTGAAAAATGGGTAATAAGAACGGTTGACAAGACTAACTATAGGTTAATTTGGGAAAATTTTTCAAAACACAATATTTCATGTTTTTCAGCATTTGTATTTCGCAAAATACCTACGCATATATTCGTACTTCACATGTTAGGTTCCACAGCTATCCCGTTTTTATAGGATTCCGCAAAACTGGACTGTCGAATGAATTAGATTTTTTTTTGCGGGAGACTGCAAACGGGTGTTCGTGTGAACGTTAATATTAAAACTCGTGTACTACTAAACGGGGTCGTGCAAAAAACAGTTCCTGTAAAAACGGGATGTCTCAATGAGAACAAGCCTTAATAGAAAATTCTGGATCTTCGAACCGCATATTTCATTAAGAGCTCGCTCTTGGCCGTCTTTTAAAATGCAGTTAACACACTGTTTACACTCCACTGACTCCGTCACGGCAGCCAGAGTTCCCAGATAATGGCTTTTTCCTTTTTCATTTTCGATTCGATACGACTCTAGTCGACTCATGTATGGTCAAGACAGACCATTGAGGAGCAGTGCAATGAACTGGATGAGTAGCCAGCTTTTGGTGACGCATCGACGGACGCATTTAGGGGTTTTTATGCAGAACAAAGCAGGTATTTGACTGCAATCGCACCTGATGTTAAGTGAGATGTAGTTAAGAGTGGCAGCAGGCTGAAGTGGCAATGGGAGGGCACATAGTACACAGAACTGACAGCCGATGGGGCAGAATGTTTCTGGAGTGGAGTCCTAGTTCCGGAAAATGAAGCTAATTTTATGGTAAGCATGGTGCTTCATCTGATTTTATTTTATTTGGTTTATGCAGGACTCTAGTTGACTCATATATGGTCAAGAAACCTCAATGTTTCTTGACCATACATGAGTCGACTAGAGTAGGAGCAGTGCAATGAACTGGATGAGTTGCCAGCTTTCGGTGACGCATCAACGCACGCATTTAGGGAAAAAGGAAAGCATGATGCTTC
The DNA here is from genome assembly GCF_004193835.3 of Ostrinia furnacalis. Lineage (NCBI taxonomy): Eukaryota > Metazoa > Arthropoda > Insecta > Lepidoptera > Crambidae > Ostrinia > Ostrinia furnacalis. Next base: position 313,405 of record NW_021134383.1, on the reverse strand, counting down.
TTCTGTATTTTGTTTTACTTGGTTCAAGCAGCTGTTCTAGTTCAACGAAGTCCTAGTATCACTGAGAGGGGTTTCAATCTATTGTAATCGCCGTTATGTTACAATTCGTCTCACATTTCTTCGCTAAGATTCTTATGATTATTTGTTTAGTAGAGTGCACAATTGGATTCTACGACAAACTTTCTGTAAAAGCAATACTTAGGCATACGATATCCAATACTTAATTTATATTGATATGCTTTCGATTCATTAAAATGCGATTGGTAAAATTACAAACGCAATTGCAACTAATGGTAGAGAAAACAAAATTGCATTTTTTTTAGAATACATTGCATAAGAAATGTAAAATTGTTGCGTCAAGACTTTATTAAACACGTCATTTGCGTCAAATTGGAAACCGATTGTTCATTTTACGGTGTAAACCTAATAAATATAAAATTATTGGTTTTGAACAATGCATTAGTGATACTGATATTTCAGTAAATTGCTTAAAAATGCATCGAACCGATTTATTGCTTTTGCTGAAAGAAATATACATAGTAACTCTACGCAGGTATTGCGTTTTCGTAATATGGCTCCGTTACGAGCAAATATTTTTTGGGTTTTAAAATTAACTTAATATTGCTGAATTCCAAACTGCTTACTAAAATTAGAATAGGAATATTGATACCAATTAGCCTAGGTTCAGACCACCGACTTTTAGTTGGCCGATAGTTGGACCTGATTTTAATTTGTATGAAGAATTGGCCGGTACCAAATCGGTGTAATGTGCGCACTTTCATACATACTGATTAACTGCCCGACTAAACTATCGGCCAACTAAAAATTGGTGGTCGGCGCCTAGGCTAACAAATTATTCAATTAAAACTTGTGTCAAGCTCCAGTTAAAAAAATGTTATTCATAATTAAACCGACATATTTTTGTTTACTATCATCATCATCATCATCATCATTTCAGCCACAGGACGTCCACTGCTGAACATAGGCCTCCCCCAATGCTTTCCATGTTGATCGATTGGTAGCGGCCTGCGTCCAGCGCTTCTCTGCTACCTTTACGATGTCGTCGGTCCACATTGTAGGTGTTTACTATCGTCTGAACTAAAAATGCAGACTAAAAACTTGGTTGATATCGTTCCTGTCCGTCTAGTTTTTAGGCACGTTTTAACTTTAATTTGATTTGGCTGTGATTACATAACTGTCACCGAGTTTTAATGTAACATTTCTATTTATAATTCGCGATTCTTTTATTATTTGCTGTGAATGACCGAACGGTAACAACGAAATGTTTTTAGATACTTTAATATTAAGAAATGTTTATTGTTTATTTTTCATTACTTAATACTCGTAATCTAAAATTGAGTTGGTATACCATTCGAAATTATTTCGGTCGTAATGAAATTTTGTGCACTAAGCGTGTTTTGTAGCATTTATGTTCGAATTTGGTCTATTTGACTCTATTAACGAATATTTTTACGGAACAATTTGGCTAAAAACACAAAATTCTAGCCTCGTAACACAGTCATCATGCAATTTGTTTTGATAGTTTTTTTGTGTTTAGATAGCTCATAATCATTTATTTCTGCGTCAACAATCTTCTCTTTACTTCTTGGTGTAATAAGAAGCAACATAAAGTTAGCCTGGCCACTCTCTTATGGTCATCGGTCCATCGAGCTGGAAATAATACTGGACTAGGTTTGCCATAACAACTTAAATAGGTATTTCAGTGGTAGACTAAAATACCATTCATACATCTGCACAAATTGTATATCTTTGTAGCTAAAACAATTTGTTTATTTCGTTTTAAAATGATAAGTTATTTACTTTATAAGTAGAAGCTGGCAACGATTTAGTGTTTATAAAAACAGTTAAAAGCTTAACGTTTCACAAAAAAATTGCAAATCTGAAAGTGGGCGCTGTGTAAATCAGTTGTAAACACAAAAAACACCGTTAAGCCATGTATAAAAACACGATTTTCCTTTGAAGAATTTAACTAAATCTTTGTGTAAAACTAAAATTAGGCGAGTGATTTTGTTACACAGCCGAAAATAAATAAAATAGCGGTTTATTTGACAACAATTCGAAAGTCGTATACGGAATGGACACACGTTTTGTTGTTATTGTATTAGATTGCCCCTACTAAGTGTTTTGGTAACTCGTATGAGTCGAAAATATTACTGCAATCTATCCAAATTAAGCTAAATTAACTTAGCATGTGGAAAAATGATCATGAACATATATGAAATAAGACTTGGTGCGATGGATGCGAGCGGCACAGGACCGGTCTTTGTGGAAATCCTTGGGGGAGGCCTTTGTCCAGCAGTGGACGTTTTTCGGCTGAAACGAACGAACGAACGAACTTATTTGGAAATATAGCTTAGGTATGTACCTAGGTACGGTGAATGAACGAGAGCTGTGATGAATCCGTTCGAAAAAACACCTTCATTTGTTATTTCTCTACAAAAACATGTACATGTTATTTGTTGAAAAAAAAAAAACGATCTTCTTTTACTTTTTTCGTGGATTGTATAAAATTTGATAATTTAAAAAATAAAAGACGATCGCCAAAGTGCACTAACCATTTAAACTCACAAGAAAACAAGTGAGAATCGTTCTCGAACCGCTCGTAGCTCATTCACGATGCGTAACACGGTGGCGGGAAGCTCATTTCATGCTCCATTGTGGGTCTTGTGAAAGCCGTCGCCGCGTCCGAGTTTTTGTGAGAAATAATTAACGTGCATATCTAGTTTGTGGTAGGGGTTGGATTGATTTGGACGAGTTCGGTTGATATGGGAAGCCTTATAAATAACTAATTAAACAGGTTTTGGGTAAAGTTTCATACTAGAATCTGTGGGATTAGTATTCCTTATTTACTATTATGGCATAAGATACAATGACCTGAAGGAGACTGACACTTCAATGTATGACACAAAATGGATGAGAAATGTCCCTCTTGGATTGGATCTTTAATAAAAATGATGGATTTAAGTAATATAAAAATGGCTCAGGAACACCCAGAATAGCATAAAAATACTACAATAGCTAAACCCCAAATTATTACTGAAAATAAACATGTGGGACAGAAAATGATATACCGTCTTGTTTTTTACGGTAAAAGTGAATAGTAAATAGTAAGTATTGAATTATACATTTTCGGAGGAAATGCGAAAATCAAAATAGTCGTTTTTTTATTGTATTTAAGCAAACTTGGCGGCGCACTGTGGCAGACGAGGCGAAGAAGATCTGCAAGACTTGGAGCGAGATCAAACGCGAAGCTCAAGACCGAACGCGATGGAGGACTGTAACTGTTGTGGACGCCCTCTGCCCCATATAGGACATAGGACCTTAAGTCAATGTAATAATTGCCTAATTCTATAACTTTTAATTAGACCAACCAAACCGCAAACTTTAGTAAGAGCTGACCCTACGAACTAATAGACACGACAGTGTAATACACTATTTTGGTGTAGACCCAGTTGTCGCGCTGACCTTTCATGCGCCCGCGCCGACCTTTGGACATACGTATGCACCTGACACTCGTTCGTTTCGGTCACGATTTGAGAATTAGCCATGCAAATTACAACTGGTATTTTACTTGTATTGTAACATTTTGTGCTTTCGTTCTCGATGGAGGTAAGTAACATACTAGGTTGCTTTGAATTTTATACAGGGTATCCCAAAAAAGCCCAGAGGTAGAGCATCACTAGGGCTATTTGAATCACCCCCAAGTATGTTCCGCGATTTTTGATAGTTTTGAGTTATGATTATTTTAAATTTCTGTGCTTAGGCACTTTTTTGGTCACTATGGCGCGAATAGTTAAGGTACATGCCTGATTTTTTTATTATTAGATGAATACTAGGCCTAGCTGATCCAGAAGTATTTACATCCATAAAACCCTAAAACTATTATAATACGTACAATTTAACAGAAATACAACAATACTGCCCTTGTAGGGTGAATATGATCTACTACTTTACCATAATACCACTTTATGCCCGCTCTAGTTTTTGGTTGGGTTGCACCAACTTACTTTGACTTTAACAAACGTCAAAAATCTGTCAAACTCCATACAAAAAAACACCGGTTATCGTTATAGTTACGGTCGAAGTTAGGTGGTGCAACTCAGCCATATACAGTATCATTTTACTTGTGCATACTATTTAATTTTGAATATAGCAAAAAATAATTGCCCGCCTACCGTCCAGAGCATTTAAGTCCCACGTTTCTCTTCGTCAAAACCCTATCGCCCGCGGGAACACACACCCTGAGTGGAGTTGGCATAAACGCACCACTGATTATACGTGAATGGCTCAATCGTAAGTCATTGCACAATGCGTTATGTATGTCGATATGTTTTGACGTGTCCAGCTCCGCTCGCGGTGGCAAATTGCTACAATTATACGCAGAACTGTGTCAAGTGGTAACCGAGAGGGGAGGCTGGGGGAGTTTGGAACGGTTTGCGTATTTGAATGAGTAGCATGGCAAGATGGAGTTACGTTAGTAATTGCTTAAGAAGTCCTTGTTATTTTGATAAATAGATTTTGTTATTAATTACAATGGGTATTTTTTTTAAGTGTGTAATAATAATAGAAAAAAAAAATGCACAGATTGTAATGAACCTTAGCAATTTAGCTTCTGAATAAGAACAGTTCATTAATGGTTAAAAACAATCATGCTAGTTTATATCTAAATAAACGCGGACAAAGTTTACACAGGCATTACGTTAATTAATCACTTGACATCAGGTGCGATTGCGGTCAAATACCTGCCTTGATCTGCATAAAAATAAATATACAGTTAATATGACAGTAAATACTTTTGTGCTTCTATGCGCGTAAATTCTTTAACCGTGGTAAATTTTCATATCAAACTATCACAGCTTCCATAATAAATATGATCAAGCTGATGTTATGGAAAACAAATTGTAGCAACGAAGTGGTTATCAAGCCCTTCATCCTAACTTCCCCAGCCTCCCCTATCTATCGGAGAAAACAGTCCTAAGCGGTCGCATGTGCCGCTGCCTATCATTAAAGACATACGCACATTTGCTGATTATATATTGTGAATGTGTTGTATAACGTCCACTTCGTGTTAGAAAACGTCCCTACGCTTAAAGTAATTGGCGGGGAAAAGTGAAAAGGCACATTTAATCGAAAGGGACAGTTGGTAATGTCGTTAAATTGGTAATACTCGTATGTCTAATGCAGAAAATCACTTTTTAATCAGCCATTCAACTATTAAGGCACTAGTAAAAGTGAAATTTATACCAATTTATGCCCATATCGGCGGGCTGGATATCGAAAATAATTGGTGACGACATCGAAAACATGGGACTGATACTTAGATAACAGGAAAAGATTTCCCATAATGGAAATTTTAAATAATACTTACTGCTTTAATGCTAAGATTGACAACCAAATCAGGTTAGTGATTTGTAAGAAAATTAATTTTCAGGTGTCAAATCCATGCTCTCGAATTTTTTTGGACAAATTTAGGATTTTCCTATATTACCCATGCTTGCAAAATGAGTTGAGGAGGCTTGATCTTCGCATACTCTGTGTCTTCACGTGACATACTCGGGAAGGGTACAATTAGTTCTACTCTACTTTCCCTGAACCAAACGGCTCTCCAGAATGCTTCGACTCCAAAATACATCAGCTCTACAGCATCAGCCACATAATAATAATATATTCGTATTTTATGTCCAGCCTACGTCATTTCAACTTGCTAATTTGAGCTATAGTTGCCTACCTATTTAAGTAGTACCTAGTACTTTACTTTAGCTATTGTCTTGATATTAAAATCTTAAGCCACTAAGTTAGGGTTTCGCCAAATATCAACAAGATCTTGTCAATGCACGAACTTATAATAAACCCATCAGACCGCGCTCCCGCGCATCAAAAGATTCATAAATAATAGCGCGCGCGTCGACCGGGTTGTTTGTCAGCCGCTTGTCAATTGTCTTTGACAAATTGACCCGTTCGCTTTGACAGGTGACAGATGACGTCGATTGACGTTATCAGTTGGATACACTACTTGCTTTTTATATCATTGTTCGCTTACAGAGTTGTGAAAAGATTTAAACAGATACTTATTTCAAAAGTTAGACGTAACACCATCAGAGACGAGAAAGATTGACAGGCCAATGGAATAAGAATTGCAGAAGATATTTTCAACAATGTACATATCCGAAATCATCTTCAAATAACGAAAATAAAACAAGGCCCAAAAGTGCCTACCACCATCATCATCATTCCAGACATAGATCGTCCACTGCTGAACTAAGGCCTACCTCAATGATTTCCAGATTGTTCAGTGATTGATTTCCAACACTATTACATCATCTTTGAACGTAATCTAAAAAAAATACTGAAATCGAAACTTTGGTATCGCAGCAATTGACTGCATTTCCGCCTACATTTTCCCACTTAACCTCTCCGCGATGCATCAACGGTCACAATGACTTAATCGTTCGACTTCACACAATAAAATCAAATACCTACATCTCAATTTCTATTAGCACAATAGGCTAAATCTCTAAACCCTAACTAAATTCGCAACCGTCATTTGTTTGGGAATAAAAAACGCATTGAGCCGCCTCATAATCGTTGTTGCAATAGAGATTTCACTTCCACGACCGTCACGTTTCACGATCAATCCGAATAATGTCCACGGAGAATAAGTTCGCTAAAAAAAACATTTCTGGAATGTTGGAAACACACGACGAGTTGAAAATAGTGCCTTATGACAATGTACCTACAAGACTTTTATCATTACTCGAAAAAAAACCTCTCTGTCGGTTTTTGCGGTGCCCACGGGGTGTCATGTGTGTAAGGCACTCTTTTGTATTGTTTACCACCTGTATTTATAACGTGACAAGCAAATAAATAAATAAAAATGTCTTTCCAGTAAATAAAAAGACTTTGAGAAGACGATTAAAGTTTCTTCCAGTACTTCTTCGCAGCCTACTTACTTTGTCCGAAAATGGTGGTAGAGCTCTCTACATTTTGTTCTTTTCAGGGTTAAACTGTTTACATTATGACGTCGCTGCTGTCATCATTGCTGTCGCGAGCAATGTGTTCTGTTTTTGGGCATATTGTTGCGACATCGGCCCCGCCCCCATATCACATCTCCCTTTAGTTTCTGTGTTCTGTGATAGTCCAGATATAAATAGTTATTGTTCAGTGTCCCGATAGCTTCGCGATTAGTGAGAGTGGCTACTAGAAAGTGGTCTACGTGCCTAACTATAAATTACAATTAAAAGCCTATTTTATCTCTATACGTACTACTCGTAGTGTATCCTAGGCTTATGTACCGTATACTGCACATAAGCCTTTTTTGAATACGACAATCGTACAATTATGAAGTTGCAACAAAAACTCTTTGGTCATACTATTTGTAACTGGCTGGTTATCAAATCTTAACAAAGAAGACATTTAAAAAAAGAACTAATAAAATTTGATACTTATGATCAGACATTTTGCTCAAGTACCGACTACTATTTGAGCCCACCACAGCCTTGTTGTAGTCTAGTACAGTCAGCGTCAAATAGTTGTGTTGTGGCCAATGAGTTGATGACACAACCTTATTTCAATTGTAACAAAGACGTATTTCAAACTTATTGACTACTTTGGGTGTCTCGAACTATTTGAAGTTGAAGTGAAGCTGAAGCCACCAGGTACTATAAGTGAGCCACCAGGTGATTAGTCAATGTGTTAAACAAACATAGCCTAGATTATGCGAAATAAGCTATCACTGATACTTGTGAATGGCTTCCACTTACGTAGATAAGAATTTTAAATACACCCCAGACCACACTCAACGCCATTGTCGGCCGTTTGGTGTAGTGCTTCAGAACGGACTACTATGCCGAGAGGTCCCGGGTTCGATTCCCGGCCGGGCAGAAATTGAAATGATGAATTTTAATTTCTGTAACGGGTCTGGGTGTTTTCTATGCATAATATGTATGTATTTACAAAAAAAAAAAAGTATTTAAGTATGTTTATATCCGTTGTCTAGTACCCATAGTACAAGCTTTGCTTAGTTTGGGGCTAGCGGCGCAGTGTAAAATGTCCAAAGATATTTATTTATTTTTTATTCAAATGCAAGCACATGCAATAATGCGTGGCACGTTAATTGTACAGGTAACCGCACATCAAACTATGCATTTTGTTGCAAAAGTACACCTTAATACAACTGCATAAGATGCAACACAAAGTGTAACTTGATATGCCGTATGTATCTGCCTAATCGACTATCCTACGACCTAAACCACGAAGCACGTTTTAACTCTTATATGCCACCACTAATCGAAATACGAGTACAAACTACTATAACTACAAAATATGTATTTTCGAAATTTGGAACTTTTCCATTCGAACAATTTTATAATCGACGTTCGAAAATTAAGAAAATTCATTCCACAGAACTCAATGTTGTTGATTTTTTAAACTACAATGGAGAAACACTATGTCTGCTCAACTGGCTCACCTGGTGATGGAAAGTGATGATCAGGTCGAAGATGGAAGCGAAAACACATAACCATATAAAAACTGGCAACTGCCGAAACACAATGTAACAACTCTTTTTGCACAGTTTTTATTGCGACATACTTAGGTAAGATGATGGTAGCTAGCCAGGTGGACTTAGAACAAGCTCTACCACCAACCATGCAGAAAATTTTGCCCTCACTGTGAATTGAACGCGGGGCTTCTAAGTCTAACCATTAGAGAGTTAAAGATTAAAATTCGTTGTCAGAAACAACATCAATTAGCCACCATTTTGTTAAAGGTGTAAATCAAAATGGCCGCGGGCACTATTTGACAGCTGACGCGCGGCAAAGTGATTTCGATGCGTGATTGCTCTCGTTTAATCTAACTAATACATGGTTAATTGCGTAATGGTTTCGATTTTGTAATAAACATAACATGTTTTATGGAAATTGAAATCTCTAATTGATTGTTAAAGTATTTCAGTTCGATTTCCAAAGCTTTAAAACTTTATAAGTTCGTATGAGTTCAACACTTATGAAGCTAAACACTATGGTATTTACCTATGTACTTGGTTGTGGAATACTCGTAGATACTAGGTATTTTGCAACAAAAATTTAGGTATAAGTCTGATATATTATGACTCTACAAACAACTAATCTATCATTGAAAGAAGACATTGTATTCATGTAGAGTCAAATAAGACTGTTTAGTTTAAATTGTTTTTTAAATTGTATTTGGGTACGAACTGTCAGTTAACATTAAAAGCTGTGACATCACACACCTATTCATTCTAGAGGACAGGTGAAGAAACATGATAGATAGATAGCAAAAAATTGACATTTGATTACGTAAACTTCAATTATCTAAGGCTGGTTTGCACCAACCAACTTAATTTAACCGTAACTATAATAATAACCGGTGTTTTTTGTTTGGAGTTTGACAGATTTTTGACGTTTGTTAAAGTTAAAGTAAGATGGTGCTACTCAGCCTAAAAGTCTTTCAATTCGAAAGCATAAACAACCTACATTATATTTAGAATTCATATTAACCCACACTTTAAATAAATAGATGTCATCTTATTACAAATTCACTGAAAGTGTGCAGTAAACGCATGCAACATATTATTAGCTCAAAATAACCCTACCAAGCTCAACGAACCTAATAATTACTGAGACTCCTGACTTCTGTGCTCCGCATGAATATCCTATGTGAACAGAGCGGGCTGCACCATGATTATCGAATAAATCAGTGCCGATTCAAGCGTAATTGCAACGATGTATCGATACATCGATATGTCGAACTCGATAGTATCGCATGCGGAACCCGGTGGGACCGGTAAGTTAACCCTTGAGTGCTGAGTGGTAGGCTTACGCGTGTGTATTATTGCAGGCTCGCACTATGGAGCGAAATTGCGATTTATGGACATAGCGATTTTTTTCACAATTTCTATTTGAAAAAAATACCTATCGATAGGTTACGTTATTCTGATGAATAAATGCTGCACAAGTTTTTCTCTAAAACCAATAGTTTGACTGGAAAAAAATATTTTTCATTTTCGTTGTATGGAATGAAACATAAAGTGGTCGATTTCGACTAAGCCTTGACAGATCTTGCTTTGAAACTACTTGAGCCTTGTTCTATGGCTTGTTGACTGTAATCCTACGCTATCAGCGCGCATCCAAAGTTGCCCGTTCACAAGTTATGAGGTTCTGAAAAATTAAAAAAAAGTAAGTAAAAGTGACTTTTTTTTGGAATATCTTTAAAGATTTAACAAAAATATAAAGATTTTATACGTTAATAATGTAAATTAACCTTAAATTACTGCTAAAAACACATTTTAATAAACTTAAAAGGAATTAAATCAGCGATCAAATTTTAGTGTTTCGTAGCAGGTTTTTAAAATTTCTAAAGCTTATTGTATATCATCTAACAATGGATACTTTAGATAATACGTTTTCCTACATTCTGAATTATAATAACTATATCGAAGATGATGTGGTTCGCGCATTTCATGAAAAGTTACTTCGGTGCACATCATTTAGACCGCGTGAGCTAGAATTATTTCAACACCCTGAACTGATTGAACCTGTACCTAAAAATGAGACGCACCTTCAAGTAATTTATGACGGTGACGTGGGATTAGTGGGGCACTGGAGTTGTATTTATTACATTAATGGAATACTGCGTGTGTACGATAGTCTTGTTGGTGTTCTAGGAAAATCGCAAAAAATATATGTAAAAGCCTTGTTTCCGTATCTATCGGAGTCATGTATTCAGTTTCCAAGTGTTCAGCGACAACCGAATACTATTGATTGTGGTTTGTTTGCCATTGCTTTTGCCACCTCTTTAGCTCGGAATATTTATAAATACATATATAAAATTAATATTCATACATAAAAGTAAAAGGCAAAATATCGGGAGAGTTTAGGCTCCATTAACCAGGTGTATAAATTGACATAATAGTTTATTATATTTGCTGCTACGGAACCCTTTGTGCGCGAGCCCGACTCGCACTTGTGTATTTGTATTATTGCATGAAATATTAATAATACTATGTGTTTTGTTAACGAAAGTGTCCGGAAAACTGCAGTCCGCGAGGAACATCACTCATCGTGATACGCAATTGATACGACAAGAGTGTACCGACTAAGAAAAAGAAGAAGAATATTATGTTAATGCTCAGAATACAGAACAAACCAGAAGGAGTGTTCGTTAACATTTCTACGCGGCAACTTGTGTCCAAAATACTTCCCCTCCCGCGCCCCTCTACCCCCTTTAGTGTTACTAGCGCCGTGTGACACCCCCATTTTTGGGGTAAAATTATGCATTTTTTAATGAGATGTTAAACAAGTAAAAAATAAGTAAGTGAAATAAGTACACACGGCCACAGTGTTAACTATCCATTTCCGTTTTTGCTCTCGCTCTCATCAAATGGTGATTCTTTGCGATAGAACGAGACGACATGACTGGCCATAGGCATAGATAGTACCTACCTACCTATGAATTTAATTTTTACTCCTAAGTAACTAAGTGTAGATGATTATTTACTTCTATTAAATAGTGTAATATACTACATGTAGGTATAATATGTTATTTAAAAGTCAATTACAAAAGTCGAATATACATTTTAGAATGCCAAGTAAAACAAAAAAGAAACTTAAGGTTCTTTATTACGTAAACATATCGACAACAAAACATTTGTTTACGGTGCTTAGTGCTTAGTTTNCATAGTGGCTCGGTCTAATAGATTTTATTGATGAGCAATTCAAAATGTAACAATGCGTGCGCGATAAATAACTGTATGTACTTACTTGAGACATTAATTTTACAAAAGCTCTTTAAAATTAGAGCTTTGATATTTTGTAACATGATGCAATCTGATTATGATGTTTCCTATCAATCATAATCAATATTTGAAGGAATTTCTCTGAAGCTATTAAATCAAACTTTATCAACACAAAAAAAACTAAAGAGCTTGTTTATATTTTGTGTCTTTTTTCATAAATTGTCTTCCAAAATTAAATAGGAATCATAAGGTTGTTGAGAGCTCAAATACCTACTAAGCTTTACTGTCTAGTCTTAAAAACTGAACTCCATACTAGACTGTAGAGGCAAATAGACTATTTATGGCCTACTAGACCCCACTCCAGCCAAGAACGGTTAAGCCGGCGTCCGATATAATTTCACGTGAAATGTGTGACGTACTATAAATTATTGGGTATTAGACACATGGCATAAATCTTGTGCCAAGCTGGATATTAAATTGTTGTATGGAAAAATTGATGGCGTTACATCTTGACGTGAATGTTTTATAGAAATAACGAGTTTAATGTATGAAAATTATTATAGCGTAGTAATAGCGTAACGTTTAGAAGTAAACGGTCGTTTTGATCGAATATTCAGTACAACGGCTCCCAAAATGACCATGCATTACACAACAAACTTTGTTTACGTCACATAAGACTGGGTTGCACCATCTTACTTTGACTTTAACAAACGTCAAAAATCTGTCAAACTCCATAAAAATACACTGGTTATCGTTATAGTCACGGTCAAAGTTAGATGGTACCTACAACTCAGCATAAGACTTATAACGATTACGCACTACGTTCGATCCGAATTCAAATTCTTTACTCCTATGTGCACCGACGATATGGTGAAGGTCGCCGGAAGAACCTGGATGCGGACTGCGCAGGACCGGTTGTTATGGAAGTCCTTGGGGGAGGCCTTTGTCCATTTGTGGACGTTATTTGGCTGCAACGAACGAACGAACTCGTATGTATTATTTATTATTATTGGTTTTTGGGCCTTTATTTGCGCCAACTCGACCAGGTTTGATCTATTGTGGCAGCCCTTGTCTTTAGAGTTCACTGCTTAGTCCCGTTGAGTCGTATGTAGGCCTTTTTAAGAGCACTTCGATACACGACCTAAACATATCTAATTCTACCACCACTTCGGGACAACATATTAGCTGGTGCTGAGAAGATGTGACAGGAGAAATCAGTCACCTACGTGTGATGATGATGATGATCCATTCGACCGATTTCGGCCATGGCGACCACTCCGACTCCTAGCTGTCTTGGCGGCGCTGGTGTGCCCGAAGATGGCTTACGTAGCCTATTTTTGCCGGAAAATCCCTCACCTACGTGTACGTGTAACGTGTAGTACGTGAATCAATAATAATACGGACTGGAGTAATCATAAAATTACTTAAAATAGTAGATCTGATTTTAGTCATCATTTTGTTCTACTTCTACGGGTGCGAATCGACCCCTTTTAGAACTAGTAATCGCATACTACTAGTTCAAAAAAGAGTCGATTCGCACGCGATTTTAATTCTTTTAATACATCCGGGCGAAACGCCTACTAAAAAAAATATTTTGGAAAGGGGACGTTTCGCACATTCGTGCGAAGGAAAATCGTGCAAAACTACTACTAACCCAGGCTGGGTTGCACCATCTTACTTTAACTTTAACAAACGTCAAAAACCTGTCAAACTCCAAACAAAAACCACCAATTATCGTTACAGTTACGGTAAAAGTTAGGTGGTGCAACTCATCCCTAGTTTTCTAGATCCGAATTGGGATTAGGATCGGATGTAGTACGAAACTACCAAGTCAAAGTTTTAGTTTTTCTGCGGAATAAGAAGAAATTTCATTCTAAATGCATTCAGTCATAATTGTGTTAAATGCTGTACCACTGCGCCTTCCCACGGCTATTAATGAGATCAATTATTTCATTATCAAGAAAATGTATAAATTGCATAAATGGTTTCATGTCCGTTCAGTGAAAACTTAATTTTTAAATGAATGTTTAAATGATATTGAACCCATATCTCTTACTATTTATAAATATAAATACTTGTATTTCCTAAAACATTTGAGTAGACAAATGATTATAGTGACCTTTTCATTCATTTAAAATTCTGTTAAATTAAATTGCTGTTCATTCAAATATTGCTTTATATACATTATTTAGCTTCCAAAGGGAAAAATTCAGACTCAAGCTGCCTAAATTAAAAATGTGCGCCGTCAAAGACGCTTATAATAATCAATTTCACAGTAAATAATTACTGTCCTCAGCTGGATTCAAACCTATAGCTATTGTCCATGACTTAGACTTCCAGACCAGGCAGCAGCCATTGAACTATGATGACGTCAGATTCTCTGAACTTTGGGTGAATGACCCTTCGATAAGACTCCTCGTCCACCTGATGCACAACATTCGATACCGCATTATTTACCCAACAAGCGTTATCCTACGCTGAACTAAAACGCGCCCTGAGCGAGTGATCATAGGCCGTAAATCATTCCAGAAAAGCGGTCATAATTGCACCTCCAGGCTCTATCGATGACATATCCCATCACAACCAGCTCTAACGGTAAAGGTTGAACACCCCTGTCAATATGTCATTGTAACCTGCTAATCAAGTTCAGAAATCGCTCCAATAAAACGTATGTTTATTAATCGTATGCAAAGGGAACATCCCCGAGGACACAGAATCGATTATTATAATCGTTAATCGATGTACTCGATGTACCGATGTTTAGCATCGTTTACGTGGATAGCGCAGTTAATGATCGGCCGTCTCTAATCACACATATGATTGTAAATGGAAATTATAGAGAAACTTTGTTAATTGAATGTTGTAGTTTCTAGTTGTCGGGCGACTTTCAATATAAGTGGGTCTTGTTGAAATTTTGCATATGTTGAATAGCTCCGGATGCATTAAGAATTAACTTTAACGTTACAAATCTTTTCCATGTTCCGAGAGAACGTAAGTTGTAACAAAATGGGTTGTTACTTGTAGCAAATTATAAAAAGTAAGTAATATTTAAGGCGAAATGCATTAACTTTATTACTTACAATAACTATGATAATGATAAATCTTTAATACGAATGCAATAAAACTTAATATTGCAAGAATTGCACGGAAAAAATTGCGACTTGAAATGCATGATCATGATAAATCATTTCATTTCATTCCCAGATATAGCTTGCCCTATCACTTCTATTTCGGGACAACATAGCGGTTGGTGCTAAGAAGAAGTGGCGGAAGAAACTCAGTGACCTTTCTTGCATAAAAATGAATAAGTATTATTACTGTGTTCCAGTAGTTGGAGGTAAGATAGCCAGTTCCTCTGTGGTTGAGGATTCCTGGTGAAGCTCGCTTCCACCTACGACCTAATCATCACTTTCCATCAGGTGCAGAGATACTGGCCAAGAGCTTCCTCGTTGTGGATAAAAAACAACTTGCAGTCATTATTATATCGATAACGTCATAATAAACTCATCTACTAATAAAAATTGACGTCCATTTATTTATCCATTCATTCACACTTAATCAATTCACAAATACACGTCCACTTAATTGCGCCGGACGCATATTTAACTAGCTTTAATTCAGTGATACAGATAGCTGATAGGGTTGTCAGGTGTCCGACTTAAGCCGGACATGCTTGGCTTTTTGCGGACTGTCCGGCCAAATATTTTCTTGTCCGGCCTGTCCGGCTTTTTATGTGGCTGCCGCGCTAGTCGAAAGATGAGCCACACTCGTATTAGGTTGTTGGGCTTGAACTACCGATTCAAAGATGATTGCACAGTCACATGGGTCATCATCATCATCATTTCAGCCATAAGACGTCCACTGCTGAACATAGGCGTCCCCCAATGATTTCCACAATGGCCGGTTGATGGGGGCCTGCATCCAGCGCCTTCCCGCTACCTTTATGAGGTCGTTGGCACACCTTATGGGTGGACGTCCTACGCTGCGCACATGGGTGTAAGCTAAAAGGGATGTCCGGCTGTTAGGGTAAGTGTCCGGCCAAATAAAGCACCGTGTCCGGCTTTTGTGTTTTTGGAGCTGGCAACCTTAAGTCGAGCGAAACCGAGAGTGACTAGCAAACAGTCGTGACACAGTTTCGACGCACGCGCAGCAAACTCATACATGTCTGGCATTCCGAGGGATAATGACTACATTCGTAATAAGTATGGCCGTGCGGTTATATCAATGTTAAGGGGAGGTTGATTAGTGGGGTTGGGAAACGGTAAATTAAATGTTAGGTAAAGATTTATGAAATGATTAAATCATTCATATTTAGAGGTTATCGTATTCATATTGTTTTTGGTTACGAGTCTATCTATCATCTATTTATTTTGCCTTGTTAAACACCATTCTGAAGCCTTATCGCCCTATGTTTAATAAGGTGGTAACTTATTTTTGGTACATCCTAACCACCAGACATACATAACTATATCGATCGCTTTTCATAACTATTTCAAATACACTAGGTATAAAGCATATAGACACCAGATCTAATTGACCCCACTATACAACATTTTTCTGAGTTATTTTAGCCATTTCTTTCCGTTTGTTTCCAACGAGTCACATCCAAATGAGTAACAGTGTTACTTGTTAGGAAAGAATCCCATCCAGTCACACTGGTACTGATCACACACAACACTGGTACTTGTTGTGTGACTCTTTAGGAACAAGCACTTCTTTCTAATGCCACCCAATGATAGTGGCCGAAGTGGGACCCTATGCTTAAAAAAATCTGTTTTATAGGAGCCCTCGCCCACGGCGATTTTTTGTAGCGATGCAGTCGCGCTGCCGTAGCCCGTTAGAAGCGCGTTAACATCACTTCTGTAGTGCGTTGCAAATGCGACTAACGCGCTTTAGTAGCGATGCTGTCACTCGTTTACGAAACGCGCGACAAAAAGTCGCCTCCTTAGACTTCCCCTTAACAAAGCAGTAACTTAACTTCACATTACATGAGAACTTTAATGTCGCATGTCAGCAGTTAAGTGAATTAGCCATGTAAATATCGATGCAGATAATCGATTTTTTATTCGATTACAACTCGTTACTCTGACTGATTGTTACNTTCATACAGTAATGAGGTGCTTGAGAAATCGAAAGTTTGTTTTGTAAATCTTATTGATTGCTAACTGGGCAATAAAAACTTTTATGGGCTGCATTGAGAAATGTAAATGTGTTTTATCTATTTGTTATTTCTATCTCTGGAAGAGTTCTCTTGGATCGGATGTTTGTGTGTTTTATACTACTAGAAAATTATGTTTTTTAAATTAACACAAATGGTTTTTACTCATATAAAGACATTTTCTAATTCTTTTACCGTAAGGGGCCATCCATAAAGTACGTCACACGAATTTCATGATTTTTTGAGCCCCCCTCCGTCCTTGTCACAGGTTGTCACATTTCTGAGTCCCCCCCCTCCCTAGTGTGACGTCACATGTTTTGCCATTTAACATCGAAAAATTATTAAATTAACAGCAGCTCCGAAATTAGTTTTACTTCCATTTAAATTAAGTACTTTTTTTTTATGAAATCAACATTATATCAAATATTTGAAATAATTGAAATGTGATGTCACGAAACTTAGGACCCCTCCCACCCCTTGTCACACCATGTCACACTTTGTCGACCCCCTCCCCCCCTATTTACGTGTGACGTACTTTATGGATGACCCCTAACCAAACATAATTATACGTAATATTAAAAAAAATCTGTAAATTTTCTGAAATTAGAGGATAAAAGGAATTTACTTTCAATCATTAAAGATGATGCTTGTATGCGATTTTATAAGCGCATCCTAAAAACTAGCGAAAGTGAAGTTTGAAAAAATATATTATTGATATTTTTACGAGTAGGTATAAAGACGTAACAATTTCTTTAGTTTTCTTTTTATTTACTTACCAAAAAAATAGTAAGCTAGCACAAAGATAAGTAAAACCTAAATGAACCAATATACCATGGCTTGACGTCTACAATTACCTAATTGCTAGTAATTACTCACTCAACTGTCCAAACTGTTTATTTTCCGATTTAGTCTATTGCCCGCAACACAATAACAATACAGGGTGATTAACATTTACCGGTATTTAACTTTATTTAATGCAAGTAATGCTAGTATTGAACCTTTTGAATCGAGTTCAGGTGATATGTGTCAAAATGGTTTGTTGTTAAACCTATAAGGACATGAATTGCTAGATCTTTGGATTCAAAACAACAATTGATTTTAGAGATAACGGACATTACACGGAGACTTACACTAAAATCGGTATTTCTTACGCGTTGGCAAAATGTCACCAAATTAGTTAGCCCAAATTATCACTCCAATGGAACCAAAATAACACTAGAATCAGTATAGCGGACACACAGCGACCTACACCAAATTCGAAATAACGTTGGCAGAATGTCACCAAAAGTAGGCCCAAATTACCCAATGGATCCAAAAGACCAAAAAGTGGTGACTTGAAGAAGTTCACAGGTGTGACAAACATTAGCCTTGTACGGTGTCTTATTTACAGGTTTATGGTGTTTATATTTAATTGCAACTTAATCTTACCAGAAGCTTTTTAGGACAGTTCCATCTTCCTAAAGTTTCCACAACAAAATTTTAACTTTGTAACTTTTTGCTTGCTCTGACCTTATTCTAGCAATATCACTAAATTGTTGCTCATACCATTATCAATTTCAACACATTCACAACTAGCTGGACCACTTATCAGCCGTTGACGAAGCCATTATCCTCAACTAAACGCCAATCGATAATCGCGCAACAAATTATATCGATTCGAAACAAACTGACGACATCATAAGCTTACCGGACTTACCGTTACACCCAGCAGCAGGCTTTATAATCGATACCGTTGGAACAAATAGATGACTGTCGCATAATTACACACAATACCATATTACGCCTAAATTAGCTCCAAACAATATCTTATTGATTCCATTATAACTCGCTCTAATAGTTTCATATATCAACCTGTCAAATACCGAACCAATTGCCGTGGTTAACGCAAGGCAGCTCCATGTCCCCACTCTCGAATTCCGCACGATATTTCGCAACAGCTTCCAGCTCCGCCCTATCGAACCCACCTATTACACTACCGCTCGCTACCGACTACTGAACAACCTTGACTATTACTTTTCAACCATTATTGGGAACCAGAACGCGTAAGCATAGCTGCGTCGTCACCAGGGGCTGATTTCTCGACGACAGCTCAAATTACGTTTAGAATTATCCTATTTTCCAACCAGAAGCCCGGAGCGAGCGACTAACAAGCTAGCGTATACGTCACGTCGCGGCTCCCATATTTTCTCCTCTAATAAAACCGATGATAGTCCCGGGGTGTTCTAAAAAACGGGCTGCGCTACATCAAACGTGGTCTCGACCGGTGGCTTTGGTATCGTATAAATTCTAATAAGCATTTACTCTATGCGCGTCCCGAGGCAACAATGCTTAATCTCGACTATTACTCTAGCGTGGAAATTTTAAAATCCGAGACCGGTAGTTGTCTATGGTTAATTTTTAGTTGCCTCCTGCGCTGCGCTCGCTCATAAATCGGCCGGATTGATGGCGGTGTTTATACTTTTTTTCTTCCGTGTGTCGTCTTTATAAGTGGCCTATGCGACGATCAGTCACGGTTGGAGATAATTCATATTCAACTAAGAGCTTAAGAGTTAAAAGGGGCCAAGTTTCAATTCAAGTTGAACTTAATCTCTTATTATATTTTCTGGGAATTGGCTGAGAATGCTGAGATATGTTTTAGAAAATAAGAGTAAATTAAGAAACTCATACTTTGAAAGGCTTTTAATGAGAAAAAAATGGACTAGGTTAAGAGCATTACTATAACAATCTATATCATTACTATATTTTAAAACAAGAATCCTTATGCATTGCTAGTGATTAGGTGAAATTCTTCAATGTTTATGCTTATCTTTAATATTTCATTTTTTTTTGTTCACTACTTTATACTTCATTAATACTTTCGCTTCCCAACTTGGCTGTCTCACTACCGTGCGCGCCACGGGGATCCAAATAAATCTTCCTCGCTTAAGTTTAGCAGAGATCCGTTCACTTTTTAGATCGAAGCCGTATTTACTGATAAGTTTAATCCGTTTTGTTCTGGGCTATTAAGTCCACGTATGTACCATCACATCAAGCTTAACCCTATTGTTTCTTAAGTAGTGGTAATAGGGTCTATTTTGCAACTAAATGGACAGTCTATGCTGTCAACTGTACAAAGTATAGTGTGTTATAATAGCGGTAGTAAGGAAGCTATCCCAACATCTGAAACACAATATCCGAGGGAACGGACGTAATCACATTTCATATAGGCTGGCATGTAGTAAATTCGCTGGTATAGTTCACTGGGAAGTATGAAGCGAGGTAAACGACGATGGATAGGATGGTGATATTGTTGAAAGTAGAGCAGGTCTTGTACTTGGGACTGTCTTCAAAGTCCAGTTAAGAAACGGAGCAGCGAACTATACTACTTTTAAAAAATACATACGAGTAGGTAAGTTAAAAAAACCAAAAGATCGAAAAAAAAACAAAAAAGTGACCGTGAACTTATCAATAAGTGTCTGTGTATTAATATTTTCTATGTTCGTTTGAATAATAGGTACATTTACCAAAGAAATTCTAGTACCCATAGTACAGAATCTTACCTATTGCAACAGTAAGGCTGGGTTGCACCATCTTACTTTAACTTTGACAAACGACAAAAATCTGTCAAACTCCATACAGAAAACACCGCTTATGGCCATAGTTACTGTCAAAGTTAAGTGGTGCAACTCAGCCTAAGTAAGTAGTAAGTAGATAGACATGCTCTCGTCTCTATGGGTCAATGGGTCTATTCGATACTTTAAGGCAATGTGTCACATTCCCAATTTTTTAGATAAAACCTGTTTTCTGCAAAAATAAATAGTGTCGTAGTCTCAACTCAAATCCAAAAACAAAGTAGGTACAAACAATTTTATTACTAAAACTAGATTTAGATTACGTCTCATGCAAATTAATATTACAAATACCGTTGCTCAGAATCTTATCTTCAACGTTTATGCAGATAGCACACGCAGAATTTATGCAGTTTTAGCCCGCAGTAAGTTTCCCTTCGATTGATGGATTTTCTGTGTCTGCCGGTCTTGGCATTATGACAGTTATTTCTCTACGCCACGTGATGAACAACTCTATTAATACAACAAACCGGTTTGCGCTGTTGTTTGTGGAGTACGGTTCATTTGAGGTCACTTTAAAGTTTGCAAAACTCTAATTTAATACATTTTAAAGTAGCAATTTAAATTGTTAGATACTTGTTTAGTTTCATACTTTGAGAAAAAAAAGTGTCAAAATCTTTATCAATTAAAAAATATAAATTGATGAATTGATAATAATGAATAAGTAGTGCAAGTTACTGACCAAATGGCAGTCGAACAACGAATATGTAGAGTAGAGGTGGTTTTTGCGCTTTCATTTTGTATTATCTTTGATAGAGCGAAATCAGATATCAATAGACAGCAAGTTTTAACTCATCCTCATCATCAAATTACTATCCCGTGAAAGTAAAGTCAAAATCGAACGTTTGTACAAAAAAAAAATACAGTGCTCCACAAGGATCGCTTTTCAGACCACTTCTATTCCCCATACACAATTGTGACACTATCTACTAAAATATTAGTCGAAACACGCCCTGATTTAAACATAATACTACACTAAAGTTTAACCCTTAATTAGTCGCATGGGGTCAAAGCATTTTCGGATTCAAAAATGAAGCACTTGGCGCGGCCCGATTTTCTCCGCGCCCCCAGTAGCTTCATAAAACACGTCTTAGTTTGTATTTTGATAGCGACTAATTCACGGGAGTGGAAGGATGCGTCGCTGCGCTCTTGAGTGGTGACCCCATGCGAGTAATTACGTAACTTTTTTGGAAGTGGTAAGTTTTTTGTTTTATGTATTTATTTTGTGTATTATGAATAATATTTGTGTTATTGTATATTCAGTTAATTAATNGGTAGTTTTTATTACTTTGTATTATTCTCTATCGTATTACCTTCGTAAAACGAAAAATCGCATGTCTCTATCCCTATCACAACGTTTGCAATGATCGTTTGAACTAAGCCTCTCCGGGCGCGCCATTCAACGCTTCGTTAACAACAAAACTGAAAATGGCTCTAGATTTGTAATTTTGATAAAGACAAGTTAGATTTCAAATAAAAACAAAAGATTTCGAAGTAAAATAAGCATTTTAGTTAAAATTAAAATTGTCTCTACCTGTAGCGGAGAATAATGTTGTGGCAGGCCTTTGTTAAAACGATCATAGCAAATGTTGTGATAGGGATAGAGACATGCGATTTTTGGTTTTACAAAGATAATACGATAGAAAATAATACAAAGTAATAAAAACCACCGGTTATAGGGCCATTTTTTGGAGAAATTTATAAAATAACCAAAAAAACACGAATTTTTAAGCAGATTTTTTTCAAAAAGTATCATTTTTTATTATTTGTTGGCATTTTTTGTATATTTTATGTATTTTTTTAGTATTTCCTGTTATTTAGCATTATTACTGTTTTTATTTTATCAGGATATACCGCTTAGTTTAAAAGTTATTACGCTTTCTTTACAAAAAGTAATTGGAAGAAAAAAAATTCTATAAAAAATTTAAAAAAAATCTCAAAAAATTTTTGACCTCTTTTTTGTCGATAAAAATAGGTCTAGTTTCATCTATTTTCATATGTACACTTTAACGTGACTCACACTGTATAGAGACAGTGGGCGTACCCAGCTTCTGGCCTAGGAGGGAAAAGTTATACACATCTTCTGACCTAGGGGAGGGTATGTCAGTTTTTTTAGGTCAGTTCATTTGACTTAGCTCCTTCAAAGCGACTGCAGCGCTTTTAGGCGAGTTCAGTTCGACAGCACTTCCATCCCCATCACTTATATTTGGCACTTAGATATTTGGCAGTCCACAACAGTACGCTTCTCTAGAAACTTCCTGCTCCGTACAACCAAAGTATGGAATGGACTGTCATCTGCGGTGTTTCCGGACTGATACGACCTGCAAGCTTTCGAAAAGAGAGCGTATCTTCACCTTAAAGGCCGGCAACGCACCTGTAACGCCCCTGGGACTGCGGGTGTCTATGGGCGACGGTAATCACTTACCATCGGTGATCCGTCAGCTCGTTTGCCTCCTGTCACATAAAAAAAAGAAAAAAAGTTCATAGGTACATGTTCTGCGAGATTTCCCCCCTGGGTACGCCCATGGTAATAGATCTACTTTGCAACAAAACTGTAATGGACGATGTGCCGTCGACTGTGCAATACTGCTAAAACCGGTTCTCAGATTACAAAACCTAGCGATAGAGATGCCTAGAAATCGCCGAAATCGATCCCAATTTGTCAGGAGTCTAATAATAAATTTGTCGTGTCATTATCTCAACGTCTCAATATACAGTGCGGGATATAAATCCGGGCTGTCCGCCCGCGGGCGAGCGCTATGGCGTTCAATAGCCGATACCATCACACGTTACTCCGGCGCAGGTTGCAACACCAGCGGGGGCATAAAGGATGCAGGAGTAGTAGGCTTCCCGGTTTCTTTCCTTAATATCACGTAAGCTTTTAGGTAGGTACTATAGGCTATGTATGGCCTATGGTAGCTGGAACTATGGTTCCAGCTACCCATTTCCGCTTTTTCTCTAACTCTCATCAAATGGAGACTCTTTGAAATAATGAAACGACATTAGCTGAAACTGTGGCCGATAGTACAAAATAATGTTCAATTTGACACGCATATTCGCAAGTTAATGTAAGAATATCCGGATAAAGTACTATTTGAATTTTGCCTGGCCTAATGGCTACTGCAATCAAATGAACCTAGTAGTTTTAAATCTAAGAAAGACAAATTATTGCATTTAAGTAGGTACGCATGCTTATAGTTAAGGGCTCAGTAAATTTTAGATTTGAAAGATGTCTTTCATATCCGTGCCTACTAAATATTAGGAATGCAATGAAATGTCAAAAAAATTAACTCTATCTGCCTGCCTGCTAAGTAAACCCACCAATTTTGATACACTTCTAAATTAAACTGTTTCTACCTAGATTCTTAAGGTGGGGACCTGCTTTATTCTTCTTCGTTATAGATGGGGCTTACAGCTGTTCGCTCTAGTTAGTAAATGCTAAAGAGTATGAGTAAGATCGGATTGTTTAGCATTAAGCTACCGTTGTGAAAGGTTACAGGATGTATAGGTACTAACATGTTGTGTAACTTGCAATAATGATAAACCATAATTTAATCAGATAAAATACTTATAGCAGAAACTTGATTTAATATGTCAATAATGGGTTTTAATTTTTCACTTCAGAAATTTTAGATTTGAAAGACGCACAGGTTGACATACGAACCAATCACAAAGCTCTATTCAAAGCTGTGCGTTCGATTTGCTGCTTTACTTAAGCAAGCATCGTTCATGAATACGGGCGTCAATCTTTTCAATCTTAGAGCCTTCAGATCATAGAATCAAAAAAGATTAACCAAATCGGGTAAAACTGCTGAACAAACCGGCCCTGATATACAGGGTGTTAGGTAAATGGGTATATGAGCCGACACTAGCCCATGCTAACATGGGCATATAAATGGTATGGTGAAGTCAGAAAATTGATATCTTCATTTTAATTATTTTAATTTTCATACAAATCGGATTTTATGAAATTTATTTAGCTAGTGTCAGCTCATATACCCATTTACCTAACACCCTGTATAAAAGTGCTACTATCAAGTTACGTAACCGCCGGCTCCTATAAATCGGGCCTATTAAAATAATGCTCACAATACTAATCATACCGGCGCGCGCACAGATACCTCGATACGGCGATAGCCATCGCCCGTGATGAATGGGCGCACTGTGTACTATGTCTTTGTTTCGAAGGCACAGGGGTGGCTGTAGAGTCGATTTTTTTACACTTGTAAATTGATTTGGAATTGAATGAATGCACTCAGAAAATTTACATCGTAGTGTGAGTTTACGTCAAATGCATTTGACATCGACTACGTAAAAAACTGACATTAAATGTACGGACGGAATGTAGGTACCTACAGCGCCCCTAGTGGAAACTTTCAAGAACTAAAATCTTCATATTCATAGTACTCGAAATAGCTATTTACCAATTTTACAAGAATTTCATCTGGGGTGTTTTTAGACAGGTAAAGAAAGAGCTAATTTGCGTTTTTTACATAATAACTAAGAAAATAGAAATAGAATCTAAGATTTTCACGAAAACACTACAGCACAGTGTCAAATTAAAGAAACTGTAGAGTTAAAAACAAGGCTTACTCGTCATAGATAGGTACTCACATTATAAGATAGGATCATGGGAAAATCCTTATAAATTGAACACGATAAGTACCGCATCTAAAGACTAATTGGTATGAATGATTTCAGCTTAAGGCACAGAACCTAGATTACACGGCGAAGATACCTCTATTTCTATTATAATTGTCAAGGCAATATTACTTTTATGTTAATATGACCTAGTTTTATGACGCCTCTACTCAACAATATCTGCCCAAAATCACTTTTTTACTCTAACACAGAAGGATTAGCAAGCTGAAGTGGCAGTGGGCAAGGCACATAGTACGCAGAACTGACGGCCGATGAGGCAGCAAGGTTCTGGAATGGAGGCCGCGTACCGGAAAACGCAGCGTGGGACGTCCACCCGCAAGGTGGACCGACGACCTGATAAAGGTAGCAGGAAGGCGCTGGATGCAGGCCGCTGCCAACCGTGCGATGTATAAGTCATTGGGGGAGGCCTATGTTCAGCAGTGGACGTCCTGTGGCTGAAATGATGATGATGATGATGATGAAAATAGCACTTACTACTCGTATAGATCTAGTGCTTAACCGAATCAGTGCCTGAGGTATGTGGAGGAAGGTCACAAAAACACGGGAGACTTCAGATCTTCAGATCTGTATATAATGTACCCCTCCTCTGCCCATTATCTCAGTCACCGACTCAGTGCTATACCCATAGAGCCCTCTTCATGACAAATAAATGGTTCTAGACAATAACTTAAGATTTCTAAACAATATTCATATTATAATTGAATTCCAACTAAACAATCAATCTATTACCGATGATGACATACAAATAAACAACCGAGCTACCTCAAGCCCGCAATTTATTTGCTCGTAAACATGCAACGGGACATATTACATGTTAAAAATATATCTATGATGCTATTACCGTCGTTTGCGCCTTGAGCACTAAAACATATTAGCTTGGAAGACCAAGAAACACCCGCTGGGATATTGCTGTCTCAACCAAAGTAAATCCAGTGTCAGACGGTGGGATTGTAAAAGGAAGTGCACACGACTCGTACTTTATGAAGTATGTTAGAAAGAATTAAGGGACTTCTCTCGTCATTGCTTTTGAATAAATAAATCTGTTGTATGGTCCTGTTATTATGAGCCACCATAGTTTCGACCAGATTAGACTGTCACAAAAAATACTAACTGGAAGTCAAAGGATTCATTGTAATGATGATGATCTCAATTATTAGACGCTGATAGAGTTTTATAAAATTTAGTTTAGGCATGGTATGTATGTAGGAAAATCGAAACATTTAAATTAAATTTGTGATGCTTTGGCATTTTATCCATTAGTACGAGCACAGTCACAAGTACTGCCTCGTTATATTTGATGAACGAACTATCTTTCTCTAGGCCTATACGACTCGTGAGCGACTCCCATAACACATTTCGTTTCATATCGCTATCTTACGTGTAATTATGCGAATATGAATTTATTACTGGCCCCTAGTATTAGTTAGCGGGGGAATGAACTTGTAGTTTTGAGGATATTGGCAATAAAATAAGTAGCTGTGACCCGCCGGGCGCTGTTTATCTAATAGCTACCCACATAAGTCAAGCTACAGGTAGTCATATGCATAGACCATAGACCGTAGACCAAGTGTGGTTACAATGCTGTAATGTATATTCAGCGTCAGCTTACAATGCTGTACATTCAGTGTTAAATAGTTTGACACCCAAAGTAGCCAAAGTTCGTACACGTCTTTGTTATTTGATTATGGTTGTGTTGACAACTTTTTGGCCACTTTGGATGTCACGAACGATGTGACGCTGACTGTCCTACGTATGTTTAAGCACATCATATTCTAACGAAGATGGTCAGTTTTGCATAGTTATGAAGAAAGATTAATAGCAAAGTAACGAGTTACTCAAAATTCGTTACTAGTGGCTTGGCGGCTTATTCTGCACTCGTGAAAGACTTGAAATCATATTTATGGACAAATATATTTTTTGTGCCAGAAAATTCATTGACTAATTTAACTCCGAGCCGAGACAACTTTTAGGTATGGTAGTGGTTGAATTGTTTCCACCAAATATTCTGAACTTCATTGAGAAAACTTAAGGTGGTGGTATTGAACCAATGAAATTGTATTTTTCTCAAGACGAGATAAAGGGTTTAAAATATTTTTAATGGCGACTCCACGCCATTTCTCTTCCCATTGGCGACGATGCGCCACGGCGCTGAGTATATCATGGGACAGGCGATCCTGTGTGGCGGCGACATGCGCTCATTAACGAAACGCCCTTACAAACCACTACTGTTTATATTTATTTATTAATTACTCTTTATTTTCTAGAATAGGGTGTAACTTGTAAGTTTTTATTAGCGTCAAAGAAACTTCAATCTGGTTTAAGACATCTGTCGTGCTTATAGATGGCTATCACTGAACCATCTCAGCTATGACATTGTCAGGAGGGTACTACTGGATTATTAGTTCCGATTTTTGCCACGTTGGACTACCTTAAAATTATGACATTTAGAATAGAATAGAATAGAAAACTTTNACACACACACACACACACACACACACACACACACATATACACGCGCGCCATAAAAACTTACGCATGGGCACTTAGCACTTAACTTTAATCTTTTTGTATTGTAATATCTTATTGTGATCCGCGGGTGGGGGACCTGGAGGCCTGAAATACAGGGTGACCCTAGTTTAGGCTCCAGATCGAACAACAATTGTTATCTTCCAAAATTTTTAATGTACTATAATGAGTGTCTGATAAAATAAACAATTTTTATTATTATTTATTATTTATTTAAGACTACATAAGCCAGATAATAATATCTTTAAAAAATACAAAGTCTGAGGGCTATGATTCGATAAACACTAAAATTATTAAATCATGTCGAGAAAACCTCCTGCGTATATTAACTTATTTAATGAACCTATCATTAGAAAAGGGTACTTTTCCAGACAAATTGAAATATTCCATTGTGAAACCGTTGCATAAAAAAGGTGATGTAACCGAAGTAGCCAGCTATAGACCGATCACTCTTATACCCATACTCTCCAAAATATTCGAGAAAGTAATGTATAATAAACTTGTCTCGTTCCTAAGTCATCATAATATTATTCAGAAAAACCAATATGGTTTTCAAAAAAATAAAAGCACAACTCACGCAGCGTTTCACCTAGTAAATAAGGTTTTACACAACATAAACGATAAAAGTATAACTACAGTACTGTGCCTGGACATGTCTTCAGCTTTCGATCGCGTCTGCCATGACACACTACTGAAAAAACTAGAGACCTGTGGTATTAGGGGACCCGCGTACCAGTGGCTCTACACATATATAAAAGATAGGTATCAATGCATGGAAATCGACTATCNAAATTTCAGTATGTATTAAAAACTACTCATACAATTTGGGGTCATCTGTGACCCCATGCGAGCAGTTATGTAAGATTCTTTATGCGCGTAATTAAGGGTTAAAGATCATTTGTCTTAAGGCTAATGTCATATTCATCCCATTTACTTCCAGCATCTGGTGTGTTGCGTAGTATCTCCCGGAGGCTGCAATTCTCACTCTCGTCCGAGCCTGTAATGTTAAGGAATTACAACCTGCGTTACAATTGTGCACACCGGCCCATATTCACAAGGCGCTTGAAATTAGTAGTTGCTGGAAATGTAAACTGTAGTTGTACTTAAGTACGGCATTGGCTAGAAGATGGGAGTTCTTCTGTGGATTTTAAATTGATAAAATGCTACTCTAAGCTCCAAACTTACACTACGAAATTAACAAAAATTCTTAAACTAATACTACACTGTAGCATAGCACAGTTTGTTGTTTCTAATTGTACGTTAGCACATCAAACTAAACACTGCTGCGTTTTATACAGTGTGAGTCACGTTAAAGTGTACATATGAAAATAGATGAAACTAGACCTATTTTTATCGACAAAAAAGAGGTCAAAAAATTTTTAAGATTTTTTTTTTAATTTTTTATATAATTTTTTTTCTTCCAATTACTTATTGTAAAGAAAANCATAAAAATTAAATAATAAAAATAAATTCATTTTACATTAATAAATTATGAATTACAATAATAATAAATTACAATTATAATAAATTACAATAAATTTACAGGAGGGCGCTAGTATCAATACTGGGTTGTTACTTTTTGATATTTGCCACTTAGAGTACCACCTGTAAAAGTTTTGCCAACGTAGTATTATATTATATTTTATACAGTAGCAATATGCCCGATTGATTTTGATCGACATATTCTAGTAATATTCCACCTAGATACTATAATCACATAGATTGAGTGATCACACATAATGAGGCGCAATTTGGCTTTAACGGCCAAAGTAGGCTTCCATACATAATTCATATTGGAAACTAGCATCTTGTTCCATCGAGTTTCACAATGGAGAAGACAACATTTAAAAATGACAGCTGCATTTTTTTTTTAAATCTAAGCTATTCTTGTCTCATCAACATCATCATCATCAGGTCATCAGGAAAGTGGGGATGATCCTGTTTTACTTAGTAGAAGCCGTGTAGCTATGTTATCAAAATGTGACATAAGTATGACTTACACCTTTAGGCACACATTGCTTCTTCTTCTTTCTTCAACTTCAAATATTACCAACCAGCACACACTGTAGACTTTAGCTGTTTATGGTCATGGCCAAGTCTTAGTTAGAGAACCTGATCTTAGAGGAACCTGTCTGTGCCATGTCATCTCCATATAACAGGGCTGCTTGCTCGAAGCGTTCCCATTACTCATATGGAATTATTCACTCACATGAATTTAAATATGTCACTTTACCTCGATCGAATATTTCCTAATAAAGAACCGATTGGAGACCACCTTGCGAGCTGTTATTGAGCGTGTATTTTTATAAAACACAGACTCTAATATGTTTTATACAAATAAAGGTTTAATGCTTGTGTTTATAAGGAGATGAGTTAATAAGGTTTGCTGAGATTACAGTATAGGCCACACACAGAATTGCTTTGACTTTGACTTTAAAAAAGGATTTTATAGTGAAAAAACACTTATTACTAAAGTTGCCGGTAAGTGGTTAGCTTATCGACCTAAAACTCTTTTTTTTTTTTTTTTTTTAAACCAAAAACTAGTAAAAACTTCTTACTGAAAATTATGAATTATTACGAAGCAGTGGTAGGGTTAATACTGGGACGTGTGAAAGTGCTTTTTAAAAGGCTATTTGCAAAAAAATAAATAAGTTTTATAAGTTTTTATGAGTTAGTTTTATCAGTTAGAGAAACAATCAACAATGGGAGAATGTATTTTCCATACATGGCAAACTATGATTTCCTGTTATGTTATGTTCTAAAAAAATTGCTGCCGCTCACGTTTAAGTGCATATTAGTATAATCACGGTCGTATATTAAATAATTTGTACCAAACAAGAAGGTATGTTATCTGTCCCGATCTTTATCAGCTGGTTGACTAATAGCGGTTGGAATATGTGGGGTCTTTCCCATTTGAGTAATTTGTACTGTATTTTTTTGGCTTTTTCTGCTTAATTTTTTTGTGTCATTAAAAAATCAAGTTGGAAATTATTCGGATTTTATTGACATGTAACAAAAATGTAATTCAATTAAAAATTCTTTATTTCAGACAATTTTGAAAAACAACAAATAAAACTAATTTTAAAATTTAAGAGAACACCATTTTGTTCAACCTCTAGGTATATAAATATGTTCAAACTTTTAATGTCCATAATATGTGTTGTATTTTTATCTCTGTTTATTAAAAAACTATTACTACTACTATTAATACTAACGTATTAGCAAGCTGAAGTGGCAATGGGCAGGGCACATAGTACGCAGAACTGACGGCCGATGGGGCAGAAAGGTTCTGGAATGGAGGCCGCGTACCGGAAAACGCAGCGTGGGACGTCCACCTACAAGGTGGACCGACGACATCGTAAAGGTAGCAGGGAAGCGCTGGACGCAGGCCGCTACCAATCGATCAACATGGAAAGCATTGGGGGAGGCCTATGTTCAGCAGTGGACGTCCTGTGGCTGAAATGATGATGATGATGATGATTAAAAAACTACATCTACTGGTTTTTACTCATTTTAAAATTATACTATAGTTTTTACTAAAAGAGAATCAAGACTAAAGTACCCAAGATAATCAGTTTACAAAAAAAATACTAAAAAAAAACCAAGTGTACCAAATGAAAAATATACACAGTAGGAACATACCGAGTTTATGCATGTCAGTCGCGTAGAGCGGTCGCAGTGCTCCTATTTAATCACAAACACTATCAGTCACATACATTACATCTATACAGGGTGTCAAAAAACGATATCTGTTAATTTATATTGTAATAGAGTCAAATAGTGCATTATTATTAAGTAATAACTTAAAACGTAGTAGAAAGTATTATGTTGAGAAGTGCAGTAATTCTGTAAAAAAATTATCAATAGATACCAGATTTTAATTAAAAAAACTACAGCGCTACTTTTTTTAAAAGCTATGTATTGTATTCCTGGACAAAAATCGAAATAGGAAATACTGATAAAATACACCCTCTTAGATAATTTAGATTTAATCCAAGAGAGTAGATGCTACTTACTAACGGCTAACGTACGACGAATAATAGATACTCTCATGGCTACAAAATAACCTCTAAAATAACTTACTACTCCCTGAACCAGACTATCTCACTCCCATAATAACTCCCCACACAAACACAAATACAAGTAACATAGAAATGGTTTCATGAAATCCACCACTAGCGAGAACAGACGACACAAGAAATAAGTAGAGCCAATTAAAAGTTATCACAGCTAAGGGAACTGTAATATAAGTGCTGGGAATCTCAGAAACTATTAAATAAAAATGTATTTCTGCTTTTGAATTGCTTTTGAGGAACCTGTGCTAGGTATATCGTTTTATGTGCAATACATAGTCTGCTTGTTTTAACAGTTTTCTAATTTATATTTATTTTAGTCTAGTACTTACATTTTTTTTATAAAGTCTGCTGAATTTAGCCTTTGAAATTTATTTTCTCTGGTCTGCAAATTATGTGGTGAGCCTATGTCAAACCTGCCAAGGATAATAACATAAAAAATTGGACATCTGATTATACGTTTTTGTTTTCAAAATAACATTAAAACAGAGTTGCTGCAGTAGGTACTTTAAAGTACTGATACTAATTATATTTTTCACTAGCTCGGAATCTTATTTTTTTATCACTGACTCTATCACTATTACTCACTTGACCGCAGTAAAGTTGAATTACCCCAAAAAATAATTCAATGAAACCACCCTGTATACTACCAGCAGTGACCACACACCTAACACCGTGCGGACAGCCCATCAATCAGTAGAACTACTTGAATTCCAAAGACAATCCACGCGCCAGCGTAATGGTCACCCTACTACCCGCTGCGAACTCATTTGTCAACATACGTGAACCAATTTTAGCATAATTACACCTTACTACGTATAAAATTGGGTTCAAAATTGAACTGCTTGGAGATATCTGGCTGGCCAGTAAGTTTTACTTTTTCAGACCACAAAATATGGGAATCCATTTGTATTATTCAAATGTATGCTTTGTTACACGCTGTATAAAGTTGATATCGGCTTGAAAAATAAAGTGGCAAAGACAATATTTTTCAAAGCTCGTGTGTATGTATGTTATTAAGATAAATGGATCGCAATCAATTTGTGTTTTCTAAGAATTTAGTTATGCTTACTAAACCACACAGCTATTACTGCTACTTGCTTTAAAATTATATTTAATTTATTACAAAACATGAATCAGGTCGTAGATTCCTATCTATTTTTGATTCATATAATAACGCGACAGCTCATACGGTAATTATGCAAACGAATGCAGTTATAAACATATAATAGCAAGGACATTGCCTTCACCGATCCATGTCATTGCTATACATGTCCAACGTTTTTACGACTTAAGTACATAAATCTAAGCAATAATTTGTGCGTGTTTAAATTATGTGTTTCTAAACTGATTTCCACTGTGATTTTGGCTTTAAGACATTTTGCAACGTGTATGCACGATTTAGACTGAGTTGCACCACCTAACTTTAACCGTAACTATGACGATAACCGACGCTTTTTGTATGGAGTTTGACATATTTTTGACGTTTGTTAAAGTAAGATGATGCAACCCAGCCTTAGGGTTATGAACGAACCTTAGAGGTAGGTGGATATTCATTTGTCTCAACTCGGAAACAAAAATATAATTCATTTTATGTTAAGTACGTACCGAGAGAATAAGTACGCTGATACCTAAATTTTCAATTTAAACACCATCTCTAAGTCATGTAAAAAAGATACCATATCTTTTCGAGGCAATATAAGATGTTCGTACATAAAACTCATTTTATACGATTGCGGTCAAATACCTGCCTTAAAAAATCTTGTACACGTCCTAGTGTTAACCCTACCACTACATCGGGACAATAAATGGGCCAGTGCTGAGAAGAAGCAGCGCAAGAAACTCAGTCACTACTGCTCTATATCGTCAAATAAGTAGTCATTACTTACTAACACTGCACGATTAAGTAAAGTATCCATTACTAGCCCCTAAGTAAGTACCACACAGTATTTTTCATAAGCTTAACAAGACATAATGTGCGATGTATAAAGCTACCACTATTTAAGCTCCCATATTACCGGGAAGAGTTATTATCCCTACTCGAGTATACTCAGCCTGGGAAGTCGGTAAATCTTGCGAGCATAGTGGGTATTGGGTAATTGAACTACTTCATATTACACTGGTGTAGTACTTACTTAAGGTATGAATATAAAGTATTTTGAGAGGAACTTGAAAAGTACGTATTTAAGTAATACTATGGTTCGAACTTGGGCATTGCTTTTAACGTACAATCATACCCCTTTATTACAAAAACTTAAACTCTAGTTTAAATTGATATGTCAACGGAAACATCATAATAAACCATCTTGGATTTAACTTTTTTGTAATAAGGCCCATATTGTATGCGGAATTTGTTAACTATTTATTTACTGCATCTGGGCAGATGTCTAAGATGTATGAAAAATAAGTATTGTAATACTTTTTCGTAATTTAAAAATACTTCTGAGGGCTGAGTGTGCGTCAAAAAATGACATTAAATGTATGACGGATTGTACAGCGCCCCTAGCGGGAAACAATCAAAAACTAATATTTCACACTCTACAATCCTGTGAAAAACTTAACCGCCATTAGGATACTTTCTCCCCCCGATCTCCAGAATATAAAGAACATAAGATACATAAATAAACGAGTGGGAATCGAAGTCATCAAATAGACTAATTAATAAATTACGTGTTACTTAGATCTATCTAGCTCAAATTTTACCTACTTTGGAATCATTCAATGAGAGTGAATCCCTTTAGAATTTTACCTACATAGGTACCTAATATAAAGATATTCTGGATCTAGGTAGTAACATGCCAAGATGATACTGAATTGGTGTCTTGGTGACCTTTTTGACAACATTGTTTAATTTTCTCTGTTATGAATGTGCATCCTAAAATTTTAGTTGTGAAATAAAGATGGTGTCTTTCTTTTCTTTCTATAAAATTAATTCATACAGTCAGAAATAGTAAACCGAACAAAATGCAATTAAACTACAAACATCTCAACACTTTCCTAAACTTGCACAATTTTAATATTGGCACGATGAAGTTTTTTAATATCGCGACAAATGGAGGACTCTCAAATAAGTAGAGCATTTAACGGTTGGTGTTTTTGGCGCTTTATTAAAACCACAATCTTTTAACTTACTATATTATTCTCATAGATTCTTTTAACTTCGAATATACTGAACCGTAATCTTTAAGTAGGTACAGTGTTGTACACTTATTGACCTAATTTTAACAGTCTTCCTTAATATATCAAGTTACTTTTCATCATCATCATTTCAGCCATAGGACGTCCACTGCTGATCATAAGCCTTCTCCAATGACTTCCACAATGACCGGTTGGCAGCGGCCTGCATCCAGCGCCTTCCCGCATCCAGCTCCTTTTGCATTGTCTCTATTGGAGTGTAATTCATTTCTCTATAAAAACTTCATTTGAAAGAATGTTATAAAAACAGGATATGGTTATCCTAAATTAAACATATCGCTACGATCTAATTCGATCTACATCTGATTCTGATGACCAGCTCTACCTTATTTTCTCAAAGAAGATATTATGATTTCATGCTTTGGAAGACACATTAAATCATATGTTTAATTCAACACGATGGCTTATAGAATCCAATTTAGGTTTTAAGAATAAAAGTGTAAATGCTAAATATGAAGTCACAACAACATTCTAACCTCTTAAGACGAGGCAATCGCCGATTAAAATAATAAAGCGAAACTCCACGAAACAACCACTAAAGACTACATTAATAATTTGCAGCTCCACGTAACTATCAAAGTTCCATCGTCAAAGCAGGATGTGGCTTTATAACTCTCAATTTTTCCGCCCTTAATCCTTTGCGGAGCTCATTTACCCGAGTTTTAATCTCAATCTCACCTCATTACCGGCTCCCGAATACTCGGAATAGCCAATTTCACCATTAATTACAGGCGGAGGCTCCCTTACCCTTCCTTTTTCCAGTAAAAATAAATTATAAGTCATTTATCGTTACGCTCCGAGCGAATAAATAGCTTTCACGTTCACGGCGCGCGTGACGTGACGCCGTCACGTGTTAGGCCACGCCCACCGATATGCGCAGACACACGCCCCATATGACACACACGCGCCACATACATAGAGGGCGTGTCATGCACGGTGGGCGTGCCACACGTCCACATAACCCCACATAGGCCGCCGACGCCGAGGCGTGCCAACTCGTACCAAAAAGAAAATACTTCGCCCACCTGCGCCCGCAATTATCGGGGAAAACCGCGGAAAATTGCGACCGAACGCCAAACTGACACTCGTGAAACTTCCTCAAAATAAAACTTCGCGAAAGTTCAACCGGAAAAGGAAGAGGCGAAATAAAAACCGTTGACTCCGAAGTTTTAGCCGCGTTTTTAACTGCGAGATTTCGCCGTGAGCGTTTTTTAGTTTGTCAACTAATGAGTTGGTGCAGCTCCGGGTGTATATAGGCAAACAATATGGCAGAGAGTGACGGATCAATAATACTCGTATATAGGGTAAGAAAGCACAGAGTAGCGGAGGCACATAGGCGCAGTGTAAGACCGAAAACAAATCAGTGCTGGGAGGCGCAAATTGAGCACGTACCCGTTCGGGCTAATTTTATTTTGCAATTACACCCCCTCCCCCCGCCCCCAGCGACTCGCTAATACAACATTCTTGGCGACAGGCTCTTTCGGAACAGAGGTACAGGGAAACGTAGAACGATTATTTTTTTCGATAAATACGGACGAACGGAATTCCTGGAATTCCGGATTTGGGTTACACGAGGTGGCAATATTATGTTACGTCAAAAACCGATCGACTGTAATTATTAAGCTCCAAAATATGAGCGTGAATTTTAAAATAAGAAAAATATTGAAAATCCCTTCAATGTTTACACTCATTTTTTATTTGCACCTGCAGAGCTTATTCAGCTTAAAGGTATTTTTATTACTACAAAGGAATTATCTGTCTAAATTATCGAGAAATTAAATTGTATTACATAAAATCTTCTTTGCCCTTACATTCACAAATATTTAATGACGAATTATGAACAAAATCAGAAATTATCAAATTTTTCCACCTTCTATCTTCCTATATTGTTTCTTAGCTTTAAGGTCTTAAGTGGTCCCATCAGGTGAGATGCAGGGAAAATCTTGGCCTGCATCTCGCCTCATGGAAAGTGATGATCAGGCTGAAGATGGATTTATTTTACGAAAAATGGTAGCCCAGCCTTATTTGTCTCCTATGGGTGCTGGTCTATTGAACGCATCGGACAGAGAGACTTGCGCCCGTATTCACAAACGATGCTTGCTTAATTGAAGCAGCAAATCGAACGCACAGCGTTGAATAGAGCTCTGTGATTGGTTCGTGTGTCACCCTGTGTGGCCACGCGCAATGTGAGGCTATGAGAGTAATCTTTGTGAATACGGGCGTTGGTCATTTTTTTCTCACATAGACAATATTAAGTACAGTTTTTTTTTTATTTCATGGAAAATATATTCTCTAATCTGCACCCCGTTTCTCTGCGGTGGGCTACTCTGTACCCCCCTCTGTAAAAAGGTTGTAAGAAGGCGGTGGACGCCCTGGGGTGGCGATCGCCCCCACAACCCTTTCGCTTTTACCCCCGCTATACAAGATGATGCTAAGAAATTGATTTAACTCGAGAAAAACGTAGTTGTAGGTCTTCACATCTACAAATAATTTAGAGTTCGTTTAAATGAGAAAAAAGAAAGAGGTCACTTAAAGTGTTGTGTTAAGCTTGAGCCTTTATCATGATCATAACCCTGATTTGAGTCATTTATGTGTCATTTATCATCAGGGCACTTATAGACTTACTCGTAGTTCTTCTCCAATTCATGGTATAAAGTCACAAAGCCAAAAAGTTTTCAATTAGAGAAAGTGAAACGCTGGTCAGCAAATTGGTAACGGAAAGAGCTAATAGTTTTTGAGCAAAGTCAAGCCATGTGAGATCGTTTACCGATGAATAGACGACCTGATAGTGTTGGATACAGATTATTATGGAAATTATTAATAGAAATGTAAGGTTAATAAAAATAACTTATAATAACGTTAATAAAATTCAGTTCAGATGTATCTAATGTTGCATTGCTACTATCCACGAGTGCGAGTAAGTATTTGAAAAATAATTCTGATAAATATAAATCGTTAGTTATCCTATTATTTAATTGTTTATGAATCCAGACATTCTGTAGGTACTATTGTTGTGATTTTTGATAGATCGAAGATGCGGGCAGGAAAAAATTACTGGTCAAGGGATTGTGTGAGTCCAAAAGACAACAACATAAATAAATAAATATTTGGTTCAACTACTTCTACTTAAAATAAAAGACATAGCGTGGGTAGGCCTCCTACTAGGTGGACCAACGATCTGGTTAAAGGTCGCGGGAAAAGCCTGGATGCGGGCAGCGCAGGACCGTTTATTGTGGAAAGCCTTGGAGGAGGCTTTTGTCCAGCAGTGGACGTCATTTGGCTGAAACGAAGGAACTTAAAATAATCTAGCCACTGTATGTACGCGGATATACCTTCGTGTCTTAAGTTGGAGACGCCACTTCATTATTTCGTAAATAAGTACTACTTCCAAAGAAACTTTACCTTGACGGATATTTTATCGTTCCTAGAACTTCAAATTATTTCTTCTTACATATATAAATCGTAAAACGGGACTATTCCCGTCTCTCGTTCCCACTCTTGTGTAGCCGGAATCTTCAGCTTGACCGCCAATAAAAACCTAACCAGTGAAGGTCAAGTTGGCCCCAGGCGAAAGTTAAACAGTCATTGGACTGCAATTAAATTAATCAGAAGGACATAAGAGGAGTTCGAAGTTAAGTTTTGACTTCCCTCCAGTGATAGGAGGACAGGTGACAAAATCGCACAAGTTTTGTAACCAAATACTCGAATATAAACAGCGTTTTCCGCAATCGATTGCGTGAAAACAAAACACGCCTTAAATATATGGATTTTCCCTAATTTCCCGAGCAGCCAGGCGTTATTTACGGCCGTCCAATCGCCTCAAAGAGGCTGGAGGACACCCTGTACACCCGCTAAGCTTCGCATTTCTTCGTCGCTTCTTAAAGTGTTTTACATACAACCCTTGTAGCTGTGTGCGTCAGCATTTACTCACGCATAAGTGTGAGTGTACGCATTTTTGCCCCCCTCCCCCCAAGAAAAATACCTTACCCCGCTCCTTTCCACCCCTTTGACATGCCGCTGCGCCCCGGGTAAAGAAGATATGAGACTTTTTCAAAAAGCTTAATTTAAATTAGACTCTTGGGACGTCTCAATGAGAATATTCCTTAATTTAAATACTATCTCGAGGGCCGCTGACAACTCGGGAAGCCGGCAAAAATGAACCTTTTTAATTGGTATTGAATTTCGATTGAGGAATTTGTTTTTTTAAGACTTTGTCGTTTGTAATGGGCTTAAGATAAAGGGTGCCTTTCAGAGCCGGTGTAGAGTTACTTTGAAACGTATTGCTTGCTTGTTTTGGGTATTTATTGTCGACGTTTCACTAAAGTGGGCTGTTGATGTTGTTTTTATAGTAAAGATGAAGACATTGGATTAATTGGTACTGGAATTTGACCATCCATGGGTTTATTTAAACTTTATTTAGACATACGAATTTCGATCGCAAACTTTGCCATTACGGTTCAAGAACTTATAGATTTTACAATTTTATGTTATTTTTGTATTATTAATTTAAAAAATCAAATTTGTAACTGCTGATGATGAAAACTTCGAATTGGAAAAAAGTATTTGCAAATCTGGTTTAGCAAATCCCACTTAACAAAGATTAATATCAAATAGAGTATTCAAAGATTAATCAGTAGGTAAATAACACTGTTCAACAGATTTTATGTGCGTTTTCACCAATTTATTAACCCTTCAAACGTTGAAAGGTGATCTTCAAAATGTTGTTTAAACTTTATAACCAAGAGAATACATAATATCAATGTATGCAGACTGCAATTCCTATGGCAATTGTATTTAGGAACACAAGTCACACGTCGTTTTATAACGCAGTGAGAACATAGTTCCCACAATATTTTTCACGTCATTCCGATTTATTATCTCAACGTAAAAAAAAATCTGGACTTGATACTTTCCGTGTACCAACAATTTTTTTTTCCTTTATTTATTTAGGGACTTTTACATAGATGTAACCAACAAGTATGAATTCTATAAAAAATTGACAGTTAGGTAGGAAGGAAATGTTATTGCTTATGATGGCAGCTATCTAGTCTTACGAGGTTCCTGGTGTTTTGCATATAACCCTGTATTTATACAGGGTTCTCTATAAGAGAGGCTTCTTCATTTAATTTTATTCGATTAAATTCGTCTTTCTTAATGTGGCAACACCCCTCAAGCAATCAATACTCATCTGAACAATTCAAAGAGAAAATAACCCTTTGCAAAGAAACAAAGGAAAATTTGGTAGCAAAACAAGATGACCATTTTGAACCTAATTGCTATGGAAATAAGAGCGAATGCAAAGTGTTTATCTCTGTACATGCACCGGGTGAAAAGTACCGCGCGAGCAAAAATCCGCCCAAAAGATTCACACGCGAGCCGGACTAGGTTTGCGCCGCGGTGTTGCTCGGAACTGGTTTTAAATACGAGATATTAGCCTATTTAACAGAAATACTAGGAAGATGATACTTAGCGTTTTCTATTATTTACGAGCGTTTAAAAATTCGAGGGGAAAAATTATTTAAAATAATTTACAAGTAGGTACTTCAAGAACTTTGAAATTCCAGGAAAAACAACCATTCACAGTATGCTGGGAAAATATTCTAACCACTGAGATACAAAGTTATCATATTATAACTAAATATTTTAATCCTAACAAACAAAAAAAATAATTACTTAAGTAGGTACCTAACTAGGGAGATATTAAAATTCATATAATTTTAATTAATACGATTCCCAAACCAACCGCCTGTAAAATCTTAAAGCACTTTGAGCTATAATCCAATTCCACATTCCGAAACGAAAATCCTATTCAAATACGATTTTTCTCTAAAACATCTTCAACGAACAGACGTACACCTCTCCGTGGGTGTTGTGAACGCTGTGTGTACAGGTGGGGGTGTTTTGCACCCCTTTAACCCTTTAGGGGTCCGAGCGTTTCTTCTCCTTCTTTACATTTATTTCTTATGGCCTGTTTCTTCTTCTTAAATTATAAAGCTCCGTGTCACATGAACGGTCTTGATGCTTGGTGATTATTTTTGGTTTCATGGAAATATTTTCACATTACCTACTTGTTGGAAAATGGTGAATGATGTTTATCGATTTGACTAATAGCAAATCATTGTATGTAACTTTTAAGTAACTTCCGATATTTTTCAAAAATATTTACAGAAAATAAGTGACTAAATTTTAATGTTTTTCTACATTTGATGAGATATTACAGATAATTTGAAGATTCTAAAAGCCATCTTTCATTCTAATACAATATACAAACATATGAAAACATTTTACCTGTGTTCAAAACTTAAAATAGTTATTTTTGTAAATTTTAAAAATGTACAGAAGAATATACGTTATCCATAATCCACAATTTTACCTCTAAACTACCTTAAAACTTTCAATCAAACAAATATTATGAATAAATAGTAGTTAAAATTATAAAAGCACCAAACACAAAGCAAAGTATCAAGATCCACCGGGCGCTCTACACCGGCACCCGAAATGATGTTACAAAGGTTCGGAACGGGGCTAACACAAGTTTTCTATATTACTGTGCGTACCCCCCGGCCCCCAGCCAAAGGGTTACGACCACCTTTGAAGATGCGCGGGGCTTTTTCTATAATATCCCCGCGCTGAGCGATTTAAATTTCGTTAAGTCTCCAATTTCTGGGGGCAAAAAATAATTGGTACAGCCGATTTTCGAGTGTTCCCAGAATTGCTGCTTGTTTTTTTTCTCCCGTAAACTCTTTGGCACTGAGTTACGCTCTTTTGGTTGTTTCCCCAAATCCGTTTTTACTTTTTTCAAGGTTGGCCGATTATAGCGCTGAAATATTAATGTTTTTACTTTCAGCGAAGTTTCGGTCTCTTTTTGTGGTTGTTGGGATTTGTTATGTTGATGTGGAAGTGGTTTGTTTTGCGATGAATAGACCACAAAGGGATCCGCCTGATATAGATTGGCAGTTTATGCTTTGTAGGTTTTGTTGGGCGGTATCGACAAACAAACTTTGACCTCTTTTTATACCTAACATGAATTCCCACGACGACTCTACATAGACTTTCTTTAGCACAAGCTTCTTTTTACTACTCTTAATGAGGTGAGATAAGGATAGAAAGAAAAAGAGAAATATTTTTTTATTTGATCCTATTCAATTGATTTTGATTGGCTCCCAAAGTAGGCTTTACAGATATGCGATTCAGCGCGCTCTAGACAAAGTCTAAGTTCGAAATCACTTCGCTCCAGCGATTTGGTACATAGTTTCTTCGCAAGCCCGGACCTCACGATAGGGTAGGTACCTAGTTGTCGTACAAGTCTATAAAAATGTGTGAGAATTAATGTTAAATCATTTGATTTTAATTAGGTACTTAGCCAATGATTTTACATTAAATTATTTTAATTATAATAAAGATATTTCGGTACCCACGTGACCAAAGACAAGACGTTTTTGTAGACCTAAGGGTGCGCACACGCGAGCGCCACGTGATTACGCAGGCCTGCCATAGACAACGGCGAAGGAGACTGTAGAGGTTCGTTCGTTCGTTCGTTTCAGCCGAAAGACGTCCACTGCTGGACAAAGGCCTCCCCCAAGGATTTCCACAAAGACCGGTCCTGCGCCGCTTGTGCTTGTGCTTGTGCTTGTACTGTAGAGGTAGCTAGGTAAAATAGCATGGAAAACGACTTTGTTTTAGGCTTTAAATGTTACATTGAATTCCTTTGACTCTTTGGGGCCGGGCGTAGGGAAAATGAAGCCATACAAGATCAGTGGGTGGCGGGCATTCATTTCATTTTAAATCCCAGATATTTAAAAATGAACCTCGATTGCCTATGAGGTCTAATTTCACCGGAAGCCGCATCATCTACGATAATAAATCACCATTAATTTATACAGAAAAAAAGTCTTTACTTAAGATTTATTTGTTTTCTTTGTACACTTATTTTTTATTGTGACAAGCGGCTGATCTTTTTCGTTCTTTTGTATACGGCCAATGTTTTCATAGGTTTTCCATAGCAGCAATAGAGTCCAGACTACATTTTTGTTGGAAAATAGAGTTTATTACAACCATGTGATGCTGCCGTATCTTCTTTGTGTATTTTCTCATTTTTATTTTTATGTGGCTGTTGTTTTTCCTTCTTTTGTATCCTGCCAGTTTTTAATGTATTTTTCAACATACACGATTATTAAACTGTGTTAAGGGCGCACTCCACCCTAGCGAGCGCTCCTTAACTTGTCGAGGACACGCGTGGTCTATCTCACATCTCCTCTCCTACCACGAGACAGCTGCTTACTTGTCGCTAATCGGTCGCTATAATTACTGTTATATTTTAGTAAAAATGTATTTATTTTGCAAATAATTACAATAGGTAGTGTTTATTTGCAATTAGGTCTTAAATTCAACAAATAAAATAAATAAGTCTCATTAAAATAAAATTCCTAATAACCAAAAAGAAATGTAACAAACTAACCCGTAACAAAGGGTTTTTACTTATTTTTTATAATGCAATGAATTAGGTTAAGGGAACCACGATTTTGCCACTCTCGTGTGAAGTTTTGGAAAAGTTCCAGGATTAAAAAAGACATTTTAAAATTGTAAGCTAAATTATTTATTTTGTGGGTACCTAAAACTAGAGAGAGCACAGTGCGTAAAAAATATAATTTTTAGGGTGGGTTGCACCATCTTACTTTAACTGTGACA
Source organism: Ostrinia furnacalis (assembly GCF_004193835.3). Classification (NCBI taxonomy): domain Eukaryota; kingdom Metazoa; phylum Arthropoda; class Insecta; order Lepidoptera; family Crambidae; genus Ostrinia; species Ostrinia furnacalis. The sequence goes on along the minus strand of NW_021134383.1, from coordinate 269,719 downwards.
AACGTCAGAAATCTGTCAAACTCCATACAAAATACACCGGTTATCGTAATAGTTACCGTTAAAGTTAGGTGGTGCAACTCAGCCTTAGTGAGTTACTTAGTATCCTTAATAAAATTAGAGATTAATCATCAAAAACGTTCACAAATAGAATAAAAGAATTAATGAAAGTAGCGACACAATGAAATTATAATAATACTGTAGAGAAAACCGTGGTACCGGCCATGTTTGCAAAGATTCTAGTTTTGTTACTGATGTGTCAGTTTAATTAATTGCTTTACAGAATCTGTCACTTGAATGTACTTAGCAAGTTTTGTTCTATTGTATAAACTATGTAAATATTATTTGCTCTTGACGTTGAAATAAATCTAAAGGTTTGGTTGCCGTAATACAAGAGAAAATGTTGAATAAGTGTAAGTAGAAATAGGTACCTAAGTACTAATAAGATATACTTCGAGTACAATCTAACTAGTACTTTCTTAAATTGAAAACAGTTACTTGAAATAAAATAATTTCTGATTCTAAGTAATAATATCATCACTTTAATATACGAAAGAAAAGATACAACACTTAAAATTGAAATAAACTACTTTAGATGATAAATTGCGCCTTGATCGAGGTTTGTATTTTTTTTTTTACTTTAAAATATGACATCCCTTTTTAGATTAGATTCGCATTATTTCACTATTATTTCTTAAAAAAAAAAACAAACAGAAGCATTTAAAACTTCCTCGTTTTTCGAAATCGGTTAACAAAATCCAAAATGACGTTGTATGTTCTGTAATACAAATGAGATCGCGTCCCGTGTACATTAACAACGTTGCAAACAGAAGTAACAACAGATTATTATGCCTATCACCTCGTCGTGCACAGATTATGCAAATCGCAGGCACCAATCATCAGTCACTCTCCCAATTACTGCCTTATCAGCGCACACGCATTTAGCCACCCTGCACACTAATCCACTTACCTTACGACTATAGTAATAAAGTTGAAAATCGTGTTACAATCGTCAGTATTACGGTTGACGTTATCGCGTCAAGTTACGAACGATTTGTTTGGAAGTCAAAAGAATCGGCGTAACGTTTTTGTTCTTTTGCCAAAGATTTTTAAAGTACCCTGCCTACTAATGGTATGCAACTCAGAACAGATCAGCGGTAGAGTCAGCTCTAAATAGTAAAGTAAACAAAAGACGAAGTTTTGCTAAATTTCTTTCGTTAAAAAAAAATTAGACGTCTTGTTAACAATATTNCCATAACCTAATTAATGGTAAAATAGACTGCAGTGAGCTTCTTTCGCGAATCAAGTTACAGGTGCCTACTCGTGCCAATGTCAGGAGAAATTATCTTAGACTTCACATTGATGCATGTACCACTAATTATGGACGCAATTCCTTCTTTAACAGAGTTTTCAAAACTTTTAACAGCAATTATTCTGAAAATGTTGACCTTTTTCATATTGTGAGACCAAACTACTTCAAAAATCAAAGTAATAAGGAATTCTTTGGCGACACTACTTAGCACTCTCCCGGTAAAAAGTTGAAGTATCTGTTTACTGCTTAATATTCTGCTATTTTGGTATGGCTTTAGTAGGAATTTTCTGTATTGTTTTAACTTTTTTCATATATTGTAGTTATACTGCATGCTGAATGGTTTTGTTTTGGATTGTATCTTGATATGCTATTTGTGAAAACTATGTAAGGCATTTTTGATCTTAACCGCCTCATCTATTAATATATTAGCATATATGCATTATGCTGTTTGTTTTCCATAAAATAAATAAATAAATAAATAAATAAATAAATAAATAAATAAATAAACTAGGTAAGAAATGATGTTAGTTACGATAAAAACGAAAAAAAAATTGCAAGAAAATAAAAAAAAACGTCTTGTTATGTAGTTTAGTTAGATAAAATGCTATTGGATATTTTTTATAGTAAGTAGTAAATTTACATTCAACCACACACGATTCTAAGAATAGACGGATTTCTTTAGAGAAGTTACTTAGTTTAAATATCTTAAAGCTATTAATTACATAACAGCATCCTTCCGCCGCGCGTCGACAGTTCAAACACTAAAGTTAGTTTTGACCCTAATCACAGGCACTTCCGCCCCGCAGGAGACGTCAATAGCGCGGACTCCACAGATTCCGCGCTGTTTGAATGAGCTTGGGACTACTCAGTGCTCACGCACGCTCACACAATGTTGAACCAGTGTGTAGTGTGTACGTAAATGACATGGCAGGCGTGTCTGCACGTGTGTTCTTCACAAAAGATTCGTCATCGCGATAGCTGTAGGTCGCCATTCTAGCCGGTTTTATAATAGACTTCAACTTTGAACGTGTCTTTATCTTAAATGTGAATCCAGTTTTTTGTTGATAGGTAGCACAACCTATGTATGTTATTGTCCTCTAATATACATATTATAATGTTATTCAATATTATAATTTTTGGCTTACTTACAAATTAGACTAAACAGTCTAGCAAACAAAATTATAGTTCTAAAAAGTAATTTACATGATATACGAGTAGCTGTTATTTTGAATAATAAATACCACAAGAAAAAATTTCTTAAATTACTAATTTATAATCGGATGTTACACTTTCAATGATATCAGGTGTAGGTCAAATCTAGCAGTAGAAGTCTTTGATTGTTACTATAAAAGTTATGTAATCAATGACCTAGACCGCCCGCGCTTGCAGCAAGCTGTTGTCACAGCTGAATAACAAGTGACGATGAGATGTTATGCAAATAGTCAGCAGCAGCACTTAGTGCAAAACGCTTCCAATGACTGGTCCCGTGACGACGAGATTGCGACCTCAACGCACATGCACTGTGCTGCCCGCTCTTTGCTGCAACGTTTACGCCCAATCAGAGCCAACGCAAAATAGAAATCAGCGATTGGATAACATGAAAACAAAATATGATTGCCCAATCATTATTATAACTTCCTAGAGCGACAGGGATATGCAAATTGCAAACTAAGCATTAGGTAACCGCCACTGATGCACCTTGAATCGCGCGCGCGCCTCAACAGTAGCGCCAATAAAGTCGGACAGATTTAATGCAACACTCACGCAACACGAAGCCATAAACAGGTTCTGCTGTGCGCCTGCGGGCGCAGCGCAGCCCGAGATCGTTGATCCCTATGATACGCCTTATTTACAACTCGGACACATGACGTAATTAGGTAGGTAGTTCAGATTTTAATTTCTCGCGCCGCAGTCGGTACGACTGGTCTGACAACATTTGGGAAGTTGCGTTAGGGTATGGCGCTACTATTCCATATCATATCTGGCGACCGCGGCCGTTCGTACGGAGACACGTTACAGATACCTACTCGATATCCGCATTGACATTCAAGGTTCGTTCCGCGCGAGCGCGCCGACCTCACCGTTACATTATGTTATACAACGAGTAATTATGTCCACGCGCTTATTAATATTCAGAGATTGCGCGCGCGCCGCCTGCGTCCCGTTCGGTGCCGTTCCGTGCGAGTAAAAGTGCTCGCTCTATAGCGGAAACGAGAAAGTGATTCGAAGGTCGAGCGTGGACCTCAAAGCTCCGAGTCGGGCGAGGGCCGCGACTGCAGCGCTGCAGAGCGCGTCGGCACAATCGCGCTCACCTGTCTTGTCGTGGGCTTGTCGTCACACATCAACGGGCTCAATGCAAACTCATCCTGAATACATTTATAGCTGCAATAAAGTGTGTAACAATTTAAATTTCTAGGACTACTATGAATGAATAGAACTAGAATTGAACTCTATTCTGCTTCTACGAATCATTCGAAACCAAATAACGGAGGCTCCCCGAGGCCTGAATGCCTGAAATATCCCAAACTGCAGAAATCAAAAAATTAAATATTATAGAAATAGCAGCTGATCTGAATATTTGGTGGATTTATATTGTTATCAGCAGTTTTGGCGAACCGCAAACTAGGACAAATAACAAAAACATAAATATCCTACCTAACTAGATCTGCATTCTGACATCCGCTGCGAAAGAAATATACCAGATCACTATTTTTTGGCTCGCCAATAGACGGCCAAGGAACAGCGCCGTGTTTAGCGAATCGGGGCGTCTGCTTGCCCTATTTGTACGAAATGTAAACACCGGGGCTCTCCTATGCTATGCGAGTCTTGACGTCTTGACACAAAATAGCAAGTTTCAATTAGATTTAGGCGTATCCCGCGTATCCCACAATGTGTATGAGTTTGAAATCGCATTGAAACTCCGAAATAGTATTTCATACTTATGTCGCACTGATTATCGTCAATAACCACATAATCGCAAAAATATTGAAAGAACACTGCAAACCTCATTCAAACATAATAAATAACATAAATAAGATCTCGCATCTTACTAGAAAATAAATTGCGTCCACGTAACCAAAGGGTTAATATATGTATTTTTAAAACGAAGGGAATCCCGACTCGAATGTCAGCTCTTGATTACATACTACAATCACCCCTGAAGTGGCAATGCTTCTTGATTCCTATCAAGTTATCATATCTATTACAGATATCGACAATGTGGATTTTTAGCAAACTTTACTCTTGAGAATAATAATAATAATAATAATAATAATTTTTTATTTCGGAAAAAAAATATTTTCCATAGTGGGTTAGTAGTTACAGATGTACTTATNACCGTCCTTGCCATGCAGATGCGTCAGTGAGAACTAATTGCGCGACTTTTGTCACCCCCTGATGCTTGGCACCCGGGGCGGACCGCCCCCACCGCCCCCCCCTTACGCCGCTACTGTCCCTATCGCCGCCAGGAGGCTGTTGGAGCTGTCTCGGACGCGGCTCCACGCGGAGGCAACCCGCTTGCGCATGACGACTGGGAAACTGTCTATGCGAGCCTCAGTGAACATAGCTGACGCGCTACAGTACCGAGGCAGCCCCATCAGCATCCTGAACCCATTATTATATTATTTAATGTTTGTTGAAGTCCAAGGATGGTTTTTACAGCGAGAAAAGTTTGAATAATTTCCGGGTTGTGGGTAACTTAATAATTATTGATATATCGTCCTACCTACTGTGTGTCAAATAATAAATCAGTTGTTTGCCAAACACCGGTGTTTTAATACGCTACATGGTGGCAGCGGTGGTTTTATGTGTTGAAATTACAATACCTATACATTATATTTGCAAATAAAGTACGTGGTGATTGTAGTAACGTGAAGGTGCGTGAAGTAATACGTTCGATATGGAGCACGCAAGACCACCACCGGAGTTAAGTTTGGAGGGCAGCTCCGTCAGCAGGGCTGACGCCTGGAAACATTGGAAGACGCAATTTCAATTGTTTCTTAAAGCATCTGGGGTGCATAAAGAGAAAGCGGACGTTCAAGCTAGCCTATTGATTAATTTAATTGGGCCGGACGGTTTCGACGTTTATCAAACATTTACGTTCGAGCAAGAAAGTGAGAAAGATGACGTAATCGTGCTGATAAAAAAATTTGATTGCTATTTTGGCGTGAAACCGAATATCACACTGTCAAGATATAACTTCTTCACTAGAAACCAAGAGGTCGGAGAATCTATTAATCAATATGTGACAGCTTTAAAGTTACTGGCGAAAACANGTTTTAATATGTGTAGCCAATATTTGCATTTTTAGTTTTTGTTCGTTATCCTGACACCATTTTATTTTTGACTTAAATAGTTTTCTACTTTCTTTCATGTTATCATAATAATATCCAATTTTAGGTTTGCCATGTAATACCCACATCTGAAAACACCTCCGAGCGTCACTGTGAAATGATTTTACGTACTTATTCCAACCTACAACATTTTTATTTCTCAGTTTCTTTTGCTCATAGGTCGCTATTGCTGCCCCTCTCAAAGTACATACAATATTATCATACATTTTATCAATTATTAACTTATGATCTAAACTAGAGCAATGACGATTAGCACAAGACCTGAACTCTTCAGGAAAATCTATAGTTCTAAGCTTTTCAGAACAAAGTTCAAAATATTTATTTATTTGACTTTGATTTCTCTCACCCCACACAGCTTTATCAGATTTAAAATCACTTTCTTGTTTTTTACAATAACTCAGTTTTCCCATATCAATCGTTATCTCAAGTGGAAAATGGTCAGACCAGAAAATATCATAAAGTACTTTAATATTTACATCAGAGTTAGTGGCTGACTTAGTAGTAATGCAGTGATCCAGCCAGCGATGAGAGCTATTTATATCACTTACATAGGTAAACGTATCACAATTTCGTAAGTAGTCATAATCCACTATATCCCATAATTGATCACAGCAAAAATTATACATTTCATTAAAAAACAACTCACTAGGATGCGCATTAAAATCTCCTAATATAAACACGGAATCTATGTTATTACACTCTATTAAAGCGTTTATTTCACTGAGACAACTTGTGAATTCGATTAAATTGTCCCATGTGTCGCAGGGCATGTAGACGCTGATGAACAACGTAGTTCTGTCATTCACAACAGTTTTAATCGCAGCTAAGCGCACAGAATTACACTGCACAATGGACACCGAAGTAAACAAAGATTTACGCCACATAATTGCCACACCACCATACGGCCTACCTCTTAGCAGCCCGTCACCGGTGTTAACCGCAGACTTACTGTAACAGTCGAATTCTGGATGGATTCCCGCTATGTAGGCTATATCATGCGGTAATAGCCATGTCTCCTGCAACGCTATGATATCCGCCGATTGACATAACGCTCTTATGCCCTCGGCTGATCTTGTTACTGATTTACAGTTAAATGATATAGCTTTCAAGTATTTATTATACATTATTTTGGTGATGCAACACGTTTACTGTGGTTTTTTCCTGTTGTATGGCTCCTGAAGTTAATGTATTTGCGAAATGATATTCCCTCAGGCCACAGACTGCTATCAAGAAAAATATCTATTTTATTTCTCGGCACATAAACCTTAAAGGCATTATATTCCCTTTCATACTTCATTTTAATCTCTTCTAAAGATACTTTTACTTGTGTTCTCTTAAAAATGTAACTTATTATATCATCCACTGATGTTTGCTTGTTAACGTTATTAATAAATAACGGTATCTTAATGTCGGCAGCTTTAAAATTATCCGTAGACTCTGTACTTGCCTTTCCTTTCATCCCTATAAACCTATTTCTCAGCTTTCGCTTTTGCACAAGAGTCCATTCCTCGCCTGGCTTCGATATCTTCCATTCACCGTCATTAACAATATCAACAAAAGATCGTTTGTTTACATCAGTAGATGCCAAGTCAGTCGGGTTCCTAGCGGGCTCGTTAGCGCACGTCCGCGTCACCGCGTTCGAAACCGCAGTGCGGAGGCCGCTACCTGCCATAGGTGCGCCGGCGCTGCAAGCGGGCGGCGCGTGACGCGTAGTAGGGGTGTCCGAAACCGCAGTATTGGCCTCCACGCGCCCACTCCGCTCGCGAAGTGAAGTGAGTGAGCTTTGTTGTTGAGGTACCCGACTTATCTTGTTGTTCATACCGCCCAAATCTAATTCGACGCGATTCTCAGGGGATAATGAAATGTGTGGTAGGCCTATGGGGCCACTATCATAGCGTGAATCCGTTAAATAGGCACCCCGTTTTGTGTTGATGTTAGTGTATTCAAAGTTATTGACAATAGATGCATTTCTCATGTCTGAAATCTCTTGTTTCAATTTATTATGTTGCTTTATGTCAACATAATTCTCTTTAATTTTCAACACATCGTTTTCCAAAATTAGCAGCTTCTTTAATAAGTTCGTCACGTCAAAAAAAAAAAAAAAAAAAAAAAAAAAAAAAAAAATATTAAATAAAAAAAAAAAAAAAAAAAATAAAAAAAAAAAAATAAAAAAAAAAAAAAAAAAAAAAAAAAAAAAAAAAAAAAACTGGCTTGACTAACTGGCTTCAAAATAATAATTTAAAAATCAATTTATCAAAAACAAATTTAATTAACTTCAATAATTTTAAATTCAATAAAATTGACATTACATTTAACGGACAATTTCTCAAGAATGCGGAATGCGTGACATTTTTAGGTTTAATTATTGACAAAAAATTTAATTGGAAGAGCAAACAGAAAAGGTGTGCAATAAATTAAATAGCTTTGCATACGCTCTGTATAAGTTATCAATCGTGGCATGTAAGAGCACGGCGCTAACTACGTACTTTGCATACGTGGAATCGGTGCTAAGATATGGCTTACTTTTGTGGGGAAACGGTACGGATAGCAGGAAAGTTTTTATTGCCCAAAAAGCTTGCATACGTGCAATATGCCATATAGCCCCAGACGTTTCTTGCAAACCGTATTTCAGACTTTTGAATATACTTCCTCTACCATGCCTCTATATCTTCGAGGTAGGAAAGTTCGTAAACTTACACCAAGAAATGTTCTTAAAGGCAAAAGATCAAACAAACCGGCAACTTCGAAACCCAGATAGACTAGTACTAGACACGATACCAAAAACAACGCGTTATAAAAAAAATTGTTATGCCATGTGTATCACGATCTATAACCAGATACCTAAACACATTAAACTGCTCCCAAAATCCCGGTTTGGAAAAGTTCTACGTTAAGTTAAACGTATTTTTTATAAGTGGCTTATAAAAAATACGTTTTATTCAGTGGATGAATTCTTAAAGTACAAAGGATAACTTGAATGTTGTATGGATAATACAGTTTGAGTCACGTTAAAGTGTACATATGAAAATAGATGAAACTAGACCTATTTTTATCGACAAAAAAGAGGTCAAAAAATTGTTGAGATTTTTTTTTAATTTTTTATAGAATTTTTTTTCTTCCAATTACTTATTGTAAAGAAAACGTAATAACTTTTAAACTAAGCGGTATATCCTGATAAAATAAAAACAGTAATAATTCTAAATAACAGGCAATACTAAAACAATACATAAAATACACAAAAAATGCCAACAAATAATAAAAAATGATTCTTTTTGATAAAAATCTGCTTAAAAATTCGTATTTTTTTGGTTATTTGATAAATTTCTCCAAAAAATGCCCCTATAACAGATAGTTTTTATTACTTTTTAATATTCTCTATCGTATTACTTTTGTAAAACTAAAAATCGCATGTCTCTATCCCTATCACAACATTTGCTATGATCGTTTGAACAAAGGCCTGCCACCACATTTTTCTCCGCTACAGGTAGAGAAAATTTTAATTTTAACTCAAATGCTTATTTTACTTCGAAATCTTTTGTTTTTATTTAAAATCTAACTTGTCTTTATCAAAATTACAAATCTAGAGTCACTTTCAGTTTCGTTGTTAACGAAGCGTTGAATGGCGCGCCCGGAGAGGCTTAGTTCAAACGGTCATTGCAAACGTTGTGATAGGGATAGAGACATGCGATGTTTGGTTTTACAAAAGTAATACGATAGAAAATAATAAAAAGTAATAAAAACTACTTGTTATAGGGGCATTTTTTGGAGAAATTTATCAAATAACCAAAAAAATGCGAATTTTTAAGCAGATTTTTTTCAAAAAGTATCATTTTTTATTATTTGTTGGCATTTTCTAGGTATTTCATGTATTTTTTTAGTATCGCCTGTTATTTAGCATTATTACTGTTTTTATTTTATCAGGATATACCGCTTAGTTTAAAAGTTATTACGTTTTCTTTACAATAAGTAATTGGAAGAAAAAAAATTCTATAAAAAATTAAAAAAAAATCTCAAAAATTTTTTGACCTCTTTTTTATCGATAAAAATAGGTCTAGTTTCATATATTTTCATATTTACACTTTAACGTGACTCACACTGTATAGTTGATTCATGGATTTATTGACTAATCATAATTGACATTAAATTTAATTTTCTCACTCTGTAACCATTCTGTATATTTGCATGTTATAGTCTATGACTAAATAGGTCTTAAGTAACATTATATCTAATCAAATAAGAACTACTCTGTAACCACCTATTTAAGGCAAATAAATGATTATTATTATTATTATCCCTTTCGGACCCGCGATTAAACTAGAAAGAAATTAGTAATTTTGAACATAAATTTTAGGTAATTTGGGACCGCAGATTACGAATCTGCTATAATTTTCCAGATTTTCCGCCGCCATCTTGGAAAATTCATATACCAACAATTGTATCAAACTGGGCCCTTCACTTCCTACGTACAATTGTGAGGGTCAAAATTGTAAGGGTTTTGGAAATTTTATCAATAGCATGTATTCCGAAAAACGTATTTATAACCAGTAAGGAATAAACAGGTTTAAATTTTATACCAGCATTTGCCATTTAATGTTGATTTGTGGGCAAAACCATCTGTTCCAAGAGCTCAAAAGTAAATATAGCGCTTGAAATATTCCTATGGAGTTTTAATATCTCCTGAATCATGAACAGCGNCAGTGATCAGTGATAATGATGAGGGTAATTTTGGAATGATGAGCTTCTTCATGCCTGGGTGCGGGCAGCGCAGGACCGGTCGTTATGAAATCCTTGGGGGAGGGTTTTGTCCAGCAGTGGACATCATTTGGCTGAAACGAATGAACGAACGAGCTTCTTCATGTACAGCAACGTCAAAAGTTGTTAAGTTCTCAACAAGGTACGACAGTGTGTTGTCTTTTTGGCCAGTTTGGGTGTCACGAACTATTTGACGCTGACTGTATGTACCAAACATTCTAGTATAGATCGCCTGTGGCTGCCGGAGTTGCGACGGTGCGGCGGGGCTAGGGTTGCCAGGCGTCCGGCTTTAGCCGGACATGTTTGGCTTTTTAGGGACTTGTCCGGCCAAATATTGCCTTGTCCGACCTGTCCGGCTTTTGTTAGCCTTTTTATTTGGTTGCCGTGCCAGGCGAAAGTCGAGCCACAGAATCATATGAAGCGCACGCATCAGGATGTTGGTTAGCAACCGATGATGATAGTACTCACTCATGCCCGGCCAAATGAAGCACAAAGTCCGGCTTTTGTGATTTTGGACCTGGCAACCCTAGGCGGGGCTTACCATGCGGTCGCGCTCGTCCTCGATGGTGCGGATGAGGTGCGCGAAGTGGTGCAGCGAGCGGCTGATGACGCGCTCGTCCTCCGTCATGGACGCGCCGATGCACGCGAACTCGAACTGCTCCATGCTGGCCGCCAGCGCCAGCTGCGCCGCGCCCAGACCTGCGCGCCATTTCAAATTACACATACACTGGGAAACCTCGTTACATTTATTTAACATTCTATAAAAATAAATAATTTATGTGTCTGATTATTTTTGAAAATACCAAATGAAATAAGCATAAGGAGGTAAGACTATGTTTATGCAAACGAAGTCGCGGACAACAGAAGAAATAAAGTGTTTTAGATAGCGCATTTTACAGCCGTATTTTTCCGCGAAAGACTTTCGTGACAGACTGAAATGCACGCGGGCGAAGCCGCGCCAGAACCTTCTAATGTAATAAATAGTATTTTTATAGTCATTGCCAAGTCAATTTACATACTTATTCACATTATAACCATTCAATCATATTCTATCAAACATGGAATAATAAATAAACCACACCAATATTTAGTCTGTTATAAGCATCATCAGGCTTAATGTTAAATACTTCAATCTTAAGCTGACTGATATACCTAACAAAGGATAAATAAACATTATCATAATTATTAACCAATTTGGCACATTGCTTGTTTATAATTTATTATTACTATTTGAGGTGTGCATTGCAAAATTCAGATTATAATATTTTTTTTTAAATACTTCAGCAGACATTGATGAAGTGTTAACCAAGTTAACAAACATTGCAGGATTGTTATTATGATGTGTCAATGCAGCATGATTATCAAATGTTTACTAGAGAAGTCCACCACACCTCATGTTTCACCATCAGGAATGGAAACCAGATTAAGTGTGTTGTGTCACCCAAGAAGGCACTGATTACAACCACACAGATAACAACATTAGCACAACTCAGCAAAGCTTATCTTATTATATCACAAAAGATAAGAACATAACTTTCCACTTGTACAGTTTTAAATACTTATAGACCGAAACGTAATAAACTTATTAAATAAAATTCCTGTTGCAAAATTCATGTAAATTATTATTTTAAAAAACCATCCTACATCTTCATTTTATAACCAATATTAAAAATAAATAAACATACATTTGTTTAGTTCCTTAAGTAGTTTGCCTAAATCATCAATAAATGACATCATTACTGAGGAACATTTAAAACTTAATTGTATTCAAGCCTGTATGTGTGTGTTGTGTAGGTGTGCACTGATAAGGCAAGGCCTCTAATGAGCGGCCACTTGTTATTGTCTTAGCTATAGCTCTGTGCTGGCCCGTTATGGCCGTCTGAGCAGCCTGTCATGACTCATTGCTACTATGTATCAGTAAAATCTATACAAATATAAAAGTGTCAAAATGGGAACATACACCATATCCAATCAGCCAGGTTATTTGCCTGTCTACTTAAATAGAGTAGAGTACAGTAAGTAGACTCAAGTGCCCAAGAAGTTCAAGCTTCTATTATTAAATTACATAAGTGTTTTTGTTGACATTAACTACAAGTGTGCATGTATTAATTAAGACAGCCATTGACACACATTCTGTAGCCAGTGGAGCAACCAGGTAATAACTGACACTGATGTAATGAAATTAGAAACTTAATTGCGAAGAATAGACAGACATGCCATGTACGACTTGCAAGAAAATTATTCTTGACCCAAAAACGTTTTATATCCGAAAATTAAAGATTTACCTACTTCTTTAATAATACTTATTTGGTAACCCATCAAACAACATAACCAAAACATTGTCTTACCTATGACCAAAAGTTGTCATCAAGATTAAATAATGTTTTTATAAATAATTATTACTCTCGATATGGTAACAATGAATGGTGAGAGGAATATAAAGATAAATAAATAGGACTCAATGCCGAACTACAATAAAGAACTTGGCCTTGGTATTTGCTTGTGTACAGATAATTTCACAAAGACTTGAAATAATAGCTGTTTTGCATTTCATAGCACGGTAGAAACGGTGAACACCGATTTGGGTGACAACTTACGTTTTGCAGCCTGGACGACATCCTTGACTTCCTTGATGAGGCGCTTGATCTGCTGGCTGGTGCGCTCGAGCTCCTTCTCGTGGCGCTGCAGGTTCTCGCGGAACTGCGGGCTGTCCGCCAGGCACTCGGTGAACTCGAGCGGCTGCAGACCCACGCCCATCCTCACGGCTGCCCACTCGCGCCGCCTCTATCACGGTCACAACACCATGCACTTTCACCGACGGCCCTCCGATGAGGGCATTGCAACTCCCTTTGCTTTCTTGCACTCCTTGGACGGAATTTATAATAATTGAGGGAGCGACACTCACAAAACTCACTACACCGCTACAAAAAGGATAAAAAACGTAATATTTTCGTTTCAGTCAGACTGATATGCAATCGTTGCGTAGCTGTCAGATAATGCACTAATGTTGCCATAAATTATTTAAAATTTCCTTCTACAGAACCGATTGACCAAAATAAATATCCACCAAAATCACTGCCCTTATCTTTTTATGGCACGCATCACTTGATAAGTACCTCCATGGATCCGTACGTGGGCCCCATGGCCTCCAGTAGGTTAAAGACGACCTTGTCTTAAAAAAACTTCACAATATAGAATTAGTACAAAATAAAAACATTTTAAATAGTTATCAGACTGCTAAAACATTTTTCTTTTTTTTTTTAATATTTGAGAAAACATTATTAAACTATCAAAACAATTATTGAGCTTCAAATAAATCGATGAAATTGTAGAGCTCCACAGAAAAACTACTAAAATAAATAAATTAGAGCCAGTCTTATGGCAACATTGAAGCTGTATCGATTCGTTCCGTTTCACGCAGGTACCAGCTACTTCAGAAAAAAATACATTTTGCATTTGTAAATTATTGTCTAAAATACTTAATCTCGTCATCCCTAACTACAACTAAACACTTTTAGTTATAGTAATTCATTTCCATGTATGCGTGTTTGTCTTGTTGGTTGTCCTAATATCAAATAAATAAACAACGAGTCGAATGGGTCTATCACAGAAAACGCGCGCCTCCTTTTCAAAATATCGAGATACCTACTATATTTTCCCTCGTGTCTCAAATTATCTACTAATTGAGCCAAATTAAGCCCATCTAAATTGGATCAGGTTTAAGCGTGAACAGGTAATAGACAGAGTTACCTACTCACCGTTTATGTTATTCTAACAGACAGAGGGTCGTCCTGAAATTGAGGGAGACTACACTTTTTAAGAAATAAAAATTGTTGTATTTTTATTTTAGTTTATTTTATTACCATTACAATACAAAATAGATATTGGTGTAAATAATAGGTAAAACCGTATATACAAATTACTTGAGAAGTAAATAATTGCAACTTTGAGCCACATCGGCCGGCGACGACACGGCGACCTGTAAAGAGCGTCCCGTCCGCGACCACACCCGAAACTTACCGTTCGCAAGCGGGCTTAGCCAACGGGGCTCGATCAGAGTGGAGCTAAGCAGCGTAGAAAGCTCTCAACAGTTTAGTACTTTAGGGTCTACTACGATCAGAAAGACGTGTAAAGAAAGTCGGTCGTGACGTTTGAGTGTCGCTCGTGGCAGCGCGCGGGCGCTAGGCGGCGTTGGACGACGCAGCGCCGGCGGCGTCCGAGTCGTCGCTGTCGTCTTCGGAGCCGCTCTCCCCCGACTCGTCCGAGTCGTCCTCCTCCGAATCCGAGTACGAGTATGAGTATCCGCCCTCCGCCGCGTCGTAGTCTCCTGTTGTGTGGGGCAACAATCAAAACGATAAGTCTTGGAAGATCACACCGATACCGCCACGGGAATTGAAATAATGTCAGTGATTAGCAATTCTTTCAAGCGTTTTGGCGACGAACTGCGAAAAGCTGTTAATGATAGACATGGCAGGGAACAGTACCTGAGTAGGAGCCCGCGTCGCCGTCCTCGTCGGGCTGCACCACGCCCTGGCGCCCGTAGCGGTGCGTGCGCGCTGCAACAACACATCGGTGATTTAATCAATACACGTGAAACCGAAATAGAAACGCGCAAGATATACGTGCATATTCCAGGAAGAGTCGGGTCTGTTTTGTTTCAGAATATTATTTATACGAACACAAAATGACTGAACCTAAAAGTCGATATCTTTTTGGAGACGACAGCAACAGAACTCTAATTACAGGCACGTATTGGCAGAGCCGCGTACCGGTTCAACGTTCACTCACATAGCAGATGAGATAACATTGCAAAACGCTACACAAGCAGAGCTTAGTGCAGTAACCGCTGGAAAAACTGTCTGTGTCAACCTTTTGTTGGCAATTTCTTAACGTCCTATGTCCCCTAGATGGGGCAGAGGGCGTCACACAGTCCTCCATCGCGTTCGGTCTTGCGATTCGCGTTTTATCTCGCTCCAAGTCTTGCCGATTTTCTTCCCTTTTTTTCTTTGTTGGCAATAAATGAGCTTTTACTTTACGTAGGGTCTGCACTCACTGGACACGCTGAGGTCGGCGGTGACGTGGGTGGGGTGGCCGCAGCGGGGGCAGGGCGGCGCGGCGGGCGGGGGGGCTAGTGTGCACTCACTGGACACGCTGAGGTCGGCGGTGACGTGGGTGGGGTGGCCGCAGCGGGGGCAGGGCGGCGCGGCGCGGCGGTCGGGCGCGGGCCGCGCCAGCTTGCGTCGCACGTGCTCCTCGCAGAAGCACGTCTTGCAGCGCAGGCACGAGTACTGTCCCAGCCGGTTGCACGATTGACCTGAAAACAAGAACACATTCACATAACATTACAACATGTAATGAGACTCACTATAGACCCTCATTGTTATTCAAACTTCCCGCGTACAAACCCTGGCACGTGAGTAAAAATGATACACTATGGTTTTTTAAAAAGTTGATTTGACAGATTGTTTTTGTTTAATGGCGTCTGTACGGAAAACTAAAGGAATATTTTAATTGTGAAGCAAATAGCTTTAAATGTTGTTTCTCTTTTCAGGTAGGTAATTACCTATTTAATTCTATGTAAAATATGTGATTGTTAAAGCAGTTTATTAAAAATAAATATTCTCTTTTCAGAGCAACACATTTGGCTTTTTGTATTATAAAACAACATTTACTCAGCTATTAATCAAGAATGGAGAAACTAAAATTTGAATTTGTTATGAAATCGGGCGAGGACCCGAAGACTAATACGATCTGCATAACTTCTATCACGGATGCCGACCAACGTACATTTGGAATTCCGGAATCATTACAACCTATAAGATTTCACGAAGAAATAATTAGAACAAAAAGTTTCCAAAAGGTAAAAACGACATTAAAAAGACGTCATGATAAAAGGCAGGTGTGGATAACCCTGTCACCAGAATTAAAAAGGGCTTATGTCGATGAGGATGGAAACTTCGAAATAAACAAAAAACAAATCCAGGACCAAACTTAAATTCGGGCTTTTGTCTCATCTTGGTCCAGCTACTTACCCTTTTGAGATAATGTCAATAGACACCATAGGTGGACTTGGTGGCTCACGTTCTACTAAAACATATTTACACCTTCTGGTTGATCATTACACCAGATATGCCTTTATTTTGACATCTAAAACTCAAAACTCGAATGATTTCATAAAACTGGTAAGAAAGGTGTCACAGGACAATAAAATTGGTATGGTTCTATCAGATCAATATCCAGGCATAAACTCTAGGGAATTTAAAAGTTTTCTGGAAAAAGAAAAGATTCCCATTATTTTCACAGCTGTAAATGCACCTTTTTCTAACGGTTTAAATGAAAGATTAAATCAAACTTTAATAAATAAAATAAGATGTAGGATGAATGAAAATAAAAATAAACTGGCTTGGACGACTGTTGCTCATGAATGTGTTCAGAAATATAATGAAACAGAGCACAGTGTGACAGGTTTCTCGCCAAAATATTTATTAGAGGGTAAGACCGTTGGTGTATTACCGGATGGATTAAGACAGGATATATCATGTGGAGACTTAATGAGAGATAGAAAAATTGCATTGGAAAAAAGCATAAAATCACATAATTATAATAAACAAAAATTTGATAAAAATAGGAAAAAAATTGAACTAAAAGTAGGAGACCTAGTATATGTGGAAAATGGAAACCGGTTGAACAGGAAAAAATTAGACGAATTAAAAATAGGTCCTTACAGTATTGTAGAAAAGATTTCAAACTCGATTTATAGAATAAACACAGGACATAAAAAAATTGAATCAAATCTTTACCATCTTACAAAGCTTATTCCAGTATCGGTGGAACCCTAGTCTTGGAGGGGGGGAGATGTAATGAGACTCACTATAGACCCTCATTGTTATTCAAACTTCCCGCGTACAAACCCTGGCACGTGAGTAAAAATGATACACTATGGTTTTTTAAAAAGTTGATTTGACAGATTGTTTTTGTTTAATGGCGTCTGTACGGAAAACTAAAGGAATATTTTAATTGTGAAGCAAATAGCTTTAAATGTTGTTTCTCTTTTCAGGTAGGTAATTACCTATTTAATTCTATGTAAAATATGTGATTGTTAAAGCAGTTTATTAAAAATAAATATTCTCTTTTCAGAGCAACACATTTGGCTTTTTGTATTATAAACATAAGACAAAGCATATCATGAACTGCGCCCTCTAAAATAGAGTTGCCACGAATAGTGATTTGGCCGAATACCGAATACCGAATATTCGGCAACGCTGTCGGCCGAAGCACCGAATATTCGGCGGCCGAATATTCGGCACAAAGTACATGCTAGTCGAGCGCGTAAATAATAATACGACAGGTTGCGGGCGGTGTGAGGCTATTTGACTGTTTCATTCAATTGCGAGTAAATCACGTCACGGCACGCATTGTCAGATTAATATAAATTACAAATTTAATAAAACGTTACGGTTTTGCTGAAAAGTTTGTTCTTTAGTTCTTTTTCAATTGTTTGTTCATTAAAAGCTGATCCTCACAAGTGGTGGTCAGCTAATGAAAAACAATACCCAAACCTCTCGAAATTTGCTAAAGTTTATCTTTCTTCTCCCGGGAGTAGCGTGTATAGTGAGAGGTTGTTTTCTGAAGCTGGTATCATTTATGATGAAAAGCGTAATCGTTTCTTGAAAATAATGAATTGCTACCGTCAAATGCTGAAAAGCTTGTTTTTATCCATCACAACTTACCGCTGGTTAATTTTACTTATTATAGTATCGTAATTTGATAATAAAGACAAATCTTGATTAATATGATGTGTCTTTTTTTTCAATGATTTGGTATTCGGTATTCGGCCGAATAGTACCTATTATTCGGCCGAATACCGAATACCAAACAAAGTGGCCGAATAGGCCGAATACCGAATAGTAGCCGAATATTCGTGGCATGTCTACTCTAAAACATCCGCGGAGTTCCGTCATCGCTCGAGTGGGGGTGTCGAGAGCATCCCTCGCCAGTCTTAGCCACCTGGCGCTACAATTTGAGAAGTATGTAATAGTAACTCACACTTGTAAGTCTCGGACTCCAGCACCTGGCAGGAGGCCTGGTGCTCGAACTGGTCGTCCTCGCACAGGAAGCCCTGGCAGAAGCAGCAGCGGAACACGCGCCCGCCGTGCTCCCACACTCCTGCGCACAGAAAATGACAGATGATTAAAATGTAAATAAGATTAATATAAAGGATTGCTTCTTGATCTTTATACTGTGAACAAGTGTTCTATCAACATCGGCACGCGCCACGCACCTCTCTCGCACTCGAGGCAGACGGCGTCCATGAGCGGGCAGGTGCAGGCGTGCGAGGTGAGGCACTTGCGGCCGTGGCACACCCAGGCCTCGCAGTAGTCGCAGATGGCGCCCACCATGCCCAGCCCGGTGGTGTAGACGCCGGCGTGGCGCACCACGCAGTCGCCCGCCTTCAGCATGCACTTCACCTTGCCGCACGCCGCGCACGCCGGCAGCCGTTGCACCGCGCCGCAGAAGTAGCAGAACGCGCGGCTCTTCTGCTTCCTGGAACACAACGACCTTCGTGCTGCAACCTCACAAGCTAATGAGGGCTATCGTTTTTATACTTAACAGTTGGCACCCCTGGCGATTGACAGGACCTTACTCTACAGTGGCGCCATCTTGATGAGTGCAAATGCGATAGTCCTCCTACCACTTTAGCGCTCACCAGTTGGTGCCACTGTCTTCGCTACTAGCAAGTGACAGGACCTTACTCTACAGTGGCGCTAACTGGTGAGCGCTAAAACGATAGCCCTCATTGATAAAGGACGGTTGCTAGTTA
Organism: Ostrinia furnacalis; assembly: GCF_004193835.3. Taxonomy (NCBI): domain Eukaryota; kingdom Metazoa; phylum Arthropoda; class Insecta; order Lepidoptera; family Crambidae; genus Ostrinia; species Ostrinia furnacalis. The sequence continues at coordinate 250,485 of NW_021134383.1, read as the reverse complement.
CGTTTTTCACTAAAAAACTCATAAAACTCATTTATGCAAGTAGGCTTTTAAAAATCACTTTTACACATCCCAGTATTAACCCTGCCTGTCCAGTGAGTACAATAAATGGGCCAGTGCTGAGAAAAAGCAAAAAGAAACTCAGTCACTACTTTAAAGTCAAACTGTTCTAACAAAATATTAACATATTATGCTCATACCGAAGTCGTGAGTATTAATCGATCGACAGCACTTTCTATGAACAATCATAATCAATTGTATCAATTAGGGATTAGATCAACTTGTTTGGGCATCCGGTAATCATAATAATTTATTTGAAATTAACATACCTAGTATATAAAAATGTTAAGCACAGACAGTGAGAACGATACATGTTTTAAAATCGGTATAGCTCATATTACATTCAAGCATCGTTATTTACCTACACTAACATTGAAATAAAAAAAGAAAGAAGATTACAGGTGCCAAAGACTAGAGAAACCCACACAATTGAAAAAAAATAATTATTTTGATTAACTGTCCACAATAACTACAAACAAAAATTCTATATTCTGCCACAATGCACATAGCCTGTGTACAACACTTCATGGATGTTCATTTATGTAGGAAAAAGGACAAAATAAAAGTAACTCAAATAACCTCTGGAAGGTTATATTAATCTTATCAATTATTTCATTAAAAGCCCTACTTTTGTTATGAATACAAGTGAAGCAGAGAATAACCGTGAGTCGCGTGGTATTTAGCGACGCTTACTTCTGGCACTTGTCGCACTCCATGGGCAGGTTGCAGGGGTGCTGCGCCAGGTCCACCACCCCGCGCGCGTTGCGGATCTCCTTCTGCCGCAGCTTCTGCTTCTCCGCCTTCTTGCGCTGCCCAGTCTTCTTCTTAGGCATTGTTGTTTCGTAATTAACTAAAAGAATTCAACTAAAATTGCCACATTCACAACCACAAGACGACATCAAGCTATGAAATGTCAAAGATGTCAAAATCCGCTGACTTTGATGTTTATTTGACAGTTCGACTGACAGAATCTGTGGACAGAATGCTACAAACAAAATGCTACCTTTGGTTTCTGAACGAATTCAATTATAACCCGGCAAAATATGGAAGATTCAAATGATATTGACTTTCTTAGTAAGAGGATTCAATTCGCAAGTGGCGACGTAGCTGATAGATGCGCACAACAAATTCATGGCAAAACAAAACAATCAACAAAAGTTTATTTTTAATCGCCTTGCAGCGCCACTTGCTCAGTTGCGTTCGTAGCGAGGGTTCGCGGGGAGTCCGCCTGGGTCCCCTGTCCGCGAATTTCCGTGCTATTTGCACGATTCAATTTATAGTGCGTCATCAGGAGTCGGAGTTTCATTACAATAACTGTATCAGACCGTGACCAGCCATGATTAGTTATCCATTGGTAAGTTATATTTACATACATTAATCACTTCATTCGTATGTATCTCTATTATGTACCGTTTATCTACAGGTATGATGACCACAGTAACAGAGGGCACAAGTAATTTTATACAGACGAAACCTTTTTATTTATATGGTCTGACTAAATGTTAAACTTACGGTTAATATTAATTAAAGCTGTACCAACGGCAGTACTATTCTTTAGATTTTTTTAATCAAATTACTATAAATAACTGATTTTGTAAAAACTATGTAATTAACATAGCTGGGCATTAACTCGTTAATCCGTTAATCGTTAATTAACGAAGTTAACATTTCTATTAACGGATTAACTTTTAAGTTAACTTAAAAAAATGTTAACGGACTCGTTAACTTCCGTTAAATTATCCTAAGTCCGTTAATCGTTAATCCAGTACCTACTATTTACCAAAAAGATACAGCAGGCACGCTGAAAAACGCTAGAAAAACGCGTTCTGACAAGTACGTTCGGGATTCCAGAACTTCCAGAACCCAAAACAAAAGTTTTTGTAACCAGATCACTAACGACACTTGTTAGTAGGTATGTGTGGGACAACTATTGCAACTGAATTTAAGACCAGTTTTCCTGAACCGATTGAGCTGAAATTTGGTATACTTATGTAAGTACGATGACAATGCAATGTTATGGTACTATTGAGCTGGTCTGATGATGGAGTCATGAGGTGGCCATAGGAACTCCTAAATGAAACGGTGGCATCGCATCGAATTTGGGTTCGTTGGATTTGTCTTTTCGAGCACTTTAGTACTAGATGATGTCCAGGGTCCTGATGATGGAGTCAGGAGGTGGCCATAGGAATTCCTAAACGAAACGGTGGAAACTTGTCGAGTTTGGGTTTGCTGAATTTGTCTTTTCGAGCACTTTGGTGCTAAATTGTATTGTAATTGAACCAAGGCTCTGATATTGAGATACTTACTACTAAAAAGTGAATAAAATTATAATAATTAGAAAACTTTTTTAAAAACTAGCTTTTATTCTGAATGCAGTTGTACTAAAACGAAAAAAATAATTGTACTTATGCAAGGTTCAAATACCTAATTTCGAAAGCTTGTAGCGCAAACATAAAAGAGGAATAAATTCCATGCGCGATACAAGCTTTCGAAATTATTTGAACCTTGCATACAATTATTTTTTTCGTTTTATTATCATGTGTTAACGGATTAACGATTAAAGTTAACTTGCGTTAAATCTTGCGAAATGTAACGTTTTAACGTTTAACGAAGTTAATTTTTTTATTAACGGTTTAACGATTAACGAAGTTAACTATTTGATTAACGGTGCCCAGCTATGGTAATTAAAATACGTCTTAATAAAAATTTCCAAATATTATTACGTGCTCGGTGATGTAGGACCTAAGTACTCAAAATGTTTTCTTTAAAAAAAACTTTTATTGCTTTAAAAAAGTACCAAGATGTATTGGCGCGGAGTATCTACTAGGAGACGGCGTTGTGTGGGAACTGGCGAGGGTCTGAGGGTGTTGCTTGCGCAGATGAAGCGGCTGGGCATGACGGCGGGCGGGCTGGTGCCGTTCTTCAAGTGCGTGATCGTGTACTTCGTGGTGGTGCGCGAGCTGGCGCCGTCGCTGACGGTGGCGGCCGGCAAGTGCGCGCCCGTGCTGTGCCTCATGCTGTTCGCGCTGCTGCACCCGCCGCCGCCGCACGTGCGCGACCAGTGAGTCCTGTACCTCTAGCATGAACAACTTTCGTCTTCGAATCGTTTGCATATTCGACAAAATTCGATACTCAACCTTCGAATTAAACGATAACGTGACAATTTTGATTCTCAAAATAAGTTTCGTGCAACCATTTCTCATACTAAGTTCACTTTACGACACGTTCACAAGGTCGCTGTTGTAGTTTTGGTACTAAATCTTTTGATGGCGATTCGAATATGCAAACAATTTGAACTCGAAAATTTTTCGTGGTAGCCGTTACTGCTCGATTTCTCCTTTTAGCGCTTGGAAACCGAACTTCGGAAGCACTCATGTAGAGTATTGTAGAGTTTACGCGGGACTCTACCTCATAACGCGGCGAGATCCTTTCAGCGCGCCTACTACATCTTCTCCCCGTGACTTCGTTCATTACTTAGCCATAGATTCATCGCAAATTCACAAGCACCTATTGTACTTAAAATAGAAATTTAAACAAGAAATGTTAATACAGCTATAGTCGCGAAATGCGATGTGCGCTTTGCATTGAGTGCATTTCATTCGAATGTTTAAAAAATGTTTTGCAGGTTCTCCATTCTCAAGAGACTGCGCGTTCTTTCAGAGTTGGATAGATAGGTATTTACTTCCAATTATCTTCAATTTCAATGGCAGGGTGAAGTGAGCAGTCATTCATTATCACGTCGTGTCTAACTACTATCTGCGGACAACGCAGGTCTACATACGCAGAAAATATACATAAACGCTGTAAATGGTGGACATAAACAACAACCGTATCTCCTCAACTACATAAATAAATTATAATATCATTCTACAATCAACTACTTAAGTATGTGTTTGTGACTTCTGGACATTTAAACGGGTGCCTTTTCTCTTCATATTAACATACTCCCTAAGTGATGAGTCACGTACGTCACTGGAGTGCAGTTTTATTTTCTTTGTGTGAGGATACGCTTTGTTTATCTTCAACTGCGAGTCGATTTCATCGGCAGTCAATAAACTCGGGACGCAGCGAAAGGTCATCTAGATAGAAAAGATAAGAGTACCTAGATAATAATCAAGGTCACTGGTAAACCTAAAAATACCCAGTTAATGCGCAGTTCGTCCCTAACTTACTTATTACTGTACCTACCTACATCTATACTATACTGCAAGGACCAATTTTTGTCAAAAGAAAATTTAACCATGTCATGTACTGTACATAACATAACATGTATGTTTATGTATTACGTTATTATGGCATATTTATGCAAGAGTTGCAACGTGTTGTTTGATTTGTGCGGCAACAACACCGCGTGCGAGGTCTCCGCTCGTACACAAATATCTGGGGCTGCGCGGGGTCGGCGCCGATCGATCTCAGACTCTACCATTTCTAGGAAACAGGCTGAAAATAGACATGGTCTGCACTCGTATGTCTCACTATCCGTAATATTTTATTTTCTTTACCACTAGCAATAATTATAAAAACCCATGTTATTATCAACGTACCTGTTAATTAAATACCTATAGATAGCTTGTATGTTTTAATAAGTACAAAAATATCCAGTAAATAAATATACAATTTGTTACTATCAATATTGTAAACTCTTTTTATATCACCTCGATGACGCTTAAGGGAATGGCATTTTCTACCTATTGAAATTACTAAACCCAAACGAAAGGTCCTGGGTTCAATTTCTGTGGGTCTTGCTAAGTAGGGATGTCGCTACATTATCGCTCGATTGACAGTAGTCTACTCGTAGATGAATAGTGATTAGTCTAGATTTAGAAAGGAGCTTTGTTGGTTTGAGCGCGGCTAGCTTACGCTTTGCGTTGTGGTTGTGTGGCAGGGGCTGGTACGCGTCGTGCGTGGCGACGGGGCTGGCGCTGTCGATGGTGGGCGACGCGCTGCTGGTGTGGCCCGAGTGCTTCGAGGCCGGCATGGGCGCCTTCGCGCTGGCGCACCTCGCCTACCTCGCCGGCCTCGGCTTCCGCCCGCTCGCGCTGCACCTCGCGGTATGCAACCATCCTCGTCTACTTCAACAGCTTAAGATCCATCGCTGCTCCGAGCAGCCTCTAGCGATAGCCGGTGCCACTCAATAGAGGCTTCAGGAAAATCAAAAGGTAGTATAATGAAAATTATACTGAAATCTATATTATTGCTCCAATTCACGACGAAGCCTAACCTCGAACAAGTTCAAGAATTCGAACAATCCTCCATTAAAAATTCTTCAACATTAACCTTTTACCTGTAGCGACCTTGCGTAACCTAACATGCAGTCAGTGACTGAAACATTATGTAATGTGTACTTATGCAGATTTGCAGACACGCAACAGCTACATATTATTATGTGGCTAATAGCCTACATATTATTATAAACAAGATTTGTCCCGCACTAACTAACAAGCGAAGTCAATATAAAGCTTGTAAAAATAGGTTGAGTTGAGGACTGGGTTGATCACCTATTACAAAAACACAAAATAGTAACACAGATGTATTTACACATAATGTCATATTTTAATATTGGACTCGCTACTACACGAAGCACCAAAACCAGCGACAGACCACGACTTAAAATCAAAAAGACGCAGAATGTGCGCTTCGCAAAATGGCTCAACTCATGTCAACGGAAAGTCTGGTCTTCCAAGTATGATTTATTATGGTACACCGGTGCGTTGCGTTCCGCAAGCACCAGTACAGTAGTGTAATGAGTGGTCGGGGCTGCGCAGGTGGCGTGCCACTGCGCGACGGCGGCGTTCCTGCTGCTGCTGGAGCTGCCGGGGCGGCTGGCGTGGCTGGTGCCGCTGTACGCGGCGCTGCTGGCCAGCACGGCGTGGCGCGGCGCGGCGCGCGGCGGCCGGGCGGCGCTGGGCGCGCTGCTGTTCCTCGCCTCCGACGGCCTGCTCGCCTACGGCATGTTCGGCGGCCCCATGCGCCACAACCAGGTACCGTTGTGACTTCTAACGCCGCAGACGCCTCACCTGTATCCCTGTTTTGTCAGCAATCGAGATATCCCTGTCCCTGATTGACCTGCACGCTGGTGACTTCACCGTTTCACATCCTAAACGGTTGTTGACGGCTCCCCTGAAAAGTTTCAAGCGAGGGTTTGTTGCAGCTGTGGGTGATGTCGACGTACTACATGGCGCAGATGGCGCTGGCGCTCAGCGTGCTGGACCCCACGCCCGAGGACTAGGCGCGCCGGACCGCGGCCGCGTGCAGACGCCGCTGGACTTAGAGGACCATCAGAAATGAGGAGAAGCGAGCTGGTAAAACAACAAGACGACTGGAGTTCCCAGGTGTCTGCCGATTTTCAAGATCGGTGTAAGATTATTGTTCATATGGTATGGTTGTAATTCTTCCATGATTTAATCGTTGGTGTTTATGGTGTTATACAGGTAGTTAGATCTTAGTGTAATGAGTTTGTGTCGTACGTAGTTAAGTAATTTGTTTGGACAGTATCGGTAAGAGTGCGGCAAGTGGGAAAGTATGTATGCACAAAAGTTGTGGAAACGGTCTGTGATATGCGTCAGTCACTGTCTTCTCATTATTTTAAATACTAATAATGTTATTTTAAAAACGATAAACTTTGAGGAGTCATTGATTTTGGAGTGTTAAGTTCGACAAGAAGATGCGTGCAATGGCTCTCGTGTTTGGTATCGAATAACCAATTGGCTCACAAAACAGAGTTGTTAGCGAGTGCCAAAGAATATTAAGTCGAGCGTCTGACGCAAATGTTTGTCTTTCTTCTTGAAAACGTGTATGTTATCCGTTTATGTTGGTAAATAATCCAAAAGACTAACTAAGGTCCATAAGAGGGCTTGTGATCCAGAATGAATCTTTGTATTTGTGATATCATTAGGTATATCCGCCTTTGCTATTTAGGAATCCTATCGACAATATCACGTTAACTAAATACTGTAGATAATATCATGACATTTCACATTACGAAATGTATATTTTACGAATTTTGTACATTCCTATTGTATTTAATTTATCTGACTTATGTGTGCTGACCTTTTGACACGTGGAAGATGAGCGAGCTTCCGTAACTTACGGAGAACGAGTTCTACATCTATTTGTATAAAACAAACCACTTCAAACGACTATGTGACGCCATTGGAAAGTCAATCCGGCTCATCAAACAAATGGTCTCAAGGTAATGATATACAGGGTGGTGACCCGTTGGTGGGCGATCATACAAAAGGATTAATTCTACTGCTCATGTGCAGGAACAATGACCAAAAAAATGACGTTCCCATACTTAATTGACTGATCACTGATGACAATTTATATCAAAGGGAATCTTTTTAGAAGATTTGAACTTCCTTTTTGGAGATAGACAACTATCATAGTTGTTGCATTTGAGAAGTAGAATCTATCCTTTGTTTGATCACCCACTAATGGGTTATCCTGTAGAAGTCACAACGTACTAAGTGGCTTCATGTCAGGTGGTCAATGGTATATGCACATTTATGTGTATACTACATATTTATTTTAACTTTGGACTGTTATTGTATGAGACGTGGCTGGCCACTGCAAGGCGCTGGCCAGTCGCGCGTAACTCGGAGGCGCCTCCGCGCAGCTGCCAACCACAGCCAACCAAGTGTTCGAGACACCAAGACTTAAGTATTTTTGTATCGTCTTTTATGTCATGTTTCGTCTTTTTGCACATATTTTTTTTGGTCTGGATTATGATTCAGCTGTTTATCTCGTTAGTGATCCGAAAGAACTGGTACTGTGTCTTCTGATTTAAGCCCCTACTCCGCTTTGGATACATCCGACGCAATCTGTTTCTATCCTCACTTCAGTATACTGATGTTCATAGAAAGGCGTAAAACTTACGCGGAGTATGATCCTCCTGTTTAGTGACATGATCCTTTTTCATGTGATTTCACACTATCGTATCTATCACAGAGACTGGTTATCGGTTTTCTAGACGACCATGTTTGTCCAAGATTGGTAAATATACACTCGACAGCAAATAAATCGAACCACACGCGACTCGAACTTTAAAGATTTTCTTTTGACACAATAATGGTGCCCCAACAATATTGGTGTTATTTGAAAGCCCAATAAATATCCTTAAAGAAAAACACATTTAATTTCTTAATAAATGATTAACATATACCATAAATGTGACTTGAAAAAAGACCTCACTTTGGGCTCACCTCTGGGATCAATTAGACCAAATTTTATGGTTATAAAACCAAATAATGATCACACGTGTCCTCTTTAACAGATGGATAGCGATTAATCCCAACTTAACAGTTTTATAGCCATAAAAGTTGGCTCAAGTGTAACTATCTATTTTTTGAAGAAGTGACTCTGGATCCTTCTAAAGAAACATTTTTGGGGTAAAAACCTTTCCTATAATGAAATGAAGTTTAGAACTAGGCTTTTGAATGGTACCAATATTGGTGTGAAATGCATACGTTTCAAAGTGCTTGTCGCGGGTGGTGCGATTTATTTGCTGTCGAGTGTAGATTGTCCGAGTACGAGCACAGAGTACTTGACCTTGTTGCGCCTGTGCAGAAAAGATATCGGTATATATTTAGTATGTACTGTATTACATGTTTAGTATTAATATTGATTGTTTATATGGCTCATCACAACTAATAGTGAATATCTTTATAATGTAGCTCAAGTTCATTTATTCGTAATCGTAAATAGTAAAGTTGATGAAGGAGTGCATATAATATAAAATTAGAAGAATCTCCAACAATTAGCCGGCGTCATTGTAATAGTATAATAATAAGGACTTCTAAACATATCTGTACACGGTAAAGTTAGCTCAAAAGTAAGACCTTTACACGCGACAACACTTTCTCAACTGGGCAGATGAGGTGATTACAAATTATAGACCCGAAAAAAAAAATCACTTCATAATAAGCTCCACTATACGAGTACATTGCCCCTGCATGACGTGGCGTCTGCGTGTAAGGCTCTATCAAGTTTTCAATGCAAGTCGAAACTCTTCTGTAACGCTTACTATCCTATAAATACTTCGTATTAGTGATTGTACCTTTTAGAAAGTCTATTTCATGTTATTTTGTGTAATGTAAGTAATATTTTGTTAAATGTTATACATCTATTGTATTCCTAGTTATTATACCTAAACATAAATAAATATATGATAATATTGATACTTTGTTTAAATTCCAACATCCATCCTATTTCTTAATGCGATTCGTGATTTGTGTAAATAAAATACAGTAATTATATAAAAATATTTATTAAAATATACTTAGATAAACTTAATTATATTACAATAACAACAACTCTGTACAAGAGGCAGCGGCCGCGACCTCGCGCTAGAGCTCTCTTGGAATAAAAGTACACAATTGCATGTGTTCCTAAGCGACATAATAACATCATTGTAAAGAAAGATCATATTTACAAGCTGTGCGATGTCGCACGTGTTATTTATGAAATCATATTAAAACATTTCATTTTTAAACATTTGAATTTATTATTGGCGCCTCAAAATGCGGTCACTCGCATGTCGACTGGCGGTATTTACAGTTTTATTGCCGATCTTTAAGATTGCGAGCACGTTATAGTTCAATATTCATTTCGGGTTATGAAAATATTTTTTATGGTAATTCAGTAATTTATTTATTTTGCGGTATACGATTTTAGATTCTAAATACCATATGAGCATTTTTGATGCCTAAGTGGAAAGAAACTTGTACCTACTGTTTGTTTCTGCAATAAGGCACAATTTAAATTTATTAATTGTAATGTTTCAGAGTCTGATTAATAACACACGAAAAATACTTTTGTTCGATCAATTTATCTGATGGAAAATATCAACCAAGTTACACTACTCATAATGGACCATTATTAATATTCTTAATCATTTTTGATGTCAATTGTTTATTCAACTTAGTTAAGATAACAAAAGAAAGATGTAAAGACAAAGCTGAGGCAAATTGAGACATATTATAATCAAATCCAAAACGTGCCAATTTACAAGAATTTACTTTTTCTTGCCGCAATGCGATGTCGTGTCATGTCACCGGTTACAATGGAATCACAACTATGCTCTTTCTTAGCAATTTTATATTAAAATTTGTCAGCTCAACGATCACTCATATGGAAAATTTCCCCCTTCATGCAATATCGGATTAAGCGTATTACTACTTCTCTCGTGACGGTAATATTTTTCAAAGTTGACGTTTTTACATCAGTAAATAAACACCCCTTCAAACCGAAAACATGGTCGCAAAATACTTTGAGATTAATCGAAGTTCCCGTTCCACTCACGTGTGTGTATCGCTCAGGCCCGACGCCTGGTGTGTGCCGTGTGTGTGTGTGTGGGGGTGGGGGGCAGGCGCGGCGCATGTGTGCGTGCGCTACTCGCGGCGCAGGTTGTCGAGGCGCGCCTGCAGCTCGGCGTCGGCGTCGGACACCGCGCCCCCGCCGCCCGCGCCCCCACCCGCGCCCGCCGCCACGCCCGCCGCCTGCGGGGTCTTCGCTGCGGGACACGTCACACGATCACATTACACAATTTATTGTATTGACCCGTTGCACTATGAACCAAAAGCTTAATCTAGCTGGACAAAAAGGGTCAACGCATATCTTTCATTCGTTTAGCAAAAACGATAAATGCAGTCATTATTTTTAGCATAGAAAGCCAGCCAAATCTTTAAAAGTACTTAGGCTAAGGTTTAGCATTATACCTTAGTACTTTTACAGAACTAATGCAAAGATGTTAAAATATCAAGCACCAGTATAAAAAAACAATAATTTATAGCCTGACCAGGAACATAAAAACCCTGGCACAGAGGCGCTTCAATTGCATTTGATAGTGCAACACTGAGTACAGTCGTACATGTGTTAAATTGATAGGCTAAAGGACAATGACCAAAAATGTATGGAGTGTGGTCCAAATGTCCACCACTAACGAGACCTATGTAGTAAAATAGTCTAATAAATACTGATTTATTATAACCAAATCGCAATCAAAAATATGCTGTCAGTAAAAAGTTATGACTGAATGAAAAGTCATGTTTTTTACCTCTTCATCCGAAAAATGTTCTTGATATCATTCTATCCATCGCACATTTTGGATTAATCTATGCATTTTATGTCATGTCGCTTAGTGTGCCGTGTTAGAATTATCGCTAAAAGAAAAAAAAATAAGCTCAGAAGAAGGACAACAATATTGTAATTATGGTCGGGTGTTTGCTGCTCCGCCCCCATTGGTTGTAGGGTGATGTTATATAACCTTAAACCATCCTTGATAAATGGGCTATCCATAACCAAAATATTTTTTCAAATCGGACCAGTAGTTCCTGAGATTAGCGCGTAAACTACTACAATTTTTCATACGGTCATAACTTTTTACTGATAGTTTATTTTTTTTTCGTCCCATACTGAAAGTTTATCTCTATTTGATGGACTATAAGCCAATATAGGTCTCATTAGTGGTGGACATTTGGACCACTTTTGGTCATTGTCCTTTATGTATCAGGATTCAGGATTACGGGCTAATTTGATATTTTCATAAATTAACGAACAATATTATTAAAGATAACCTGGTTTAAATAAATTAACACCTTTGCTGCGGCAGTAACTTTCTAATACTTTCCATTCCTTCGGTACAAGGTCAGTAAACCTGGTATTAAAACTTACATTGTGGCGGCACAAGGCTTAAAGACCTTGTAATATTTAAGATATATTAATTTTATTTTTGGCTTCATGTTAATAGATATTGTGTTTTTTTTCTTTGAATATTAATAATAATGCATTTATTGACATACACCTGAAGGCGTTCGTGAATAACTTGTTTAGTATAAAAATTATATGTCAGTCAATTTGACAACCTTTGTCGGAAACATTATTCAATGAAAATATTGTCCGAACCCTTAGTATTTCTCTTCGACAAATACATTAACACATTGTGAACCACTTTTCTTTCACAACTATAAAAATATTTTAGCAATTTAATTCACAAAATCAATTGCACACATTTAAAATAAAGTTTGTTTACACTTTGACAACAATAGACTGACATGCAAGGTGACATGTCAATGAAGTTTTCAGTTACTGTTGCCATTAAAAGAAATTAGTACCATTAGTTTTCCGCAACATGGCGAGGGTTTTTATGTTCCTGGTCAGGCTATACCTTAACTAACAGGCCCAGTTTAAAAGAGGGTCAGCTTATGTTCATTTTTTTTTAACATATTATATCAAAATAAGAGTTTTTAAAGCGTTTAGTACCTATTCCAAGCCTTAAATAATTTTGTCCAGCTAGATTGGCCTTTTTATTCACAGTGCGTTGGCGTTTAGGGTTGGGAGCAGACTTCCCTTCGACATAAAGTTCGATAACGACGATGCAACGAGCGTTTGAACGGAGAGAAAAGTTTATATCAAATCGTTCCAGCCCCCGCCGGATCTTGCAATCTTAACTATTAAATCTAAGCCGGACCCGGACGAAATCTTCGCTTCTGAATATCGAACTTTCGGTACGTTGGCAAAAAATGTTTAAATAGATTTTTAAAAAGAGACAAGGTTCTATGAAGTAATGTAAGAGCTCACCCGCGACCGACAGCGAGCCGGTGGCCTGCGGCAGGCCCGACAGCTGATCGTTGAGCTGCAGCCCCAGCTCATCCAGGATCTGCCCCACCACCGCGTCGCTGCAAATAATGACATTCGTTAACACCACAATATCACACAAGAACTAATCAACATGAAACTATTTATAAATTATGGTAGAGTAACAATTTGAAACCATAACACAAACGTTTTACAACTAATAAGTGTAGTTAAGAGCTTTATGTATTTCTTTAATTTACATAGAATATGTGTGGAAAACCTTGGGGGAGGCCTTTGTCCAGCAGTGGACGTCATTTGGCTGAAACGAACGAACGAATGATGTGTGTTGATTTTCTATCTGGCAAAAGACAATTATTCAATGCTGCGCGAAGCACGTACCTTTCCGACTCGTCGTCGTCGGCCTCCATGGCCTCGTCGATGGAGTCGTTCATCATCTCTTCTTTCATGTCCATTATTTCTGACTGCTTCTCAAACTCCTGTAAAATAGAAACATAAATATTAGTATGTACAACATAAAGGTGGCGGTTTGCGTCACGTCTCTAAATCGCTCGCGAACTGACACTTCGACGATGTTGTCTAGCGGTCGCGATATCTCGTCTCGGTCGCTAGTCTCTGTCGCAGCGCGAACGGCCGCCTTTTGGCGATTATCACACTGCACCGCGCTCCGCCGCGGTACGCGGTACGACAGATTTAATCATTGTACCTCAGTTTGTATAGAAAACACGCGCGGCTCAACACACTGACAACGCGTTTGCGAACGGGATTCGTTATATGTAATCACGCGGACCGCGGCGGAGCGCGGTGCAGTGTGAAATAAGAGCGAAGTTGGAGGACAGACGCACCTGCAGTATCTTCTGTATCTGCGGCATGTTGAGCTGGCGGTTCATGGTGGCCATGGCGCGCGTGACGCCGCGCATGGCCTGCGCCATGGTGTTCTGCGACTTGAGCGTCTGGATCTTGAGCGACACGGCCTGGATGTTGGCCTTCATGAGCATGAACTTCCGCACGTAGCGCCGCGTGCGCACCAGGTCCTTCGCCATTATCTTCACGGCGTCCTGCGGGAGGGGGCGTGAGTGGAAGCTTGAAATAACTTGTCAGCTGCTTCATTTATGCAAGTGCTAACTACTGATATGAGGTGAAGTTGAATACCTAAGCTGTGTCCATTTATAACTAACATTTTGTCAGTTGAGACCTTATTATAAAGAACATGATTGAAGTAGTAGTAACTGTATTAAGTTCATAATCCTACTTCCTACTAATATCATAAAATTTAAATCAAAGTACATACAGTTAGAATCAAGGTATTTTTACAAATATAAATACAGGGATATAAATGGTATAAAATAGTAGGTAATGTGGTGTCAAGGTAAGACTTTCGAAATTTAGACAGTTTAAAAGTCAAGGTCTGTTTAAAAAAAATTATCTAAGTTGGTGAGTAACATTAATAGTCTGATATAGAGGAAAATATTTTGATTGGTTTGAACTTTCTGTTACCTCACTAAAATTAAATTTTTTGGCATCAATTCCACCAGTTAAAGGCTTAACAAAATTTCGGCATCTGCACTACATTGGCAATGACAAGGCCTGGCCGGGTCAATTTATTTTCCTTCTCGAACAGATGTTTAAATAAACAAAACATGTACAAAACTACAAAGTGTCCTCTATGTGAGTGTGGTGTGGTCCTCACCATCTGGCCCTCCTTGGCGAGCTTCTTGATGTCGGCGATGACCTTCTTCTCCTGCTGCTCCATCTTGAGGCGCTCGCGGTCCAGGTCGCGCATGGCCTTGTTGAGCGCGCGCTGGTTCTTGCGCAGCATCTCGTCCGGCGTCATGCGGTGCCCGAACAGCCACTCCATGGTTCACTCTTCAAATTATAAATAGGAGATTTATACCCGTTTTCACCATCAATCCCCAAGTTTTAAGTGACCCCTATGTAAACAAAATTCCTGCTATTTGTTACCATAGGGTCACTTAAAAATTAGGGATTGATGGTGAAAACGGGCATTAATGACATAAAACAACCTTGCATCAATCCTGAATCAGAGAAAACAATAATTTATTTTAGGAGGCAAACATTATAAGAAACATGATGTCATTAAAATAGGCAACTATTACATGATTGCGAATAAATCAAAGGTGTTTACTTAAAGTTAGATGTGTCTAATGTAAAATAGTAGTATTCTATTGTAAACAGTACAAATAACTCACCTTTTTTGGATGATGATTCACCACCAAATTACCAATCAAAACCTATTGTTTATTTTGATATTGGGGGGTTATAAATGTTAGTGGATACCTGTTAACATAGTCCTGCGTGTTTTATATTATTAAACTATTCCATAGGTTTCTTGTAAAAGCTAAAAGTAATGGATTTATGCAAATATGTAAAATTCCCCAATCAGTAAATTTTGACTAATTTGACAGATTTGACATTATGTTATGTAGTACATAGAGAAAAGTAATAATGTAGTAAAAAGCCGTCAAAGTGACTTTTTAATTTTTAATCCAACATGTTTCTAAGACATCGTTAACTTTAAAAGGAATAATGTTTTCCAACTTGGTCTGAGGGTTAACTGGAAGAGAAAGCAATAGGGCATTAAGTTCACCTTGTGAAGTTTTTTATGGTGAGTTTCAAACTGGATACTTTATCTAAACTTTGATAACTTACGCTGTTTGTTATTGTAAAAAAAAGTAATGTCAGTCTGACGTTTGTTGACAATCAATCATAATCAAAACAAACGTTTTTCGCGGTAGTTTTCACTGGTTTTCACCATTTTCACGATTTTTATCAGCTGTAAAAGTGATTTTAGATTAATTTATTAACTAAGTAATATTGTTTTTTCATACCGTTGAATGTTCGATTGATATTATATCGCACTTGGCTCATTGAATAAAATAAAACATGAGTGACGATGATGTTACGGTCATGGAAGTAGATGAGGTTGTGCCGAAACCCTCTAAATCCACCGCCAAGCCTGCAAAATCGACAGCGCACTTACCTTGGATCGAAAAGTACCGCCCCCAAGTATTCACTGATATTGTGGGGAATGAAGATACAGTGTCACGGCTGGCGGTGTTCGCGCGCACCGGCAACGCGCCCAACATCATCATCGCCGGGCCGCCGGGCGTGGGCAAGACCACCACCATCCTGTGCCTGGCGCGCGCGTTGCTGGGCGCTTCATTCAAGGACGCCGTCTTGGAGCTGAACGCTTCCAACGACCGTGGCATAGATGTAGTCCGAAACAAGATCAAGATGTTTGCTCAACAGAAGGTAATTATGTAGTTGACCCTATTGTTACTTTTGTGTAGGGCTTCTTATCCTTATGATAATGTCACATGAGCTGACTTTTGATTACAACAATGAAATGTATGTGTCAATTGAACATACAGCATCATTTTTATGTTATGTCTTTTGTTGCCAAAATAAAATCAATTTCTTTCTTAAGTTCTCTTTCATTAATTACTAATTGCTTGTTTCTGTGGTGGTCATTCACAGTCAACATTGGGCCTTTGCATTACATGCATTGTGAATGGAATATAAAGCCTGTGTGTTACAGATTAATTTTAAACCTTTTACTTGGCTTAGTATCAAACCAATTTATCTTTCAGTTGGGTAATGCTAACTTTGTATTTGATATAAGTACTCCATCTATTGGTATATACTTCATTTTAGGTGACCCTGCCTGCTGGGCGCCACAAGATTGTGATCTTGGACGAAGCAGACAGCATGACGGAGGGCGCTCAGCAGGCTCTGCGGCGCACAATGGAGCTTTACTCCAGCACTACTCGGTTTGCGCTGGCCGCCAACAACAGCGAGAAGATCATCGAGCCCATCCAGTCCCGCTGCGCCGTGCTGCGCTACTCCAGGCTCACTGATGCTCAGATACTTGCCAAAGTGAGTTCTTGTTAGTTTTGAAATGACTCATTAATTATTCCTACTTTACACCCGTAACTGTTACCTGTGTAACTGTTAGGTACCTGTGTAACTGTTATATGTCTTTTTCAGTCAGTTTCAACCAAATGACGTCCACTGCTGGACATGTCTTTTTCATTATAACAAAAATAAAATAACAAAGCTAATTAATATTATGTCATCAGCAATGGAGAATAAAACAAAGTCTAAAGAATCTCTCTCTTCTGATGCAATTTAGAACCAGATGGATCTTCTTAATTTTCTCTTTTTTGGGGTCTTCTTCTTTTCATGTCAACAACAAACCTACACAGTGTCAGCCCAAAACTCCGCCAAAAGAGTGGGATTGTCAGCAGCATTCATCAAATCCTCCTGAGTGCAGCTGCTCTTTTTTGGGGTGATGAAGGAATTCAGTCAAGACCCTATACTACAACTATGTGTCCAGGTCATAGAAGTGTGCGAGAAGGAGCAGCTGTCGTACACGGAGGAGGGCGCGAGCGCGGTGGTGTTCACGGCGCAGGGCGACCTGCGCGCGGCGCTCAACAACCTGCAGGCCGCCGCGCACGGCGCCGGCCACGTCAGCGCCGACCGCGTGTTCCGCGTCTGCGACGAGCCGCACCCGCTGCTCGTGCGCACCATGCTCGACCGCTGCGTCGCGCAGGACATACACGCCGCTTACAAGGTCAATATCACAGATTCTTTTGTCATTTTGCTTTCAATGTGCTGTTTGAAACGTGTTGTTCTAATGAGGGTTTTCGCGATTGAAAAATCCGCCAGATGGCAATACGTAAACGCGAGGTCCATATGCTGCATGATTGGTGGATTTTAACATATCTGTCGATGTCATGTCAAAAATAACCAATCGTGCAGCATTTGGACCTCTCGTCTACGTATTGCCATCTGGCGGATTTTTCAATCGCGAAAACCCTCATTAGAGAAGTACAGTCTAATTTTTTAGAAATCAGCAGAAATGTCATCAAAAATGGCCAACTGACATAAAAATATTTTTAGTCTGTGAACTAGTGATGCGACAAAACCTCTCGTTAATCGCGAAGTGAAATTATTGTAGTACTTGCGTATCATCGCCGGGTGATCGTCAAAATACTAAAAATATGAAACAAAGTCGCAACATTGAATGTGAACTGATTATGAAATTTTCGAGAACAGGAAACAAACTGTATGCACAGATGTAATCAAAAAACACACTGGACAGTAAAACAATCAATGATATCCGTAAAGTTATTAAACTTCAAATAACTAGTTGCAAAAAGTTCTGTTTGACAGTGTTGCTACTAGTGACATCTCGCTCGCTCAGTTCTTTGTTGCTCTATTTCGCTAGGGAGGTAATTTAAGATGCTATCAATGTATTGCCATCTGGCGGATTTTTCAATCGCGAAAACCCTCATTGAAAGAAGATTTTTATTTTCTTTTATTTTATTTACTTATATAGGAAAATAAGCAATGGGACAATACGTAAGCATAATTGCATAAAAAAGTAAAATAATTTCGTTTAAATAAAACCGACTAAAAATTAAACTAACTCCGAAAAAGTATACACTAAAAGTAGAAAAATAATTTTACGTTATCTCCAATATTGTCGAAGTTATCGCTGGAAAACTAAACAAAGTATCGTATATTTTTTATTTAAAATTAATCAGTAATCGGAATAAGTGAAAACTTAAAATAATATCGATTAAATTTACAGATTATTGTCTATGACTCACAGGTTACAGCACTGATGTGTCAGAGACAAGTCATAGACAATATGGAGATAACACATGATTTTAAACGTCAAGTCAATTTGACAAGTCTCACAAATTTGCATCGTCCACGTATTTTGCTAAAATAATTTGTTTCAAAGATTGATTTCAAACTTGTATAAACGTGAAAATAAAGTTGGTTACATGGGCTTGTTAAATAATGTGTATGATATTATGAACACGTAAGTGATTATGGTGTAATTGTGTATGAAAGTGTTTGTTTACATCTCTGCTGGATTCTAAAAAATCAAGGTATAGAGATTACAAAATGACCCATATTTAGGTAAATTACCAACCCACTCTTGGGTTTGACGCAGACTGTCCCATTCGCATCTCGCCACGAATTAAAACTAGTGTTTCGTCATCACGCAGATAATCGCGAAGCTGTGCAAGCTGGGCTACGCGACGGAGGACATCGTGAGCAACATCTTCCGCGTGTGCAAGACGCTGGAGGCGGGCGAGGACACGCGGCTGGCGCTCGTCCGCGAGGTCGGGCTGACGCACATGCGCGTGGCGGACGGGCTGGCGTCGCCGCTGCAGCTGGCCGGGCTGCTGGCGCGCATGTGCCGCGCCGCCGCGCCCGCCGCCGGCGCCGGTGCCGGCTGGTAAAACTCGAGCCGGAAGAAAAAAAACCCATAAACTGTCCAAACTGAAACATTATTATTAAAGCTTTCCGCCCGCGGCTTCGCCCGCGTGGATTTTTGTCTGTCACAGAAAAACTTTATCGCGCGCGTCCCTGTTTCAAAAACCGGGATAAAAACTATCCTATGTTCTTTCCCGGGACTCAAACTATCTCAATGCCAAATTTCATCAAAATCGGTTGCGAGGTTTAAGCGGGAAAGCGTAACAGACAGACAGACAGACAGACAGTTACTTTCGCATTTATAATATTAGTTGGGATTAGTTGGAATAAAGCCTGGTCCGTGAGCACGATTATGTTGCTGTCGCGCTCGCACACCCACTGCGGGCGCCCGTCGCACAGTCGCGACAGCAATTATAATTACGCGCGAGCGATAAGGATGGGTAGCTTGGGGTCATTGGACAAAATTCTACGTGCTCATGGACCAGGCTTTAGAAGGCTGATATAGATTGAAAAGAGTGTGCTACATATTGATTGTTAATATAATTTGATCAATGTGAACTGTAAATATTGTTATGGAAATAAAACCAAGTTTTGTACAATATACATTTTTATTTTAATATCATAATATAAAAATTTCGAACTTTTAAATATCAAATGCAATAACGATACATAAATCGATAAGCTTATTATCTAGAGTATAAAAACAATAGTTTGTGGAATGTAGCTCACCGTGTGATCTCTAACAATTTGTTGTGCTCCACCATGAGACTCTGGAATGCACCGGGTTGAGGTTCATTAGTAAAGACACTAAAGTATGCTTATCACTAAAGTATTTTGTGTCATGGCAGCACCAATTTCGATATTCCTAAACCTAATAACGTACGCAGCTCTCGGACAGGAGCCGAAGTTGAATTTACAAACTGAGGGAGGAATTTAATTTGTTTAGTTTACGAGGCAGAAGATGGGCAGGCTTCGGCGCGAATGTTGGTGAGTAGGGGCAGCGGGCCCGCGCGCCGTCAGTGTATGACGCGCTGCTCGTCCACGGGCTTGCCCTCGATCATCTTCTGGTGCTCCTCGCTCAGCGCCTACGCCACACGCAACATTCAGACCAACGATCGACTTTTGCCATAACATTTCAATTAAAAAGAATGATACAGTATATCGCGTATATTTACACTGTTAGTAAGCCGAATATAATTGATAGAACATGCAATTTTATTGAATCTTAGAGGTCACTATTATTATCTAGCATTCTGTATGGACCATCCACATTTTTTTAAGAAACAAAAAATTGTGGATGAGAAATAGAAACCGATCGCAAGTCTGAAATCCCTTCATGCAATCCCTTTCAAACATCCATGCTTTCCACCAAAAGCATTTTTTTATTCTAGGAGGCATTCAAAATTAAAAGATTTGAAGAAGTTAATTGCGGAAGGTTCTTTGTCCAGGAGATTTTTAAGTGGATAAATACCACCACCTTAGTAGCTTGGCAATATTTTGTTAACTACCTGCGATAATGTAGTAACCGACTCGACAGAGAAGACATTAAAAGGGACAGTCATTGAAAATACAGAAACAATATCAATGAGGGCCTAACCAAATGCATTTCTTTTATTTGCTTGGAAATTAGAATAAGTGGAAGTTGAATTAGGTCAAGATTTTTGCAAACAATAGGTGCGGTGTATAGCGCGAGGTTACGTTAAACAACTAAGATCAAGCCAAACCTTTGCACTGATTTGATCATTTACAACAAAAATCATCGATTGCCAATAAAAGAAGCGTATGATTAGATTCGGCCCCGAGTACTGAACGATGGTTGAATACTCAACGAGGAGGAAGGTAAACTTGGATAGTCGGATGACTCACCTTGAAGTACTTGACGGTCTTGACGCGCAGCTCGAGCGTGGCGGCCTCGTCGCACACGAACAGCGTCTGCGCGTGCTGCTGGAAGGCCGACACCGTCCACATGTGGTTCACGCCCTCCTCCACCGCCTTGGCCAGCGCCAGCGACTTGTGCACGCCCGTGATCAGGATCATCACCTGCGCACAACAACGACGTTCGTTCGTATGGGTGCCACCCACTGGGAGATCCTCGCACGGTGGCGAGGACATTAATGACTCTGGAGACTTTACCCATGGTTAGTACAGTAGGCGCGCGAGTTCATGTCCATCGGGGCCTTACTTACTTACTTATTTACTTATACTTACTTATGAGTTGCAAAAAATATGGAATAAGTAGATAAGGTTGACCTACTTAATTGGTAATAATTATCGATATCGACATTAGCATAATTAGTTAGGTAACAGCACTACCGCATTCCTCAGGATGGACATGAACTCGCGCGCCTACTGTAGGTAACAATGATTTTTTTACGAAAAAAACTAGTGAACTTTGTTATAGCCGGGATTTTCTTCTTGTCTTGTCGACAATAAACCTACACAGTTTCAGTCCAAAAATCTGCTACAAGAGTAGCGTTATCAGTAGCATTCATTATATATTCCTGCGTGCAGTTGTTTAGGCATGCAGGGCACGACATCATGTGCTTCATTGACTGGGGAACACAAGCACACTTGCACTCCAAGTTTGAACCATCTGAGAATCGTCACCTGAACAGATTGTTCTTACTACGGCCGGAATGGTTACTCAACTTACACTCGTCAAGTTGTATGATCTAAAAATCTGTAAAAAACGTGGCTTCAGAAATATTACAGATAAAATGTGACATTTGTGTATTTTCACCTGCGCCCTTAATTGTTTTGGACAACCTTAATATGCATTGATTGTGATGGTTACCGCCTGGAGCCAAATATTACGAGCATTGCGAACCTCCTTAGCGTCCATGACGGTGCCGACGCCGACGGTGAGCGCCTGGCGCGGCACCTTGGAGATGTCGTTGCCGAAGAAGCGCTTGTTGGCCTCCAGCGTGTCGTAGGCCAGCGTCTTGACGCGCGTGCGCGACACCAGCGACGAGCCCGGCTCGTTGAACGCGATGTGCCCGTCGGGCCCGATGCCTGCAACAAGCGCCTTTCGTAAAAGATACCAGTTTGCGAATAATAAAATGCTATTTAGATACTGTAGTGAAGGTCGAAGGAACGGCTCGGAGGTGCCTGGATGCGGGTGGCGTAGGGACGGTCGTTGTGGATATACTCGGGGGAGGCCTTTGTCTAGCAGTGGACGTCATTTGGCTGAAACGAGATACTGTAGATAAGGAACTCCTTTTTTTACACAGGGAAATGTTTACGCCTACCTACTGGCCCATGGGGACGGCCAGTGGTTTATGTGGGATCTCCCATCCGGAAGGGCGGGACCTATCCAACTACCCACCAAAACCCGACAGTGTCCTCTGGAGCGCAATGAAACGGACCTACGGGTTAGTGTCCTAACTTGGACATTCGTTCGCGCCACTGTCTCATGCTTCGAGGGGTTCCCTCCTCCGGTTGTTTGAAAAGTAGTTTTCTCGGACCACATAGGTAGTTGTGAAGTCCCAGTTGCACCTGTCACCACAAAATAATTATTATGTTGGGTGGCATGAACGCGTACCCCCGATGAAGAGGTGCACGCCGCCGGCCTGCTGGATGAGGTCCTCGAAGCGCTGGCACTCGGCCACGAGGTCGGGCGCGTTGCCGTCCAGCACGTGCGCGTTGGCCGGCTCGATGTCCACGTGCCGGAAGAACTCGTTCCACATGTAGTAGTGGTACGACTCGGGGTGGTCGCGCGGGAGACCTGATCATAAGAAAACTTGCTTCAACTTTCGACCGTTTATTTATGCAAGTAGGCTCCCAGAGAGAACTTTTACACGTCTCAACCACACCTCTGCTCCGGGACAGTAATATGGATCAGTGCCGAGAAGAAGCAACGCTCGAAATATGCTCAAAAGTGTGAAGTTACGAAGGTAGTTAACCGTAGCCGTTTAGACAAGTTCTTCGTCACATAATGTAATTTTTTCAAGGTAAAGGTTGAGTCAAACAACAAAAAAAGAGAAGCAAAGCGGAACCGAGCCGCGAGCCGCACTCCGGTGACACTGACCGACATACTCGTCCATGTTGAAGGTGGTGACGTGCTTGAAGGAGATCTTGCCCTCGCGGTGGAACTGGATGAGCTTGCGGTACATGCCGAGCGGCGTGCCGCCCGTGGGCAGCCCCAGCACGAAGTGGCGGCCGGGCCCGGGCGCGAACTGCGTCACGCGCTGCAGCACGAAGCGCGCCGCCCACTCCGCCACCACGTCCGCGTCGTCCAGGATGATCAGCCGCATCGCGCCGCGCTACTCCGGGCCTCTTGGCTGCAACGGGTCGAGTCGAAAGCGTATAGCGTGCCGAAAATATCAAAATTATTTATCTAATTCGCTGAAGTTATTATATCAAGGTTATGCATACGTTCCCAGGATATGAATTATACTGTATCAGACGTAAAAAAATCATAACTCTTCTTCTGGAGCAGTCGGGTAAAAACTAATTTACTCTATTCACACTCATCATTTACCTCAGCAAACTATTTTTCAAAATGATGACATCCAAACAACATTTTTTTTTTACATCAGGCACCTACTCATATCCATTTTCAATTTAATTTACTAGCGAAGAAGTATTGGCTACATAATATAAAGTAATACAAGGCCGGTATAAGGTAAATAAAGCTTTAGACTATAATAATATGTCACTTAAGACAATACCAACATTAGATATTTTATTATATTTATAGCGAAGTAAATAGCTGTGTATGCGATTGTAATGTAAGGGCCAATAAGTTATCATTAGAGTGCATTACACTTGGTTGGTTTCCAAACATCGCGGTATCAATAAATACGAGATAAAAAGTCAATGTTCCAATTACAGTGAACACTGATAGGTGCAGTATAAAAGTACTTAAATACATTAGTATGGCTTTTTAGTCATTATGTTGGGTGATTATTTTGTGAAAAATTTCAATAATTATTTGCTAAAAGAAATAGGTTTTAAAATCGCACTAAATGGGTTGCCATGCATATTGCATTCTAGCGGGCCGGCCAGCATTGTGATTAACGGTATTCATTGAAAACAGGAAATTTGGCAATGCTTGCGTGATGACTTTAAATGCAATTTACAAACCCCCATAAATAGGTACGTAGGTGTCTTGGACGAATAAAAGGAATACATACTCTATATAAACGTACATATGTAACTATACAACGTGTCCCAAAATTCAACGATAAGCCGGCGTCGCAGGGTGGACATAGTCATGACTACTTTAGGAAAAATAAGAAAAAAAATCTATCTCAATTATTTTTTAAGTTACACAATAAATAATGAAATTCGTCGAAAATTGACACCCCTTATGATATGTTACATTACCACGGCCACAATTTTTCAAATACTTCTGTTTTTTTGTTTGTATCGGCAACTTAACTAGTGCTGCTGTCCACCCCAATTCTTAAAACCCCCAGAATCCTTGCAGTTTTTACACAAAAGTTAATCAAAATATGATATTTCCTTAAAATTTTGAACGATTTTTACTTCAACTCCACTTTGACTCGTCGTTTTGTAAAAAAAAAGTATGAACACTACTGCGGCAAGTTTTTTATAAAGTTGACGCAACTATCCAAGATTCCAAAATGGTATAATACTCTAAGAAAACTAGTCGCAAAAAAGATATGCGTACAATTTTTACAAGCACTTCGCTTGTTAGTAAGTATGGGATAAATCTTGCAACTGAATTTAAAACCAGTTCTCCTCAACCAATTGAGCTGAAATTTGGTATACTTATGTAAGTACGATGACAATGCAATATTATGATATCATTGAGCTGGATGGAGCCTGGAGGTGGCCATAGGAACTTCTAAACGAAACGGCGGAATTGCATCTAGTTTAGGTTCGTTGGATTTATCTTTTCGAGCACTTTAGTGCTAGATGATGTCCAGGGTCCTGATGATGAAGTCAAGAGGTGGCCAGAATCTGGCCATAGGAACTCCTAAACGAAACAGCGGAAGCTTATCGAGTTTGGGTTCGTTGGATTTGTCTTCCCGGGNATTTAGTAAGCTTTTATATTTGCTGTAACAAATTTTATCAAAAAAATACTTGTTTCTGATCTCATTTTGTCTAATATTTCGTTACGTTTTTTACGAATTTCGTTACGTTACGAAAAAGTACAACATAATGCTGAGTGTATACTGTTATTACCTGACTAAGCATAGTAATATTCACTACTTAATTAATTTCAAAAAATATAGAGCGTTAATAACAAAAGGATTGGATACTATCTGCTTTACAGAAGTGCCACCAGCAAAAAATTATCAAATCATTTAGATTACGTTTTTATGTGATTACTTCTTTTGTTTTTTTAGGAATGCCGCCAAAAACCAATGCCGAAAGGCAAAAAGCTTACAGAGAACGACTCAAAATGGATAAACATGATGGAACAAAAATAATTTTATTAAAATAGTATGAATGATTACTCCCTTATTTTATTTCTAACCCCTTAATATTACCCCGTATTTGGGTGCATACTTACAAATATTTCGAATTGAATAAATAAAGAGCATTCACAATATTTCGCCAATGTATAACAAGCCTTATGGCCTTACTATTTCGTTACTACCGTTTCGTTACGTACATTTTTTTTGAGAAATACTCAAATACATTAGTATGGCTTTTTAGTCATTATGTTGGGTGATTATTTTGTGAAAAATTTCAATAATTATTTGCTAAAAGAAATAGGTTTTAAAATCGCACTAAATGGGTTGCCATGCATATTGCATTCTAGCGGGCCGGCCAGCATTGTGATTAACGGTATTCATTGAAAACAGGAAATTTGGCAATGCTTGCGTGATGACTTTAAATGCAATTTACAAACCCCCATAAATAGGTACGTAGGTGTCTTGGACGAATAAAAGGTGTACATACATACTCTATATAAACGTATGTAACTATATACACTAGTAAATACTTCTATCTCCATACAATGTCATATACCTAAAACGTAGACTGATGTTCAACGTGCGCCTAACTTTTAAAAGTTATTATTATGTAGGTTCGAGTACAGTTAAAGGTTCTTATCGAACTTATTTTAACAGTGCAAGCCAGAGTGTATTAAACATCTACTTTACCTTAAGTAGCAATAGCATCGAAGAATAATACGAAACAAAAGAAACGTGATAGACCGGTTTTTTCACCCTCCCAAAATGCTTTAAAAGACAAGCAAGGTTAAATATTTTACTAAATGCACAATAAATGTAAGACTCTGCCATGTTTACTTTCAATGATTTTAATTTAGTACTAAGTATATTTATTGTATTAAAACGCTTGCCGATTCGATTATACTTATTTTTTTAGTCGGTACATAAACAAAAAAAAAGTTTTTGCATGGACAGTTGTTAATTATGAAGGCAATACTTACTTACTGATTAAATAAAAATCAATTTTTAGCTGAACAAGAAACAGCCAAAATATTTTTGGCAGGTCATTGCTCTGTCGCAAAGGTCACTCACCTTGGTGGTCGCCGCACTGACTCACTTGATATTGCGCGATATATTTCTGTTGCCTCCCTTCGGCTCGCTGTCGACGGAGTTTAGTAAAAACAAAACACAACCTCTACGATTGGTAAATAAATTGCTTGTGACACGAGTTATCAAGCGAAGCCCATGCTCGCTTATCAGTCCAGTCAGCTGCTCTCCGTGCTGAATGACAGTGGATGTCAATAGAGAATGCCGTCGTTGACAACATTGTGTTGCCATTTCAAAATATGATTCATAAAGTAGTAGTTTCATACCACTACCGCAACACCCCTCTGATGGTTCGGCGTTTCGACGAAGTCTTCGAATCCGAAGCCGCACTGAAGCGCCGATCATTTCGCAAGAAGTGTAGTAGCGGAGGTTTCAGGATTTAAATAAAAATCCTCAAATCCAATAAATGATGTTTATTTCTAATAATAATACTTATCAAGAGATTATTTAAAAAATTGAGAATTTCGCTAGGAGATAATAATCGTAATAGACAGAACAACATTAACAGTAACCACATAATCGATAAAACAAATTAGATATATAATATATCTTGATCGTTAAAAAATAATGCTATCAAGAAATGAACATCATTGCAGTACCTGTACGAGGAAACTGGAAATGTAGAAAAGTTTGTGAAAGCACATACTGCCATAAACGATCAGGAAGTAAAGAGAGCGAGTTGCGTGTCATCTTTACATAAGTCACACAACGCGGTGAACCTAAACGTTTTACTAATTCTAAGTGTATTTGTTTCATTAAAAATAGGTACAAGTTTGTTTGCCCACCATAGGCCGAAGGCTGAGCCGAATGACCTAATTTAACAACACCTCAATCTGTCGGTAAATATAATGGAAAAAATAGTCAGGTACTCGTATAAGAATACCATGCAGATAAAAACAGACTCGAGTGTGCCTCCACGAGGCAGCCGCGAGCGCGCAGGCCACTCGGCCCCGCCCGCGCAAACACAACTCCTTATTATAAAAATATCTTATGCAGTAAAATACAATATTTATTTGCGCATCGAACGATACAATGTCTTACGCTAAAATATTACGATACCGCTCGGGTAATAGGAGACATCAAGATATACAATAAATTAACCACGATCTGCGGCGATCACGTGTTGCGACGTCTTCATATCACAGAAAATTATAACAATTATTAAAAAATAATTCATAGTTGTTGAAATTTATGTTCCCATGGATTGGACATTGGTTTTGCGGGCCCGGAAAATATTAAAAACTAGCTTTCCGCCCGCGGCTTCGCCCGCGTGGAATTTTGTCTGTCACAGAAAAACTTTATCGCGCGCGTCCCTGTTTCAAAAACCGGGATAAAAACTATCCTATGTTCTTTCCCGGGACTCAAACTATCTCTATGCCAAATTTCATCAAAATCGGTTGCGAGGTTTAAGCGGGAAAGCGTAACAGACAGACAGACAGACAGAGTTACTTTCGCATTTATAATATTAGTTGGGATTAAGAATCGCAGAAATGCACTACGTGTCCAACGGAATATAGTATTTGACACCATTCCCTAATAATTCGAAATCACAACATTTTAAAAAGACACTTCAGTGTGGTTTTAAAAAACTTAATTAATTTTAAATTACCTGTAAATTAAGGTTTTTGGTTGCATTGTAATTGAAAAAAGAAGTTTAATTGAGTTGACAAAATAGTGATATCCCTTGCTTGTATTGCCATAAAAAATCTTTGGGAGTCTCGTTTTGACAGTTTTTAATACATCTATTGATTGGTGTCAACGCTTCTATTGAGTTAGCTTATGATCTACACTATAGGCTAACAGTTATGTTGTGTGATGATAATGGTTTAAACATATTCTTGTAGAGATTTCTACATTCTACTTCTAAATAAACAATCATTCGTAACGTTAGTAACTTCACATTTCAGAAAATAACAACTTGTTTAAGGCAATGGGAAATGACAAGCTATTACTACGAAAACCATCATTCTGACAAAAAGTTAAGGAAGGCACTCTTCACTCTTGGGTATCCTTTGATAACGAAAATAGGTTTTGGCACGTTTTTTTAAACAAACATTTTCATAAAGTCAAAGATAAGTATAGGATTATAAATGCAAAAATACCAATAACTGTATTTTGAAATTTTATCAAAATTTTAGCATCACCAGAAACATGAACTTCTAACGTTAAGAACTGAATAGGACAGGACTCTATAATAACCAAGAGGCGCACGCCAACGAAAACGAATACCACTAATAAACTATCATATCAACACGTAGCCCGGCGTGACATTCCCGAGCGTCCTCAACAGAAGGAACATAATCTAACTTATCACTAGTCCCTACTCCTTCACGCGTTCCCTTTTAAGTACGTTTCGAGGTCAGAACATCGGGAATAGCAACGTAAAAGTAATACAAAACGTAAGATAAGTTTCGAGCATCGCTCGGACAGACACGAACGCTTCGAAGCGCTCGTCGCACTCCTCGAACGGCACAAAAGCGTTACACGTAGGGAGCGAAATTACTGTTGTTAATGGTGAGCGCGGTGCGGAGGATGCGGCTGGCGGGCCCGTCCGCGCCGGCCGGCTGCGCCTGCGCGTTCTCCTGCTGGCGGTGCGGGGGCGGCTCGCAGTCGCGCGGCGGCGGCTTGCGCTTGGCGCGGGGCGCGACGGGCGGCGGGCGCGGCTGCAGCAGCGCCGGGTCGGCGCGGCGCGGCGAGGCGAGCGGCTGCCACTGGCGCCAGGAGCTGGGCAGGTCGCGCTCCGCCGCGTGCGCCAGCGCGTCCGTCAGCAGCTGCAGCGGGCCCGGCGGCCCCCCGGGGTGCTGCGCCGCCGCGCTGAGGTTGCGCGCGAACATTTGCTGTTGCCACTGAAGCTCGTGTTGAGCCAGGAGAGCTTTCGGGGGCTGTTTCCTCGCGTTTCGTCTCTGAGGGGGCCTCCTCGGTCTCTGGCGGGCCGCGGCGGCCGGGTCGGTTCCGTCAGCGCTCCCCCGAGCCGGCGGCGCGGGGTAGAGACCCCAGGCTCCCGGTGTCGCGGGCCGCTGCGCGGGGCCGTCGGCCGGTTGATGCCAGGGTGTGCCCGGAGTCAGAGCTCCCTCGACGCCGAGACGCTGCTGATGCCAGAACGGGTTCAGACTTAATGGCGCTCGAGGTGGAACCGTTGGGGTGCTGTCGTTTCGCAACGTATTTTTTCCGCCGCGTTTCTTGTGAGATCTGGCCGCATCTCGATGAAGGCCGGGTGTTAAAATGTTTCGCTGGGGGAAATAAGGATTAGGGAACGGTTGAGCGTTTTGGTACGATCGTTCCAAAGTTTGGCGGCTCATTTGCTGTAAAGGAGTTTCAGGTACTGGAAGCGATCGAGTCGCAGTTTGGTCGCTTGTGGGATAAGATCGGTTGTGACGCTGTTGCCATGGATTGGATGTTTCTTGTGCATTAGTCTGAATGTATTGCTGAGCGGGCAACATGTACGGGCGGTAGAAGTTTTGCTCCCGCTTCATCGTATGCAGAGGTTGTTGCATATCAAGCGCGTTGGATTTCAATAGACCTGCTTGACGTAAATAAAATTCTGGATTGATTAATTGTTGTGTGTTATTTTGATGTTCTCTATGCCCCATCAATTCACGTAGCCGCGCCCTATATTGATGAGTCGCTGACGGATCAGTTTGTCCATACCCCCCATGTGTTGATTCATTTTTGTGTTCTTGTATGGGCAAACTTTGTTGTTGATGTATTGGTTCTTGTTTGACAGACTGGTGACGTCTCATTAAGTCGGCAGCGTCGTTTTGCTGTCGTCGAGTCATATCTAATTCACGCCAGTAGGGTTCCGTCCGCGGAGGCAGTACTGGTATTTCTGGTATCTGGCTATATTGTTGGACTCCGATTTCTTTTGGTGTTAAACTCTGTGGTGGGATACCCAATTTATTACGATCGGAAGTTACTGCTTGATACCAAGAAGACAGATTTTGCCGTTCTAATAGCGTTCCCATTGGGTTTTGTTGATGCAGCGGTCGGGTATTAAACGATTTGCCTGCATCGTCTGGACAACGTATTTCCGGCTGATGCCAAGCAGGTCTTTTTGTAGCCGGGAGTTCTAATGGTACTTCAGGGAATGGACTTGGTTGATGTAATAACTCCCGTTTAATTTCTCCGTGCTGTAACTGTTCAGTTGAACCATTTAAATCTCTTCGTTGGTTTGCGAGGCTTTGCGTTTCTGAAGATTTATCTTGTTGGACTCCTGATACATCTAACTGAGCCCAATAGGGTTTATTAGTAATTGGTTGCTGCGTGTTAATTTCATTCATTGTAGATTTCTGAGTTAATTCCCGTGTGTTATATTTCTTCTGCAACAAAGATAACATAGCTGGCAAATTCTGGTATTGTTGCAATCTATCGAGATCTGTGTGGTTGTCGCTAGCTACGTCCGGACCACGGCCGAGTGCTTCCTGTTTGATGGCATTTTTAAGATATAGCTCTTGATATTGCGCGTGGCTTACATTGCGATCGATCGACTGATGACCAACTTGCAATTGATCAGTCACATCCTTTACCTCATCAAACTCAATCGGTATAATTTGAGGTTCGCTTGATTCTTGCTTCATTGAGTATGATTGTATTTGGGGCGTTGTGTGTCGAGTTACATTTTCGTGTCGGGCAGATGGCGCCTTGAAATGTTCAAAGTCCTTTTGGTGGTTTATTTCTTCTGGAAGATGCCAACTATTAGATTTATGTGTATTTTCAGTAGCAGGTTTTTCTGATTGCGGATCGATCAACTTTTGTTTAATTTGCTGAAACTCTTGAAGCAGTCGTTTTTGTGTGATATAATGGGAATGAGTATTTTGTGATTCTAGATTTATCACCAGTTCTTCTTTTTCGGCATTCTGTACATGGCATTGAGGATGAGTTATTTCCTGTTTGATTGACCGTTGACGTAGTTCTAACTGATCTGTCATTTCATTTGCTTCATCAAACTCAATTGGAATAGTCGGAAGATCAGGTTGCTCTTGCTTAATCGAGTGTTGTTGCATTTGGGGAGCTGCCTGTTGAGTCAGATCCTCCTGCGGAATAGACGGCGCCTTCAAGTGTTCAACATTCACATGGTATTCTTTTTCTTGAGGACGATGCCAACTGCCAGACTTGTGTGCATCTACAATAGCATATTTTTCAAATTGCTGCTCCTTCGTCACTTGCTTAGTTTGCTTTTCATGAAGCTGTTGCATTTGTGTTAAAGAGTCATGAGTATGTTGAATTTCAAGAAATATTTCACGGTTCGATTTGACGGTTTTTGGCACATGAACCTCTTGCGATTGTGAATGGATAGGTTCACGATTGGTAGACTGATTATGTCCTTCTAATTGATCAGTCATTATCTCATCAAACTCAATTGGAATATCTGGGTATTCAGGTTGCTCTTGCTTGATCAAGCGTTGTTCAATATTCACATGGTATTTGTTTTCTTCCGGTAGATGGCAGCTGGTACGTTTTTGTGCATCCACTGTAGTGGATTTTTCAAATTGTTGATCTATCATCTCTTGTTTAATTGGTTTCTCTTGAAGCTGCTGTTTTTGAGTGATAGTAGCATCTTTGACGGTATTCTGCACGTGAATCTCTTGCAACTGCGTATGGATCTCTTCACCATTGACCAACTGCTGATGTACTTCTACTCGATTAGTTATTTCCGTTACCTCGTCAATTTCAATTGGTATATTTGGGTATTCAGATGGCTCTTGCTTGATCGAGTGTTGTTGCGTTTGGGGTGCCGTTTGTCGAGTTACATATTCGTGATTCGATCGATGGCGTTTCAAAACGCTCAATGGCCACTCGGTGTTCATTATTTTCCGGGAAATGCCAACTGGATTGTATTTGTGCATCTATTGTAGTAGACTTTTCAATTAGCTGATCTACCAACTCTTGCTTAATTTGCTTCCCATTATGATATTGCTTTTGTGTGATAGTGTCGTAAGGGTGTGGTATTTCTTGTAAATTTTTGACGGCATTAGGAACATGAATCTCATGCAATTGTTGATTGATAACTTTACCTGTCATCAACTGTTGGTGTACTTCTTCTTGATCAGTCGTGTCGTTTTCCTTGTCAAAGTCACTTGGTATAATCGGATGTTCAGATTCTTTCTTGATCGTGCTTTGTTGCGTGCGGGGTGTTGCAAATTCGTGCTTGATTGATGGTAATGACACTTCTGGGATATGCCAACTTATAGATTTATTTGCTTCATTTGAGGCAGTTTTTTCATAGTGCTCATCTATCATTTCTTGCTTAATTCGTTTCTGTAGTAGTAAATGTTGTTTTCGTTTGTTTGAATGAATTTGCGGATCAGTAAGTATTTTTAATAATTCACTGCCATTATTATTCATCTGTTTTGACAAGTCGAGCGGTTCCGACTGTTTGGATTCAACGGAATCTGATATGTTTTCGACCGTCGATTGGGACGCAGCAGCAGGAAAGTCAACCTCTAAGTCACGGGACTTTCGAGCGTTCTTCTTTCGTGAATTCTGTTTCATTCGTTTTTGACTTTCAATAAGCAATCGCCTCAAGGCGCTGGCTTCAGCTCTGATACGTCGCTTGCGCTCCCTCTCCCTTTCGGCGTCGATAGTTTTTTGTAACTTGGGTCTACCTCTCTTTCGCTTCGGCGGGTCGAGTTTCGGCACTTCGACTTCGATCGGCCGGGCGGCCGACCTCGACAGAGTCGTCGACCGTAAATTACGGCTCGGGGGCGGGTCCGGGGCGGCTTCGTTATTTTCCGATTCAACCGCGGGTGCGTTTCGAGCGGGCGGTTCGAGCGGACCGGCCGGGCGCGCATTCGATCGCGAATTTCGGGCCCGTTTCTGGGCAGGAATATGTTTTTCAAAGTCACCCGGTGCGACGGTCTCAACGGGCACCTCGTACAGATACGTCACGCTCGCGGCGGCGCGGCGCGTGGCCGAGCGGAGGGTGCGGGGTGCAGGCGGCGCGGGGTCGGCGGGCGTTTGCGTTCGTTTTCTGGCTTCGGCACTCGCACTCGGAGCGGGCACATTTGCGGAGCTCCCCGCGACGGGCTCGTCCGCTGGAGGTTCGCGTTTTATAGGCGTCCCGTCCGATTTAATCAAGTGCGAATTTTCTTCGGACACCGCAGGGTCTCGTTCGGGTGCGTCGACGCTCCGCAGGCTCGAATCGTTTCCGTCTCCCTCGGGGCTCGGGTCTCGCGTTAAATTTTCGCCATCGACGATGGTGTCGGGCGATTTTATCGGGAGCGGCCTCCGCCCGGCCGGCTCCGCGGCCTCCTCCGTCGCGGCCGAGTCCCCGGCGTCGCATTTGACGGGCGTCCTCGACTTTCTCTTGTTAAGTTTTCTCGGGGCGGGGTTTCTCTCGGGGGGGTCGGGTTTCAGGAAGCAGTCGTCGGCGGGGGCGGTGGACGCGGACGCGGCGGGCGGCGGCGGCGGGCCCGCGGGCGCGGATCAGCAGGCCAGCGCGTGGGCGCGCGCGCGCTTCTGCGGGGGCTCGCCGTCGCCGCTCCAGTAGGCGTACTCGGGCAGGAACTTGACCAGCTGCGCGTCGAAGAACTCCTCCAGCCGCTTGGCGTCCTTGAAGAGCGCCGAGTCCGGCTGCGGACAGAAACGCGACAATCAGTCGGGAGCCTCTTTCGGTGGCGGCGCTGCTGCTTCGAAATTTCAGCACTCAAGGAATAAAAAGAAACAGAAGTTTTCAAAATGTCAGTAAGCAATAAATAATACGGTACCGGGTTGTAGTGGTAGGCGTTGCGGAACAGCAGGCGGCAGTCGTGCACGAACTGCGCCACGTGCGTGTAGCGCTGCGGCGCGCGCGGCTGCAGCTGCATGCGGATGGCGTCCAGGCACATCGGCCGCGCGATCTGCACGGGACAAGGTGCACCATTACGACATCTTAATCTGTAAATCTAGATAATATTTTGTATACCCATTCTTATAAGATACACCATACAAGAATGCATGGTAAATTCAGTGAACTGCTCCTGAATCGAATGTACCTACTACTGCTATTTCTATTTATTTATATTAACCGGCAGACAGTGGTGACTGAGTTTGTTGCGTCGCTTCTTCTCAGCAAAATGTTGCCAAATGTTGGTCTCGAAGCGCTGCTGGTAGGGTAAAAAGATTATGAGACATGTAGAGGCTCCTTAAGAGCAAAATGGCGATTTGTAAGAACTATTTATTAGTCTTAAACAAATTTTGACTTTGACACACACAATACCTAATATACGTTAGCATCTCGAGTTGGCACTCATTAGAGAGGGTGTGGAGTTGACAAAATTGGATGTTGGACAATAATAACTACTCATCATTATTTCAGCCACAGGACGTCCACTGCTGAACATAGGCCTTCCTCAATGAATTTCACATCTCACGTTCGGTAGCAGCCTGCATCCAGCGCCTTCCTGCTCATTTATGAGGCCATCGGTCCACCTTCGGACCTACGTCGGGCTACGTCAGCGACTTTAGTTCGTGTACGGAGAAGAAAACTAATTTACAACAAACGGCAAGCTCAAGAGGATAGGGGCATCGGTCGACCAGATCACCCCATCAACATGTCTACACTCGAGTCCACGCCTGGATCTCATAGTTGAGATCGCGGGAAAGAACGGTATGCGTCACACGGAGGAGGTACCTTGGAGTGGTTGAATGTGTCTCCTGGGGTCAGCTTATCCGACACCAGAAGATTATAAGTCCCTCTCACTCAAGCACTTGATTCACTACATATCGATGGCTCCTACGTATACTGGCGTAAGTAATAAAGTTTTTTTAAGTAGCCAGTATGGTTCTGGCTACTTAAATGGCTCTCCTGTAAAATCTATTTTTTTCACTTACGCTAGTATACGTAGGAGCCATCGATATATGGATATGGTCTTTTGCGGATGAGGGGATAAAGGTAAAGGGAAGCACAAAAGATCCCAATGCGTTGACGTGCACTGCGCTCACGCGCGGCCCTAGATAAGATACCTTTTTTTTTCTCTTTATTTGGGACAACAAACAGTTATATTGAGGGCTTATGTACTAAATCTTAATAATTTGAAAACTTTGTAACAATGCAACCAGCAGCATACCTTGGAGTGGTAGTGCAGGTTGTCGGCGGGCACGGGCTCGCGGAAGGGCAGCGAGGCCTCGTACTGGCAGTACAGCTCCAGCGTGATGCGCTCCACGAGGCGCTGCTGGCGCGGCGACAGCCCCGGCCCGCACCAGCCCTCGTCCTCGCCCGCCGAGTCCGCGAAGTTCACGCACAGCAGGCACTGCCAGCTCTCCGTCTCGCTGCAACCACCGACACCGCCGTAAATGATGTAACAGTAACGGGCTCAAATTCTCCAATCACCAGCATATCTACAAGAGGCCTGCGGGGCTACTCCGAAAAACTTTATCCGAAGTTTCGAATGTTGCCATTCCTCTCACGCAAAGCGAGATGCTAGCACGAGCGACGGTGACAGATAGACCCGAAACTATGTAAATAGTTTCGTAGTAGCCCTGCTGTAGCAGCCTAGATAGAGTTACACAAAAAATCACGCACAATGAAGAAACTAAATTCGGTTTCGATTGCAATACAAAACTAACTCATTAACAAATGTAACAGTGGTTTGGGGACCATTGAATCGACCCCAGGGCATGAATAGTTCTACTTGAAGTACAATAATAATGTACTCTCACTGTCAAGAAGTCACGATGGTGTCATAGTGAAGGAATTTCATAAATATCAAACTCATTGTTCTTAACGATAACCACGATACCGGCAAGATTGCAGGACGATAGGACTTGCCGGTATCGTGACTTCGTTTTTTGTAGCCGATGTGACTGTTGTGAATGAAGTGAGGGGCGTAGCTAACTCGTTTGGACTTCGTTCGGATTGCGAGTACCGTAGTAGTTATACAACGGGGACCCAGATACGTTCCAAGGTTTAAGCTACAGCTAGAGACGGCAGGAAGAAGGTAACTTTACACTAGTATACTAACTCGGGCAGCTTCTCGATGGTGGGGATGTGGCAGTACTGGTGGAAGACCTTGGGGCACTTGTCGCAGCACATGAGCTCGCCGCCGTCCATGCACACGGCGCACCAGTCCTCGTTGGGGTCGGCCGCGCCCGCCGCGCCGCCGCCCACGCCGAGGCTCTCGGCTACGGCTTTCGCTGCGACAGACAGTCAATCTGGTCATGGTCATCACCCGCTCTTCCAATTTGTGCAGAGTTAGATGAGATGAAAATAGACAATTTCTGAAGGAACAGTTTTATTTTTTTATAACTAAATATGTGAAATATGGGATGGAATATAGTCGAACATAGTAATCTTTTTGTCTTAACACCAACTTTGTGGCTAAAATTGACAATAATCTTATGAGGTATAAAGTGTGTTTGGTCTATGGATAGGTCATGCATGCTTTGAAGGAGGGGCTTGGGCCTCTCGACCCACGTGCGCTAGAGGTTGCCTCAGGGGGTTTGTGTTAGGCCGCGTATTCACTAAAGTACCGGACTTTAANGTCCGTGAGCACGTAGAATTTTGTCCAATGACCCCAAGCTACCCATCCTTGTCGCTCGCGCGTAATTATGTTGTTGTCGCGCTCGCACAATCACTGCGGGCGCCCGTCGCACAGTCGCGACAGCAATATAATTACGCGCGACCAATAAGGATGGGTAGCTTGGGGTCATTGGACAAAATTCGACTATAGACTACTAGAGGAAGCCTCAGGCCGAGCTGCTGCCTCGTCATGAGCGGCAAAATGTGTCTCGGTCCGCGGCGACGAAATTTGCCTCGCAACGAGTCGTGACTCAGATTGAGGCAGCGTCTCCAACTTTCGCGTCCACACTGGACGCATGGGCTCACGAGTCACGATTGATAGCTCGCTCGTGAGTGAGCACGATCTCGAGCGTGGCTCGCGAGCCCATGCGCCCAGTGCGGACTGGTTTCGAGCAGCCGCGGGTGCGTCTTTCCGTTCTATACATAGCCAGAACGCAAGGGTGTGAAACTAATCGAGTATAGTTTGGAAATTACTTTTTACTGAGCTCCTCCAAACTATACACGACCAGTACGCATATGCTGCGTACTGCTCGCGTATACTTAGGTCAATTATCTTGCTCCAAAATATAAATACACGATCGTTACGCAAAATTCGTGTACAGTTTGTAGTCACAGATTTACAAACAGGCACTACAAAATAAGCCGTGTGGTGACGGCAGAGTAGAATACATTTGTCACCAACCCCTACTCTTCCCGCGGGTGTCGTAAGAGGCGACTTAGGGACTACACATCAAACAGAGAATGGGCAGCAGCGCTCTCTGAAAAACATCAATCTTTTAAACTGCGATCTCGAACCCGCCTGCCAAGCGTGGAGATTATGGCAAAACCCTCCACTATAGTGGAGGAGAGCCTCCTCCACTATAGTGGAGGGTGGATAGTCCAGCAGTGGACTGTAAAGGGCTGTTGATGATGATTGATGACTACAAAATATACACGAGCAGTTTCCTATGGGTGCGTTCTGGCCATGTATAGGACGGCAAGGCCTGTAGCGGAGCCAGCCGGGCAGGTACCGGTGGCGTCGACGTCGGTGCTGGAGTGCACGTGCGGCGCGGGCGAGGGCGCGGAGGCGGCGGGCGGCGCGCGCTCGGGCCGCTCGGCCACCACCTGCACGCCGTTGGAGTCCAGCTTGGCGATGGTGGCCATGAGGTCCTGCACCGACTCCGCGCACACCTTGTCCAGCTCCAGCGCGCCGCCCACGCCCTGCGGACCGGACAGGACAGCCGAATGAGTTCCAGCGAGAGATTGGTGCCGTTCAGTTTTTAACTAAAATAGTAGGCTGGTTTTAGAGTCGCGCTGACCGCTCGCTGATCGTCGGCGCTGATTGATCAATATGTATGTAATTGAAGGGAACGTTCCTGAGTCGCTGATCGCTCGGCGCCGACGCTTCATACATTTCGGCTGTCAGCGCTGACTGTCAGCGTGCATTAGCGTGACTCTAAAACCAGCCTAAGACACGGGTCTTCTTAACGCGACGTTTAATTACGTCAAGCCGTGAGTACATAATGTAACTCATTTGTAAACGCCGCGTTAAGAAGACCCGTGTCTTACTATTTTAGTTGAAATGGAACGCGAAAGTTTAAAATCTTATACTAAGTTTTCAATAAAATGATTTTAATGTAACAGTTCCGGGTCTTAAAATTTCTATGATCAGTATAAAAAGTGAATCATTGCATGACTAATACTCGTTTTCACCATCAATCCCTAATTTTTAAGTGATCCCTTTGAAAATAAAATTCATGTTAAGTATGTTACCATAGGGGTCACTTAAAAATTAGGGATTGATGGTGAAAACGGGCATTACTTGCTTACCCCTGACACTTTACCTATCAAATTCTAGCTTTTCTGCAACGTCACTGTTAGCGCCACTGTAGAGAGGTTCTGTCAATTGCTCATGCAAAGACAGTGGCGCCAACTCGTGAGCATTGACGCGGTAAGAGGACTATCATGTTTGCTCGCACTAGCTAGACCACTGTAGAGCCTCCTGTTACTTGACAGTGGCGCCAACTACTGAACACAAAAAAAATAGAGCCCTCGTTGTCCATATCAGCTGTGCTCACACGTGTTAGAGCCACGATAGGCCGGGTACTCACGTTGAGGCTGGGGCTGGGCGTCTTGGGGTTGGTGGAGGTGACGGCGGCGGGCGCGGCGGGCGCGCGCGGCCGGCCCAGCGTGATCTTGTACTCGGGCCCGCCGCACGCGCCGCCGCCCAGCGCGCCCGCGTCTACGCCGCCTGCGGAAACATAACCTATGTCACTGTACATCATCGTTCACAGTTTAATCTACGCCAGGGTGCAGGGTGATTTCTCTAAATGAAGATTGTCTCAGTACTCTCAAAAACACTGGCAGTCGCGGACGTTGCTTCTGCTTCTTTCGCTTTAAATGTGAGTCTAGATAGCCCGACTTTTAGACGTCACAAGTCTCCAAGGACACATCAACCACAGGACGTCCACTGCTGAACATAGGCTTCCTCCAATGATTTCCACATCGCTCGATTGGTACCGGCCTGTATCCAGCGCCTTCCTGCTACTTTCAAGAGGTCTTCGGTCCACGTGGTTATCGATAAACACAAACAAGGTGGCTACGTCGTACCGTTGGGCGCGTTCTGCTGCGGGATGTGCCACTTGGCGGGCTGGTGCGGGTAGTTGGGCGCGGGCGAGGGCGTGCGCGGGCCGCCGCTGCGCCGGCCGGAGCCCGCGGGCGGCGCGGGCGCGGGCGCGGGCAGCGCGTTCACCGCGCTCACCACGTTGTACGCGTTGGATGCGTACGCGCCCATCACTGCACAGAATAAGGTATTTAGGTTATTCGGCGAAAACCTTAAGGTGATTATAATGAAAGTTCAATATTTTTCTTAAATCTAAAAGTGATAAATAAAATAGTGTTGGTAAATGGTAAGTTTGGCAGTCATAACAACTAATCGTTTATTTATCATCATCATTTCAGCCATAGGACGTCCAGTGCTGAATGTGAATCGCGCAGTTCACATTAATAAACAGACATATAGCAGAGACTAACTACAACCCGTGTATCATTCATACGGTCTCCCAACATGGCACACTGAACATAGGCCTGCATTCAGCCCCTTCCCCGCTACCTTTCAAGAGGTAGTCGGTCTACCTTGTGGGTGGACGTCCTACGCTGCGTTTTCCGGTACGCGGCCTCCACTCCAGAACCTTGCTGCTCCATCGGCCGTCAGTTCTGCGTACTACGTGCCCTGCCCGTTGCCACTTCAGCTCGCTAATTCGTCGAGCTACGTCAGCGACTTTGTTTATTTATTGTTTTACGGGAATGCGTAGGTATAAGCGCGTGTATAGGTATATTTGTGATGTGTGCATCCTAAAAGACAAAACCATTGAATCCACGCATGTATAATATGACGATTCATTCTCCACGGGTAGCGCCTGTCTGTTGTATGAGAGGAACTGTAAGGGCATTGCCACACTGGCGTAATACCAGCGTTTTCGGCGGAGACGCCGCGCAACGTTTCCGCATTGTGTTCGCCGCGAAGCCGCGACGTGATGACTGCGTCGCCGCTCGGCTTTGAAAATGCTTGCAGTCCGCCAGTACGGCAGCTCACTAAAGTATGACGTTGTTGCATGACTATAGTCTGGGAGCACGCGACTGTGGGACGGGCGCCCGCAGTGAGCAATATAATTACGCGCGAGCGATAAGGATGGGTAGCTTGGGGTCATTGGACAAAATTGTACGTGCTCACGGACCAGGCTTTAGTTTCAATACAATATCAACGCTACACTCACTCTGCTGGTAGGCGTGCTGCATGGCGGCGTGCGCGGAGGGGTGCGCGGCGGGGTGCGCGGAGGGCAGAGGCGCGCGCGCGGGGGCGGCGCCTCGTTGTGCTTGCGCGCTCAGCAGCCCGCGAAGGTTCATCTCGTTCATGCCTGCAGTACATTTACAACTCATAGAAGCGGTACGGTTGGTACACTTTTGAAGGCACACTGACGAGCATTATACCACATAGAAAAGTACAGTAGTCGTATCTACATCAATTATATTTCTACCAGCAGAGTAAATACAAATGAGTAGGTCATCTTCATAGAAACGGACCGAGCGCGGTTTGTATGTGAGCGCGCAATACGTATGCGGCGCGCACGCACACACTGATAAACTTCGGCGCAACACCCCCGCTAATCCACGCTAAACCTACTCATTTGTATTTACTCTGCTACCAGTAACATATTGCCATAAAAATATTGCTCATTTCAAAATCAATGTAACTCTCATCAATAGGCTAGTTTCATTAAAAAATATTGGCCTTTCTACTTGTCAATCCAACAAGTAATAAAATTATGAAGTTCCGCGTGACATCACAAAGCGCTACTTTTAAGCACGAACGGGCCTCTTCTTTTGAACTTTGGCACGCATTATCTCTTTCAATTTTTAATAGTGAAAAATACGTATCGAGTATTTTTTGATAAGTTAACTGACGGACTAATTAAAACTTGCTTTTTTACCCAGGAAACATCCCTATTGCCTCATGTCACATAGACGTTGAAATCAAATCAAAAATATTTATTCAGTTTAGACCACAAGTGGCACTTATGAACGTCAAAATATTACTATAGAAAATATTAAAAAAAAAAAGTAGCCCTTAGGCGGTTATCACACTGCGCCGCGCTCCGCAGATTTCATATAAAAAAACACGCGCGCGGACGCGTTGTCAGTGTGAAGTGCCGCGCGTGTTTTCCATACAAACTGAGGTACTTGCATACAATTATTAAATCTGTCGCCCCGCGCTTCGCGACGGAGCGCGGCGCAGTGTGATAACCGCCTTATGGGGCACTTTACATAAATAAATAATAAATAATAAATATCCTTGGACATTTTACACTGCGCTTCTAGTCCCAAACTAAGCAAAGCTTGTACTATGGGTACTAGACAACGGATATAAACATACTTAAATACTTTTTTTTTTGTAAATACATACATATTATACATAGGAAACACCCAGTCCAATACAAACAAATATGTTCATGCACACAAATGTTTGTACTGTGTGGGAATCGAACCCGCAACCTCCGGAATAGTAGTCCGTTTCGAACCACTACACCAAACGGCCGACAAACATATGGCAAGTGCTGAGAAGAAAGTTGGTCCTGTCAACTCACCGTGCAGGTGGTGCGGGTGCGTGGTGGAGGTGACGTGCGGGTGTCGCAGCGGCGTGGGCGGGCGCGCGTGCCGCGTCTGCAGCAGGTAGCCGCCGCCGCCCGGCACCGACTGCACGTACGACT
This sequence comes from Ostrinia furnacalis, assembly GCF_004193835.3. Classification (NCBI taxonomy): domain Eukaryota; kingdom Metazoa; phylum Arthropoda; class Insecta; order Lepidoptera; family Crambidae; genus Ostrinia; species Ostrinia furnacalis. The sequence goes on along the minus strand of NW_021134383.1, from coordinate 208,363 downwards.
GAAACATCGCGGGCCACACGCTCAACTGGTGCGTCTTATGCACTCGTAATAAGAACTAGCTTGCGACTGAAATGTCTAGCCGATGTGCGGGCGACTGTACACAGAAGCGGGCTAACGAAAATTGGATAAAGGATCAGTGACTTGAAACGATGATAGAGCCAAATAGAGCCACATTTTACAAAGTATAGGTCAAATAAAATGTAAAGTTTACGTAAACACAAATAAATAAATATCTTGTTATGTTATCCGATTGTTCCTGGGCGGGCTCAACTGGCATCCGCAGAATACCAGTGGTCGTGACGCGCTCTCTGCCGTCACGGCGTATACTGAGCTGATGCCATTTTGGTGCTTGTACCCGTTCAGTTGTCTAGTTTTAGTTGTTATCTTGCTGTGTACTTGCATCGAATAAATACATTTCTTTCTTTCTTTCAAATAGCGCAAGCTTATTACCATTTATCAAAAACTCTCTCAAAATACCTGCTAAACAATGTGGTAATAACCAGACTCGGTTCTTTGCATTATGTTGATTACGTAAATCACAGCAGCCTATTTATAGTCCAGTAGAATTAGCTTTTAAATCGGAAATAATTNCGCGTTCACCGCGCTCACCACGTTGTACGCGTTCGATGCGTACGCGCCCATCACTGCACACAATAACATATTAAAGCTGGTTTTAGCAGGCCTGTTCATCTCCGCGAGTTTACATTGAAAACAAAACACGCACGATGGCCCACCTATAGGACACTATTCGACAAGGCCTCACATACGAGCGAACATTGACTCACGCACGCGTATTCTTGTGTATGATGGAAGAAAATAATACTGTGCAGTATTTAACTGCCTAAATAATAATAAAAACATAGAATGTACTTTTTTAAGTTGCCTCAAGACACTGGGAGGTAAATAAGTAGTTAATATTATTCATGATAATTCATGCTAAATCATGTATTTCCTCCGCCATTTTCCGCAGTTTGGCACCTCACGTCACATCATTTTACCGAAGTCAGCAGCTATAGCTTCGGCGCAGTGCCGATCACTGACGTTTGTCAACAAAATGGTGCTTGACTCTTGAGACAGGCTAGATTATGTGTGCATCCAACAAGAAACCTAAAAGACAAAACCATGGAATCCACGCATGTATATTATGACGATTCATTCTCCACGGGTAGCGCCTGTCTGTTGTATGAGAGGAACTGTAAGGGCCTTGCCACACTGGCGACTTACCAGCGTTTTCGGCGGAGACGCCGCGCAACGTTTCCGCCTTGCGTTCGCCGCGCAGCCGCGACGTGCCGGCTGCATCGCCGCTCCGCTTTGAAAATGCTTGCAATCCGCCAGTGTGGCAGCTCACTAAAGTATGACGTGGTTGCATGACTATAGTCTGGGAGCACGCGACTGTTGAACGGGCGCCCGCAGTGAGTGTGCGAGCGCGACAGCAATATAATTACGCGCGAGCGATAAGGATGGGTAGCTTGGGGTCATTGGACAAAATTATACGTGCTCACGGACCAGGCTTTAGCAGGCCTGTTAATCTCCGCAAGTTTACATCGAAAACAAAACACGCACGATGGCCCACCTACAGGATACTATTCGACAAGGCCTCACATACGAGCGAACATTGACTCACGCACGCGTATTCTTGTGTATGATGGAAAAAATAAAGAAAATGGTGTACTAAATACTGTGCAGTATTTAACTGCTTAAATAATAATAAAAACACAGAATGTACTTTTTTAAGTTGACTCAATACACTGGGAGGTAAATAAGTAGTTAATATTATTCATGATAATTCATGGCACATATTTCCTCCGCCATTTTCCGCAGTTTGGCACCTCACGTCACATCATTTTACCGAAGTCAGCCCTATAGCTTCGGCGCAGTGCCGATCACTGACGTTTGTCAACAAAATGGTGCTTGACTCTTGAGACAGGCTAAATTACACCATATTGTTAAAGACATTGAGCATACATTGTTTTTAAATACCTTCGCGAAGTAAAACTTCTGTACGTAGTACTTATTATCATTCTGTGGTTTTAGTGTCACGCGGACTGTCAGTGCGGATCGCTCCGCACAGCCGATTTGTATGAACTGCTAGGGAGCGGAGCGTTTCCTCCGGACCGCATTACTCTAAAACGCTCCTTACAAATTCATATAGATTGGCCGTGCGGAGCGGACGGTCCGCGTGACACTAAAATCAGCCTTAGGGTGTTCGGCGAAAACCTAAAGGTGATTATAATGAAAGGTCAATTTTATTTAATCCAAAAGTGAAAAGTGCCTTTGGTAAATGGTAAGTTCGACAGTCGTAATTAATTAATCGTTTATTTATCATTATCATTTCAGCCATAGGACGTCCACTGCTGAACATAGGCCTGCATTCAGCCCCTTCCCCGCTACCTTTAAGAGGTAGTCGGTCTACCTTGTGGGTGGACGTCCTACGATGCGTTTTCCGGTACGCGGCCTCCATTCCAGAACCTTGCTGCCCCATCGGCCGTCAGTTCTGCGTACTACGTGCCCTGCCTGTTGCCACTTCAGCTCGCTTATCCGTCGAGCTGTGTCAGCGAGCGGTTCACGGGAATATAACTTATGCATAGATATAAGCGCGTGTATGGGTATATTTGGGATGTGTGCATCCAACAAGAAACCTAAAAGACAAAACCATTGAATCCATGCATCTATCATATGACGATTCTTTCTCCACGGGTAGCACTAGTTGCATGAGAGGAACTGTAAGGGCCTTGCCACACTGGTGAATCACGAGCGTTTTCGGCGGACACGCCGCGCAACGTTTCCGCTTTGTGTTCGCCGCGAAGCCGCGACGTGACGGCTGCGTCGCCGCTCCGCTTTGAAAATGCTTGCAATGCGCCAGTGTGGCAGCTCACTAAAGTATGACGTTGTTGCATGACTATAGTCTGGTCCGTGAGCACGTAGAATTTTGTCCAATGACCCCTAGCTACCCACTAGCGCCCGTCGCACAGTCGCGACAGCAACATAATTACGCGCGAGCGATAAGGATGGGTAGCTTGGTGTCATTGGACAAAATTGTACGTGCTCACGGACCAGGCTTTAGTTTCAATACAATATCAACGCTACACTCACTCTGCTGGTAGGCGTGCTGCATGGCGGCGTGCGCGGAGGGGTGCGCGGCGGGGTGCGCGGAGGGCAGCGGCGCGCGCGCGGGGGCGGCGCCGCGTTGGGCCTGCGCGCTCAGCAGCCCGCGCAGGTTCATCTCGTTCATGCCTGCAGTACATTTACATCTCATAGAAGCGGATCGGTTGCTATACACAGAAAGCACACTGACGAGCATTATACCACATAGAAAAGTACAGTAGTCGTATCTACATCAATTATATTCCTACCAGCAGAGTAAATACAAATGAGTAGGTCATCTTCATAGAAACGCACCGACCGCCGTTTGAATGTGAGCGCGCAATACGTATGCGGCGCGCACGCACACACTGATAAAATTCGGCGCAACACTCCGCTAAACCTACTCATTTGTATTTACTCTACTACCAGTAACATATTGCCACAAAAATATTGCTCATTTTAAAATCAATGTATAGCCTGACCAGGAACATAAAAACCCTGGCATAGAGGCGCGTCAATTGCATTTGACAGTGCAACACTGAGTACAGTCGTACCTGTGTTAAATTAATAGGCTAACTTTATGTATCAGAATTCAGGATTACGGGCTAATTTGATATTTTCATAAATTAACGAAAAAATATTATTATAGGTAACCTGATTTAAATAAATTAAATGAAACCATCAATCGAGCTAGTAGATTTATTTTATTATTCATCAATAATCAAATTCAGAACTTGAATATTCAACTGCAATGTCTGCTCATGAACGCTTCAAACTCGGTACTTCTTTCCCAATCCCATCAAATTCAACACTTAGAAAGTGACAAAATTTTTAAAATAGGTAGTTGAAACAAACCACAGCTAATTTTCATAGTGGACTGTACTATACGATAAACATGTCAGTCAATTTGACAACCTTTGTCGGAAACATTATTCAATGAAAATATTGTCCGAACCCTTAGTATTTCTCTTCGACGAGTACTTTAACACATTGTGAACCACTTTTCTTTCACGACTATAAAAATATTTTAGCAATTTAATTCATAAAACCAATTGCGCACATTTAAAATAAACTTTGTTTACACTTTGACAGCAATAGACTGACATGCAAGGTGACATGTCAATGAAGTTTTTAGTTACTGTTGCCATTAAAAGAAATTAGTACTATTAGTTTTCCGCAACATGGCGAGGGTTTTTATGTTCCTGGTCAGGCTATAACTGCCGTCAATAGGCTAGTTTCAATAAAAAATATTGGATTTTTTACTTGTCAATCAAACAAGTAATAAAATTACGAAGTTATAACGTTCTGCGTCACAAAGCGCTACACTTTTATGCACTTCTTGACGTCACGCACGGGCCAGTTCTTTTGAACTTTAGCACGCTTTATATCTTTCAATTTTTAATAGTTTAAAAAGTGAAAAATACGATTTTTTGATAAGTTAACTGACGGACTAATTAAAACTTGCTTTTTTACCCAGGAAACATCCCTATTGCGTCACGTCACAGACGTTGAAATCAAATCAAATCAAATCAAAAATATTTATTCAGTTTAGACCACAAGTGGCACTTATGAACGTCAAAATATTACTATAGAAAATAATAAAAAAAAAGGTAGCCCTTAGGCGGTTATCACACTGCGCCGCGCTCCGCCGCGCTCCGCGGATTTCATATAAAAAAACACGCGCGCGGACGCGTTGTCAGTGTGAAGTGCCGCGCGTGTTTTCCATACAAACTGAGGTACTTGCATACAATTATTAAATCTGTCGCCCCGCGCTTCGCGACGGAGCGCGGCGCAGTGTGATAACCGCCTTATGGGGCACTTTACATGTCTCCTTATCTTTTGGGCCCTACCAGCGCTTCGTGACAATCATATGGCATAAGAAAGTTGGTCCTGTCAGCTCACCGTGCAGGTGGTGCGGGTGCGTGGTGGAGGTGACGTGCGGGTGTCGCAGCGGCGTGGGCGGGCGCGCGTGCCGCGTCTGCAGCAGGTAGCCGCCGCCGCCCGGCACCGACTGCACGTACGACTGGAACACACCGGCCACACGCTCAACTGATGCGTCTTATGCGCTCGTAACAAGGACTAGCTTGCGACTGAAGTCTAGCCTGATGTGCGGTCGACTGTACATAGAAGCGGGCTAGCAAAAATTGGATAAAGGATGAGCGACTTGAGACGATGATAGAGCCGAATACATTTTACAAAGTGTAGGTCAAACAAAATTTAAAGTTTACGTAAACACAAGTAAATAAATATCTTGTTATGTTATCCGATTGCTCCAGGGCGGGCTGCGCCTTTTACCTCAACTGGCATCGGCAGAATACCAGTGGTCGTGACGCGCTCTCTGCTGTCACGGCGTATACTGAGCTGATGCCATTTTGGTGCTTGTACCCGTTCAGTTGTCTAGTTTTAGTTGTTATCTTGCTGTGTACTTGCATCGAATAAATACATTTCTTTCTTTCTTTCAAATAGCGCAAGCTTATTACCATTTATCAAAAATTCTCTCAAAATACCTGCTAAACAATGAGGTAATAACCAGATTCAGTTCTTTGCATTATCACCCGTATTCACAAACGATGCTTGCTTAAGTGAAGCAGCAGATCGAACGCACAGCGTTGAATAGAGCTCTGTGATTGGTTCGTGGGTCACCCTGTGCGTCCACGCGCACTGTGAGACCTCATAGTAATGTTTGTGAATACGGGCTTATGTTGATTACGTAAATCACAGCAGCCTATTTAACAATAAACATGCAATCTTATTACGACATGACGTTACTATCGACTACCAAATGGAATGCTATCAGATGCTAAACTAAACCAACACAAGTTAAAAAATATTAAAACGTGGGAACACACTAGAATGATTAAAAATAACAAGAGTAAACTGCAAAAATTACCCCAGTATCTGAAACATTCATTAGAAAACAGCAAGCTATTTTACAGATTAAATTACAGCACTCGCCAAATAACTTTAAATTCGAGTCTCGTCATGCCTCAGTAGCGTATTTGTTATTTGGTGAATACCGTGTGTTGACTGTTGATCACGATTGAACCTATAGCCATGCACGTGGACTAATGGAGCACTAACAAGAGGAGACGACGACACAAAAGCTACGACTACAGGGTACTCTGACTGACCTGGTAACGCGCCAAAGTCTAAGACATGTAAATAATTTGGAGTTCCTCGTTATTTTTAGTTTAAAATTATTTATAAAATTATTCCAAATTACTGTCGAACTCGTCGGATTAACTCGGTCACAGATTTAGTTTTAGCTAACATATTGTGATATGCATAATTAGTCATTCTAAGTAGCATGCGATGTTTCAACATGATCGACAACCACCGCTGAAATAATCAGAATATCTTTCACCGAAATGTTACTTCATAATGTTGCTCGCTATCATCATCGGAGATCAGCGGACGGCGGAAATATTTATAAATTAATAAGCGTTCGTTCAACAACAAATTTTACTTTACTCTTCTTTATCAGAACTCGCAGCGACGTGGCAGCGACCGCCGAGGCGCCGTGACCGTTAACTGGCTAGTGACTGCCACAGAGCTACAGAAACNTGACCCCATTGGGATGGGTATTGCACGGGTCCTCCACTAGAAACCTAGGAAGAAACGTGCACTACGTCTACAGAGCCGACGAGAAACTTATAGAAGAAGAATCGACTAATTTCAGTCAAAGGCGACGAGTTCCTACAACACAGAATGTAGCAGACGACGCTACACGCGATACATCGAAACAGTTCAAATCTTCGCACAGATGGTTCACCGGACTGCCATTTCTCCGAGGAGTCCGAGGACCCCCAGAAAGTCGGCCACAAGAAAAAACAACGAAAAATAAGCAGAAATATCCGCAGCGGCCGTCTCCTGCCAGAAAAAGACATGCAACAGTTCCGCTTACGTGTAACGAAGAAATTGCCATTAATAAACCGTCAGGCGCAAGTCAAAGATCGCAAAACCGGCGGGAGTCGCCACTAAATGGAAACCGGCGGGAGCCATTGAAACTCCAACACCGGCGGGAGCCCCATGGCCGGGGAGCTCCCTTGAAAGTAGAACGACTTAGTCGTCGACCGCAACTTACCTCGCAATACTTGGCCCCGAGGGAAAGTCATCGCGACGTATCCGGGACNTTAGGAATCAGTTTCCTATGTATAATTTTTAATTAGTGCCTTTAATTATGACAACTGTTTTTATTTGACAAAGTACAAGTATTTACTTATAATTTAAAAGTAAATTAAAAACTGGAAGGGTATAAATTTGTTTTGATCATCGGTTTTCAATTTACCACAATTCTGATGAAAGAAAATGAGTATGCTCAATGCATGAAATGGGAGCGTAACAATTTTATTTATTTATAAAATATGTTATTCCATTTCAGTAGCCCATAAATTGTATCACCAAGTATAAATTGTAGCCCATAAGTGTATGTTCACATACATCTTCGGATCTCAGTACTAAACTTCCAGATTCGCACTAAAAGTCATCTCGTTTGACTAAAAGTGCTTGAAAATTTCAGATACCGTAAAAATCACGAAAAATAATATTTGTATTGAATTTTATTCAATTGACAAAGCTAAAAATATACAGGGTGTCCCGTAATGTAACGTCAAGCCGGAACTGGGTGTTGAGGCAAGTTATGCTGGTTATCAGAAAAATATAAAAAAAAATCTATGTGGCATATTTTCAAAATAATGGGCATTTAAAAAAAATCAAAAATTTCTACTCCAGGTGACGGTCTTTTTACTCGTGTTGCCACAAATCTTCACTTTTTCCAAATTTTTTTTTTCTTATGTAACCCTTNCTTTATGGGCAACCAATGAAGCCATTAAAGCAAAAAAATCTTTTGTAGGAATTATTTCCGATTTAATCAATTTTTGTGTTTAATTCTACTGGCCTATTAACAATAAACATGCAATCTTATTACGACATGACGTTACTATCGACTACCAAATGGAATGCTATCAGATGCTAAACTAAACCAACACAAGTTAAAATATATTAAAACGTGGGAACACACTAGAATGATTAAAAATAACAAGAGTAAACTTCAAAAATTACCCCAGTATATGAAACATCCACTAGAAAACAGAAAGCTATTTTACAGATGAAATACAACACTCGCCAAATAACTATTTAAATTCGAGAGCTTTTCTGGAATTCTTGTCATGCCTCAGTAGCAGATTTGTTATTTGGTGAATACCATTTATGTGTTGAGAACGATTGAACCTACAGTCATGCACATGGACTAATGGAGCACTAACAAGAGGAGAAGACGACACAAAAGCTACGACTACAGGGTGCTCTGACTGACCTGGTAACGCGCCAATGTCTAAGACATGTAAATAATTTGGTGTTCCTTGTTATTTTTAGTTTAAAAAATATATGATTCCAAATTACTGTCGAACTCGTCGGATTAACTCAGTCACAGGTTTAGTTTTAGCTAACACTAGCGGCCGCCCGCGACTTCGTACGCGTGAATCCCGTTTTTCCCGCTAATTCCCGTCCCGTGGGAATTTCGGGAATTCCTTTCTTAGTGCACCTCTACGGTACCTAAGCTACGTCCCTTCCAAATTTTAAGTGCCTACGTTTAGCCGTTTAGGCTGTGCGTTGATCTGTCAGTCAGTCAGTCCGTTTCTCCTTTTATATATTTAGAAGATATTGTGATATGCATAATTATTATTAGTCATTCTAAGTGGCATGCGATCGATAACCACCGAAACAAATTTTACTTTACTCTTCTTTATCAGAACTCGCAGCGACTGCCGCGGCGCCGTGACCGTTAACTGGCTAGGCGACTGCCACAGATCTACAGAAACATCGATTGAACATTTAAACTTTCACATGACACGAGGTCGTATGCTCACCTGGTGCATGGCGACCTGCTGGAGCGCGACGACGGCGGAGTGCGGGGGGGCGGGCGGCGCGGGAGGGGCGGGGTGCGCGGGCGGGGCGGGTGGTGGCTGCGCGGGCGGGTGGTAGGGGCCCTGCGCGCCGCCCGCGCCGTCCACCTTGCCGTCCACCACGATGGCGCCGATGCTCGACAGCACTGCCAGGGACGACACAATACGTCATCAATCATTCTTATCTTAAGGGATCTTTCAAATTATTGAAAGAAAGGAAGAAAGAAATAGACTTTATTGAACACAGTGGGCGGGGCACATAGCTCGAAGAGCTGACGGCCGCTGGGGCAAGAAAGTTCTTGAGTGGCGACCACGAGCTGGAAGAAGTAGCGTGGGCAGGCCTCCCACTAGGTGGACCGACGATCTGGTGAAGGTCGCGGGAAGTACCTGGATGCAAGCGGCGCAGGACCGGTCTTTGTGGAAATCCTTGGGGGAGGCCTTTGTCCAGCAGTGGACGTCTTTCGGCTGAAACGAACGAACGAACGAACGAACACAGCAAGCGCAAATTATAAACAATAACAACACGAAAACGAATATAGAAAATAGTGGGCCACTGTGTCAACAGGCTCTCCGCTCAGCATTTATCCTGACATGCTCGTAAGGGCATGTCAAGAAACTGGTCTTCCGCGAGAGCCCTTGTTGTGGCTTCGCGCATCCCTTCGGAAAGACATCGACTCGAGTTCGATATCTCTCAAAAGGGGTGAGCAAAGATTGCTTTTCTGCTTGGCTAAGATTAAAGTGCGTGTGTTCAGATTAAACGTTTCGAGCCAGACGGATATAGTGCGTGCCCAGGAGCGCTCAATCTTGGTAATTGTTATCTTTACTAGACAACTGAGGTCCTGCTCAAAGTCTAATTTGAAAAAACCCAAGTATCGCGGCTTTCATGTATCATATAATTTTTGAGACTGATTCCGGTGGGACTTTAATGTTTTTAGGGCTACTACTAATCTGCTATGGAAACATCGAATATTGAAATGGAAGACTCTTCGTCGTCGTCGTTTCAGCCAAATGAGGTCCACTGCTGGACAAAGGCCTCCCCCAAGGTTTTCCACAATGAACGTGCAATTCCACAATGAATGGTTCTCTCTTCGTGCAGCAAGAAAATATTTTCAAGATGAAACTTCACATTTATGAGATTAAAAATTGGTTTTAATTATTCAACTTCGGTTTGTCATCGTGCAACTGCACTCAGGAGGATTTGATGAGTGCTACTGACAACGCCACTCTTGTGGCGGAGTTTTGGGCTGACACTGTGTAGGTTTGTTGTCGACACGAAAAGAAGAAGAATTGTTACAACTAAGTAAAGTTGTGAATCTGAATGTGGTCGTTAAATATTCGTGTGGTATTAACCTCGAATCAGGTCGGGCAGCTTGTCGAGCGCCAGGCTGATGCGCACGGGGATCTCGGGGTTGGGGATGTCTGCGCGCCGGCTCTTGATGCGCTGCAGGTGCGAGCACACCGCGCGCTTGCTGTACAGCACCGCCGTGTCGCTCCCCTGCAAACACAGACTCGTTATACCGGGACATTATTGTTATCTATTACTACTACTCTGCCTGGCCTCGTCATGCGCCTTCAGGCGGCTCGGCTATTATTATTATCTATAACATACGGCCTAAATTCAAATTCTTTGTTGCTCCACGTTGGTCCTACAGTAGGCGCGCGAGTCCATCCTGAGGAATGCGGTAGTGCTGTTACCTAACTAATTATGCTAATGTCGATATCGATAATTATTACCAATTAAGGCCGGGTAGCAGAGAAAATGGCGAAAATGAGGTTTTCATTTTTCATTTTTGAGGTACTAAACAGTAAAATTAAAGGCTAAGATTTTTATTGGGCATAGTTGAGGATATTTTCTAGGGCTATTAACGGATGGAAACACGATTTGATGAAGTTGACTCGATAGAATAAATTCCCAAAGTTACCTCTATTCGTTTTCTATTTATGGTTTTATTTTTAAAATAAGCGATTTGAGATTCTAAATCTTTTACTAAACTAAAGTTCAGAAATAACTTGAGGGCTNTGCGCTGCTCGGCGTCGCACACTCGAGACGAGCAGGCCTGCCCTCGGTACCTGGTCGAGCGCGCGCGTGACGAAGTCGACGCAGTGGTCGGTGATGGCGGCGAGCTGCTCGAGCGCGTCCTTCTGCTCGGCGAGCGTGCGCTGCTCGGCGTCGCACACTCGAGACGAGCAGGCCTGCCCTCGGTACCTGGTCGAGCGCGCGCGTGACGAAGTCGACGCAGTGGTCGGTGATGGCGGCGAGCTGCTCGAGCGCGTCCTTCTGCTCGGCGAGCGTGCGCTGCTCGGCGTCGCACACTCGAGACGAGCAGGCCTGCCCTCGGTACCTGGTCGAGCGCGCGCGTGACGAAGTCGACGCAGTGGTCGGTGATGGCGGCGAGCTGCTCGAGCGCGTCCTTCTGCTCGGCGAGCGTGCGCTGCTCGGCGTCGCACACTCGAGACGAGCAGGCCTGCCCTCGGTACCTGGTCGAGCGCGCGCGTGACGAAGTCGACGCAGTGGTCGGTGATGGCGGCGAGCTGCTCGAGCGCGTCCTTCTGCTCGGCGAGCGTGCGCTGCTCGGCGTCGCACACTCGAGACGAGCAGGCCTGCCCTCGGTACCTGGTCGAGCGCGCGCGTGACGAAGTCGACGCAGTGGTCGGTGATGGCGGCGAGCTGCTCGAGCGCGTCCTTCTGCTCGGCGAGCGTGCGCTGCTCGGCGTCGCACACTCGAGACGAGCAGGCCTGCCCTCGGTACCTGGTCGAGCGCGCGCGTGACGAAGTCGACGCAGTGGTCGGTGATGGCGGCGAGCTGCTCGAGCGCGTCCTTCTGCTCGGCGAGCGTGCGCTGCTCGGCGTCGCACACTCGAGACGAGCAGGCCTGCCCTCGGTACCTGGTCGAGCGCGCGCGTGACGAAGTCGACGCAGTGGTCGGTGATGGCGGCGAGCTGCTCGAGCGCGTCCTTCTGCTCGGCGAGCGTGCGCTGCTCGGCGTCGCACACTCGAGACGAGCAGGCCTGCCCTCGGTACCTGGTCGAGCGCGCGCGTGACGAAGTCGACGCAGTGGTCGGTGATGGCGGCGAGCTGCTCGAGCGCGTCCTTCTGCTCGGCGAGCGTGCGCTGCTCGGCGTCGCACACTCGAGACGAGCAGGCCTGCCCTCGGTACCTGGTCGAGCGCGCGCGTGACGAAGTCGACGCAGTGGTCGGTGATGGCGGCGAGCTGCTCGAGCGCGTCCTTCTTCTCGGCGAGCGTGCGCTGCTTGGCGTCGCAGACCTCGTTGAGGCGCAGCACGAGCTGCTTGCCGCGCGTGTTGATGGCGTTGGTGAGCTTGACCACGGTCTGCGTGATGTCGTGCACGAGCGCCTTCTTCTTGTCGGCGATGAGCTGCTGGCGGTCGCGGATGACCTTCATGGCCGAGCCCAGCAGCACGCGCTTGTACGACACCTCCGACAGCAGCGACGAGATGTTGGCGCGCGCCTGTAAACATCAACGGAGGGATACATTAGTGTTAGACTCGCAAGAGGTCTTATCTGTGAGTGGAGGGCGTTTATACCTGCGCGGCCATCTCGGTGCTGAACTGGTACTTGTGGTCGCGGTGGTGCTGCAGCTGACAGTCGCGGCACGTCAGCCGGTCGCACGTCTCGCAGAACAGCGTCAGCCGCTCCTACGGACAACCGTAACATTACGTAGCTAAACGCTCAAGAAATCCTCTAATTAGGAATTCAGTTTATTTTCAAATGGTCGTGATCTGAACTTGGCCTAAAGCTAATTCTTAGGAGTTTGGAAAACAAATGTTCTGGGTGAAAACGTCACAAAGGTAGGTATTGGATTATAGCATTCATGATTGTGTCATTGTTTTAGATTTCACATGAAATCAATACTTTTTTGATGTTGAGGAATCCGGAAAACATGCCGCGAACTCTAGATATGAACCGTTTATGTTCCAAACCGCAACTGATAACGGTTTTCCGCAAACCTTCACCACATTTAAAGCGTGAGAAAAATTGAAAATGACTGCAATCAAGTACCGAACACAGTCTATGTGGACATACATAGATTAGAATGATCACAAAAAACACAGCTGAAATGAATAGCAGGAGGGTTTGTGCTTACCTGCACGTGGTCGCGGCAAAACATGTCGTTCGCGGAGGGCGTGGCCTGCGCCGCCTGCAGCTCGGCCAGCGCCTCCTCCTTGCTCTTGATCGTGTGGTCCTTGGTTATTTTTAGCCTGCAGGCACATAAGGAGTCAGTAACGCTTGTCTGCAAATACTTCCTTTTCTTGTGTACAGTCAGCGTCAAAGAGTAACACCCAGAGTAGTCACAAAGTTCGCGATATGTCTTTGTTACAATTGGCTATCACAAACTATTTGTTCAATTAAGGCTTTAGTTGTTCATTTCATTTGTTACAACAGACGGAATGATAGCTGGTCCTAGAAAATCCCCCTCTTAGGATTGGAGATCACTGCCCAGCAGTGCCCAGGTCTTGGTCATAATAGGCCCTGACTGAGCGCATCGAAATGGTGGCGAACTACAGCTGAACAGAGATGTTTCTGCAAAGATGGGGCGCTATCGTGTACATACCTCTGGTGCGCATGCACGCAGTTGTCGCAGATGAACTCGGCGCAGTCCACGCAGTAGCTGGTGGCCGGCTCCGTGTCCTCGCAGCTGTTGCACTGCTGCTCGCCCACGCCCGCGCCTGCGCACGTGACCAGACAACACGATGTTTACTGTCTACAGCTCTGTATAATGTGGCTACCTGGTCTTCAATGCAGAACAACTTCAAAATTATTTATTGTCGCTCGAAATCAGAGGAACTTCTTTGGATAGCTGATCTCAAAATTGATCCAGTCATTATACCCTAAAGCCAGAAAAAAGTATTAATATAAAAGTAATTGTTACAAAGTTAACAGTTCCCGCTTTACATCACCTGTTTTCGTATATCAGCACAAAAAGCCCATTTTATATCAATTAAAAAACAAATCGGCGATTTGAAATAAGAGGACACAAAAACGCGACACTATTGTATAATTGATTGAATGAGTGGGACGTCCAACCACCCACAAAGTAGACCGACGACATCGTAAAGGTAGCAGGAAGGCGCTGGACGCAGGCCGATACCAACCGAGCAACACGGAAAGCATTGGGGGAGATCTTTGTTCAGCAGTAGACGTCCTATGATGGCTGAGATGATTGAATAAATATAAAACAAATGATTGGGATACTGACTGCTGGATCCGGCCTGCTCGGCGGCCATCTTCTCGAGCACGAAGCGCTGGTCGATCATGTTGGCCACCTGGCACTGCAGCCGGCACGCCGGGCACGTCACTGTGATGCGCTCCGCGCCTGCGAGCAAACGGAACATTGCTAACTGGCGCAAATCTTCTCAATTGAATTCCCAATAAAATGGGACATTCAAGGGCAGCCAAGACCTATTGCTATACTAAAATAATAAGACACGGGTCTTAACGCGACGTTTATTAAAGGACGATGCCGCGAACCGCCAGTCTGCTTGTGACCACGGCTGCAGCATCGCAGCCGAAACGTCAAGCCGTGAGTACATAATGTCTCATTAATAAACGTCGCGTTAAGACCCGTGTCTTACTATTTTAGTTGAAATGGAACGCGAAAGTTTAAAATCTATTGCTATACTGCAAAACACAGAAGTTACAGTTGATCCTAGAATAAAGATAAACTGTCTTTCAAGTAAATCAGAATATCATACAACATTTCTATCTAAAGATAATAATGTTTATCAGAAGCTCATTTAAGTGATTCAAGAGACAATAGAGTGAAATACAATAAGGTTTCAGAAAGATTTATAGCAGTATATTTACTCATAACATCTTGTATTGGTTGTGTGTGCACATTTGAACATTGCGACTGCCTGCTGGCACTGTCTTTGAAACAAACTCATGTTAGCAATGGCAATTGTTGTACTTTTTTATCATTTCACTGGAAAGCATACAGTTCATTTACTCATTAAAACATAACAATATAATCACCATAAGTTACGTTCATTCACATAATTCATATCATAATAGAAAAAGGAAATGCATATAAAGAAGAATAGGTTACAATTCGCAAAGGCACCATTTAGCTAGTAAGGTTTCTTACCTAAGAAGTCCCTGGAGTTCGCTTGCCTCTCCTCGAGCTTGGCGTTGATGCAGGGCTCGCAGGCGGAGTGCAGGCACTCCATGAGCTTGGGCGTGCCGTCGGCCAGCGCGAGCGGCGCCTGGCACAGCACGCAGCGCGCGCCGGCCGGCGAGCGCGCGGCCCCCGGCGATGCTAGCGAGTCCGCGCCGCCGCCGCCGTCGCCGCCGCCCGAGCCCTTACCGCTCTCCGACGCGCTGCCCACCTGTAAGACATGAAATCAAATAGTTTATTCAGAACATAGGCCCTTTCCTGGGCACTTATATCCATCCCAAATATCTAATAGCTTACCCTACCACCACTTCAGGTCAACATATTGGCTGGTGCNACTGGTGGTGAGAAGAAGTGGCGGAAGAAATTCATGCCCGTTTTCACCATCAATCTCTAATTTTTAAGTGACCCCTATGGAAACACTTAACAGGAATTTTGTTTTCACAGGGGTCACTTAAAAATTAGGGATTGTTGGTGAAAATGGGCATCAGTCACCTTTAAAGACACCACACCCAAATCATTCATCAATAATTCATAACAATATTAAATAAAATAACAATTTCCACTGCTTTTGTCCTGGTTCAGAAGTTCATTCATATCATTACAAGATTACTGAATTTCAAGCATTTGTACATAATATAAGCAGTTGACCCAGATAAGTTTTAAAATAGATTTCTGTAAAATTATATTGATGAAAAATGTCCAGGTGAAAATTCCGCTAACTCTGTGGAGTCTCAGAATCTGTGATCAGATCTAAACCTTTTGTGTGATTTGTACTTGTGCCATATTTACATCTGTTATGGAAGGAAATAACTACAACTTATTTGGTTGGCTGTGAATTTGCAAAAGAAAAATAAGTTTTTATGAGTTTTAACCCTCTGTGTCCAGGTGGGGTATGACACAACTTCCAGATTCGCACTAAAAGTCATCTCATTTGACTAAAAGTGCTTGAAAATTTCAGATACCGTAAAAATCACGAAAAATAATATTTGTATTGAATTTTATTCAATTGACAAAGCTAAAAATATATAAATTACACCAAAACTGTTAGATTTTTTTTAAACTTTTTAACAACGTCCCGTACCAGGTGGGGTGTGTGACACCCACACGCACTTTAAAGGCATGTAACTCAGTTGGTAGTCACCGCTGGACTGATTTTGCAACGCTGATCGAAGCAGCAGTGTCATAATTCCAGCTACTGAGAATTTCAAATTCAGCACTTGCAAATTTTTAAAATTGTGGCTATTTTTAACGGACTGGGGTGTGTCACACCCCACCTCGTACAGCGAGGGTTAATGTAAATGTTTCATAAATAAATTGTTCTTTTAGACTATCTTTCATATAAAATTGTATGATTTCTATTTCACAAGACACTGGGCACATATTTATGAAAAGTAATCCAAGATCCAATAGCAATAATATTGTGATATTTGAGAGGAAACCTCAATACACCCAGGTATAAAGAGGCAAAATCTGTCCCAGTAGTATTGAGAAAAAATATACTTTAGAATACACATTTTAACTACTAATATTAATAAAGATGCATTAGACTTCAGTAATGCTTTTCTGTTAGATAAAGTCTCTTAATACTTAAAAATATACTATTACTAATACATATTGTAAAAACTAGTAAAATCACAAGTAACCCATGATTTTTCATACATTACTTTGTCAGTCTATAACTTCTATACCCTGTCGATTTCAACATTGAGTTTTTGGTGCGGTTAAAGGAAAGTACTGATATCCATTTAGTCCCACAATAGATTCTGGGGTTTTTGAACCATCTCTTTTAGGCCTTGAATCAATCTGAAGATAAAGTCATCGATCCTCAAGCAGTTGCATATGACTGCATAACAAATTGATATGAAAACTATAATTAAAAGCTGTTATTGTATCTAACAATGTACTATACTTGATAGACAGTACTATTTTATAATTTGAGATCATACTAAATGTAATGAAAACAATTTTAAATAATCCAGTACCAATAAAAGGTGTTTGGAATACTTGGAAATCTTTCACTATGGCCTCATCAACAGGCTTAGGCTAAGTAGGTAGCTCCAACGACAATCTATGATAAAAAGAGAAAATAAACAAATTTCACCTGCCATCTGCCATGTTTACAAACTTTCTAACAATTTTCATTGTGGTGTTGGGTATGCTTACATTGACGCGGGATGCCGGCGCGGAGCTCGCCTCGCCCAGCTCGTCCTGCACCTCCTCCTTGATGGTGACGCCCAGGAGTGGGCCCAGGTCCATCAGGGCCCGCTCTATCTCCTCGCCGCTCGGTTGAAAGTTCACGTTTTCCATGAACACTTCTTTTTTTTTCACTTTCTTAAAACACTCTACTCCTTCAAATGCATTTCTGCAACCCCGCGAGGAGATCTATAACCATAACTTTCACTAGCTAGTCTGAGGAGCAGGGCACGTAGACATAATTGAGCACTTCGAGATGGAGCAACAATACGGCGTCCTCAGAAAAACCTTAGAAAGAGTCTATTGTGACTATATTTTACACCTATATAAAATCACTGCACTTCTGTTCATACGACACTTTCTCATATTTTAATAATAATAGAGATTTTATTAAAAATGAATATTCATGAAAAATATGACATGCGTCCCCTTGCAAAGGAAAACCATTATAGTGTTGTGCATTAAACTAAACATTTTTAGATCGAATCACTTGAATGCAGTAAATTCTTTTGTACTTTATTCAATTAAAAAACTGAATTTAAATCGAACATCCTCTCACACGCAGTGTTTTTATTTTAATTATTTTAAGTAATTCCTTGTCAGTCTATTTTACAACTGTTTGGTTACAATATAACAAATATATTTGCGGGAAAACTTAAAGGCAGATTGTTCATTATTAGAAAGTAACGAACAGATGAAATACAACTAACGTTTTTATAAGAATTTTGCAATAAAAATTTTCTTTTATTTAATTTTAAAATTTTAATTCAATTAATTACTTACATTGTAACATCACTAGATGGTCGATTTTTAATCATAGACTAGACAGACGACCATGGGCACAGATTACATAGAGTGGTATGGTCTCTAATCCATATCTGTGGGTATGGTATTAGAAAAAGAGAAAAAAATATTAGTAAAATTAGGAATTAAAGTATTTAAACGATAAGTTTCCATTTGTTTAAATTTATTAAATTGAATTAAATTAAAAAGTAATTGATATGTAAAACTTCATTCATTATTATTCATTTTGTTTATTTGTTTGCCCGCCACCCTATTTTTTTTAAATCAGTCGTCAATTTTTGATTTTGACATTTGTGTGACAACACGTCGAAAATGGCTGACTCTGGGCCAAGTAAAAGCGATATTGAGTCAATTTTTCAAAGACTACGAGCTATTCCAGCAAATAAAGTACGTGCTATTTTGTGGTTTAATTAGTTCTCTATAGGTTTTCAGTTATTGTTATTATGGTGGGCTTTGTTGTAGGTATGTTTCGACTGCAACGCGAAGAACCCTACGTGGTCGTCGGTGACGTACGGGGTGTTCATCTGTTTGGACTGTTCTGCGGTGCACAGGAGTCTCGGGGTGCATCTAACGTTTGTGCGCTCAACACAACTTGACAC
Organism: Ostrinia furnacalis; assembly: GCF_004193835.3. NCBI lineage: Eukaryota > Metazoa > Arthropoda > Insecta > Lepidoptera > Crambidae > Ostrinia > Ostrinia furnacalis. Next base: position 189,643 of record NW_021134383.1, on the reverse strand, counting down.
TAACTGGACATGGAAGCAGCTCAGGAACATGCAGCTTGGCGGGAATGTAAATGCGGTATGCTACCTCATGTCAAACATTTTAGCTATCTGAATTTTCTACAAAAGGCATAGATTAGTGACAAAAGGATTTTGTAATGATATTCTGGTTTATTAGATAATTGGCAAGTCTATTGATTTTATATACTTAATCTCTACTGCAGTCTACTAGTTGATAAGACTTCTACTAGCATGATGTCTGTTCCGTCAGACTCAGTTCTTCCGGACCCACGGGCTGGCGACGGAGGACGCGCGGCAGAAGTACAGCTCGCGCGTGGCGCAGATGTACCGCGACAAGCTCAGCGCCCTGTCCGACCACGCCATGAAGACTTACGGCACTAAGGTGGGTGCTTATTTCACTTTCAAGTAACACCAGAGCTGCCAAGAAAATTTATAAAAATGGTGGTGGAGAATGACAATTCTATAATTATTTATTTTACTAATACCAAACCTGGATCTAGCATAGGATCTGAGGTGTTATCAGTGTGTGTATTGTTAATAATTGTTTCTGAATTTATGCTATATTTCAATGAAAATGAAAAAATGAAAATGAAAATATTTATTGCCAGAATCAAACAATACAATAACTAAAAGACAGACCTCCACACTAGGCATTGTTAACTATTATGTTTCTTAAATTTTAGGAAGAGGCAACATGTGTAAGTCAACAAGTTAACTCTTGTGTGATATTAATAGCTAAAGTGCTTTTTCTTCCTTTATTTATTTCTTGTTTTATGTTCATAAAACTTTCATAATGTCTTTAATCTTTTGTAAAATTTGAGGCTGAGATGCACCAACTTACTATAACTGTAATGAATAGCTGGTGTTTTTGTATGGAGTTTGACAGACTTGACGTTTTAAAGTAAGATGGTGCAACTCACCCTAAAAGCACAATCTCTTTACAAGTCCATAACTAGATCTGCTGATTAATGTTTTTTTCTCTACTATAAGGTTTAAAGTGGTATCACTAGAAAAACCTCATTTGGAAGATGTTTTAAGAATGGAAATGTTTCAGCTTCACCTGGAGCCGGCAGCCCCGGAGCCCAAGGAGAGCAAGGAGGCCGAGGTAGACTGGTTCGCGGAGCACGGTGACGCGCCGCATGCTAACTCGCACGGGCTTGCCTCGCAGGTACCCGCCCACGCCGGCACGGGCTCCATAACATACTCACTTTACATACACATGACCAGAAACGTCTTAAAAGATGCTTAATGCTAAAAAGATTGCAGTAAAAAAGTAATAATGGCAGACTTTTCTGGATATGTGTACACTTATAATAATAGTTACCAAATTGTGTAATGTAAGGATTATTTAATAAAAAATAATCCATGGAATTTTATACATCAAAATTTAACACAGTTGACCATTTCAATGTTTTACAGATATTGTTTTGAATTTTTGTCTTTCAAACTTGTAAAGGTAACTATATTATTATTTCGTTTGGAATTCTTGCGTATTCCACATCTTTACATGATCAGTCATATCACTGCAAATTGCTTACATAATTGCAAACATAGTTTGATGTGTGTTGAGTCATAGTCATAGCTCCTATATTCCTTTAGTCACTGATAATAACAGTGTGATAACAACTATGTGACTGCATTTATTGATTTCTCTAATGGTTTTAACTTTTATTTGCTGTTTTGTTTTTGAGATAACACATCATTTTAATATTTCTTTATAATATTGATAATGAAGCTGTTGTTTTAGCTAGCAAAGCTTAAATGCATAAATGATAGCTTCATTTAGATAGGATTTTTTTTTACCAGCCGTTTAACAAAATTGTAGCTTTTCTGTTTGATTGGTTCTTTTCTTAGGCGAAATGAAAATATAAGGGATCTTAAGCTTGAAAATACAATATTGTTAATATGTGTGCAACTTCTTGTTTAATTGGTTTGCTCTGTAAATGGAAATATTTTGATGCTGCTAATTAAATACAACTTAATACTAATTGTGCATAATGAATGTACATTATCAATGAGCAGAATGCAGGTTATCCAGTTGTTAACTTATAAAACTTATTGACGTAAATAGATTTTTTGTGTAGTGTAGTAGTCTGCAATGCTTAAAACAATAAATCGTGCGCAGGCGCCGCCCGTGAAAGAGGAGCTGAGCTCGGAGGCGCGGTTGTGGGGCGCGCCCGCCGACGCCGCGCGCCCAGCCGCCGCCGCCGCCCGCCGGCCGCAGGGCAAGCGGCAAGGGGTACGAAACTATTCTTTTTCTTTAAATGCTAGGGACTGGAATTCGTTGCCTGCTGCTGTCTTTCCCGAAAACTATAATCCGGGCCTTTTCAAGGCGAGAGTGAATAGGCACTTACAGGGCAGATATGTACCACCCTAGACTGCATTTCACTTAACATCAGGTGCGATTGTGGTCAAATACCTGCCTTGTTATGCATTAAAAAAATACACACTGTATCGTTATTAAAAAATTTAGTACTTTTTTACAGCTAACATAAAATATCGCAGCATTTTAAAATAGTTCAATTATCTTTTGTTAGCTGGGTGTACGGAAAGGTCTCGGCGCGACTAAAGTGGCGGCTAATTTCGAGGACATTGAACGCGAGGCCATCATGGCTGAAAAACTCAAAATGGAGGTGAGCGATTGTTTACTTCAATCACAATATTAATTAAATTATCATTATTGAAACATTAAGACATCGTTTGTACAACTGGTTTCTCGGAGCACGCAACACATTTTTACATACGTCATAGTTTTTCGCCTTCAATAATGTGAAGTGAAGTTTCGATCAATGTTTGGATTTATTTCGATGAGTTTATTTCATATGGCATCCTTTTAATGTGACCATTTAGCGTAGTAAATTGGTCAAAATTTTCTGAGTATAAAGCATGGTCCGTGAGCACGTAAAATCCCGTCCAACGACCCCAAGCTGCCCATCCTTATCCCTCGCGCGTAATTATATTGCTGTCGCGACTGTGCAGTGACGCCCGCAGTGAGTGTGCGAGCGCGACAGCAACATAATTACGCGCGAGCGACAAGGATGGGCAGCTCGGGGTCATTGGACGGGATTCTACGTGCTCACGGACCAGGCTTTAGTAACATTTTTCGTGTTTCGTATATACTAGGCGAAGGCGGCCGAGAGCACGGCGACGATCGAGTCGGTGGAGCAGGAGGTGGCGTCGCTGCGGCTGCAGTACCGCGACGACCGCGCGCGCCACTCCGACCGCCTCGGCATCGCCGCCGCCAGCCGCGCCGCCCGCTCGTACGTACTCACGCACACACATGACGGGACATGACACGAACAGACAGTCAAAGTCAAAGTCAAAATTTCTTTATTTGTTTAGACTAATAAATAGTTCTTACAAATCGTTATTTTGCTCTTAAGGAGCCTCTACATGTCTCATACTCTTTTTACCCTACCAGCGCTTCGAGACCAACATTTGGCAAGTGCTGAGAAGAAGCGCCGCAACAAACTCAGTCACCACTGTCTGCCGGTTAATATAAATAAATAGAAATAGCAGTAGTAGGTACATTCGATTCAGGAGCAGTTCACTGAATTTACCATGCATTCTTGTATTTATTTATTTATTAGGTCTACCAACATTGTTACATTACAACATGTACACTTAAAAATTACAATCTTATTTAAATTAAGTATGGTGTATCTTATAAGAATGGGTATACAAAATTGCGTGGTATATTAAACAAGGTAGTGACGTACTAATAACTAGACTTACAGATTAAGATACTAGTAGAAATGACTCGCATACATAAATTTGAATAAATTGGATTGACCAGTCCCCGAAAGCAGCGCCTGTTCACAGACATGACGAGAGACGATAAAGTAATACACGATTCAATAAAAATAAAAATTCATAAAATTCATTTATTTTTGCAAATAGGCTTTAAAAAAGCGCTTTTACACGTCCCAATATTAACCCTACCACTGCTTCGGGACAATAAATGGGCCAGTGCTGAGAAGAAGCAGCGCAAGAAACTCAGTCAATGTCGGTATTCACTTTTGCTAATATGTCGACGATATCTTACTTTCGCTTCTGACTGTACTTCCAATATTTATTTTAACGGGTAATTTCAACGCGTTTTTGTTTTACTTTTGCGCAGCGGCGTGTCGCACTCGGCGGCGTCAGATATGACTACGATCGAGCAGGAGGGCGCGCCGACGCGCACGCACGACGCCGACGACTTCAACTCCGCGTTCACCATGATCAGGTGCGATTCTGGATGAAAACACTTTTTTTTGTGAAAAGATATATCTATTCAGAGCTCATGGAATACAGGGTGGAATTTTGTAATGCCACCTGGAGGGAAAGTACTCTTAATACTGCAGGTAGAAACTTTTACTGAAAGAAAACATTCCTTTATTTTTGAAAAGAAAGGGAACTGCATTCAAAGATTTTCGAAAATTTTTCGAAAATTCACTACCATACCATGCAATTTTCTGTAACATAATTAAGATAATTTAAGATTTCATGGTTTTCCTTTCATTTGATTTATTAAGTTTGTTAGATAGATTTCATCCTTATACTTGACCCTAACGATCGATGTAATAAAAATATAGGGTGTAATTTTTAACACATTTTAGTTGGTTCGATTCTCGGGTGTGGCAAGAAAATTTTTGGAAATCTTTGAATGCAGTTTTATTTCTTTTCAAAAATAAAGGAATGTTTTCTTTGAGAAAAAATTTCTATCTTTAATATTAAGAGTACTTTCCCTCCAGGTGGCATTACAAAATTCCACCCTGTATAATCGTTTGATTCGTCGCCAGAAACGAGCCATACAGCAACAACCGCGGCCTGGACTCGCTGCTGGGCGAGGGCCCGCCGCGCGCGCTGTCGTCGTCGTGGGAGAACATCGAGCCGGAGCCGACGCGCGCGCTGCACACCATGTTCTCGGCCGAGCCCGCGCCCGCGCCCGCGCCCGCGCCCGCCAAGCCGCAGCGCTCGCGCCGCCCGGAGCCCGTCGAGGATGACTCCGCCGTCAAGAAGTTCGGTTCCGCTAAGGCCATCAGCTCCGCACAGTTCTTCGGGGAGAATGTGAGTCTGTTTCGATTTTGTTGTCTCCGCCGAGTCGTACAAAAAAGTGGCACGGCCGTACGATCCTTTTCTCTAAACGATTCAGGATGTTCGGTGTAATATGACCGAACAAACTGAATCAGCGCACTCGTTCGCGATGCATCGATTTTACCTCAAATAACTAATTAGTGCAAATCACGGAACCATCGCGACCGGGTGCGCTCAGAACATTTTTAACATTTTAACATAACATTTTAACATACCTTTAACATTTTTAACATTACTGTGGAACATTGAATAGAACTATATTTTTAACATACAAACTCTTTTAATCCAAACATTCAAACCCTGAGCCGCAATACAGGCAATTGTCGACCCCTTAACTTCGTAGTTGACAAAATTATTTAATAACACATCAAAAATGAGACAACATTAAATTTTCAACAATTTTCAAATCTGTAGGCCTAAGATGCGCGCCGCGATAAGCGGTTATCACGCCATTTTGTCGATTTTGCCCATACATTTTGACGTCGATAAAAGTTATCACGGTGCGCGTCTTAGGCCTACTGTGCGTGTTTGAAAGTCAACAAATTAACGATGGACTCGTTTCTACGATGTCAAGTTTATAGTTTGAAGCGATGACGATGACGTATGACATGTGCCATCGTTCGCAGGACAACCGCTTCGAGCGCGACGCGAACCTGTCGCGCTTCCAGGGCAGCTCCAGCATCTCGTCGGCGGAGTACTTCGGGCGCCGCGACGCCGCGCCGCCCGCCGCCAACGCCTTCTCCGTCTCCGCGCCCGACCTCGACGAGGTACGCAGCCTTTTGTTGTTACATCCTTCTTTATACTCAGTAGTTCTGATAGCCTAACCCCCGTATTCACAAACGATGTTTGCTTAAGTGAAGCAGCAAATCGAACGCACAGCGCCGTCGAATAGAGTTTTGTGATAGGTTCGTCTGTGACCCTGTGCGACCATGCGCACTGTGAGACCCCAGAGTAATGTTTGTGAATACGGGCGTAAACTCTCGGACGCCAGTGTCAACTCCATTAGTCTAGTTTCATTTGAAATCAAATCTGAACTTCGAACTCCTCCTATGTTTTCTTTAATTTCTTTCCGATCAGGCGCGGATCCAGCTCTCAAAAAAGGTTGTGGGCACAGCCACCAAAAATTTGCAAAGTGAGAGTTAGACCACTACATGCCCGGACATTACATGCCTATCGAACTTATCAATAGATCATAATTAAAACAAGCAAATTAGGGTTGTGGGCATGCCCACAGTGCCCACAACGGTGGATCCGCGCCTGTTTCCGATGACTGTTTAACTTTTCTCCGGGACAAACTTGACCTTCACTGGTTGAGTTTCTATTGGCACTATTGGCAATCAAGCCGTAGATCCTGGCTAGGCTACACAGGAGTTGCAGCGGTGGGAACGAGAGGTGGGAATAGTCTCGTAAGTCTAAGTGTGTGTAAAAAATAATTATGAGCTAAATCTGCCGCCCTAGGCTTTTTCCCACTCGGCCTGCTGGTAAATCCGCCACCGCCCTGACGCCTATGATCCCTAATTGATGTTCTTTTGTTTATTTGAAACGTCTCGGTTGTCCCTTCAGGTGCGCGAGTCGGTGCGCGCGGGCGTGACGCGCGTGGCGGGCCGCCTGTCGTCGCTGGCCAACGGCGTGGTGTCGTCCATCCAGGAGCGCTACGGCTACTGACCGCCGCCGCCCGCGCCGCCGTCGCCGGCCGCCGGGGACATGTAGATAACACGAACGCTGCGACTGTCATCGTTACATCTCAATCGAAACAAAAAATAAACAAACCTAACATGATAGCCCGACTTTATAAATGTTTTCGGAAGTTTACAGGTCGATGTGTGCCCGTTACCTCCGTTTAGTATTTTTCTTCTCGAAGAAAGTGTATGTGGAAATTGCCCAATTTACATTAGTGCAATAATACGATTGATGTTTTTGAGTATTAAATACATTTATGTCCATTTATAAATATCACTTGTTAAATAAAATTATTACAGCAGCGNCAGCAGCTGACTTTGAAGCAAATGTGTGTAATGCAATATTGTTACTATTCACTAGAAACGATAATTATCCTAATACTATGGCATAATTTTACATTTAGTATATTTATAATGTTAGATAACTTGCTCACTAATAACTTGGTATAATATTTCACATTCGGCTTGTAATAAAATCTACTGCAATGATAATATCCTCCTAACAAATCGTCAGTATCACCCGAACAACGATAAATAATAATTATCAGCTGACATAACCAATCAATTAATACAGTAGGTATACCACGAGTTTTGTCTAGGGATTGTGTACTGTAAATATTGTAATATAAAGAATTTATATCGATTAGCAGGCTACTGCTCCTGCACTCTCTATATGAACAATTGCATCATTTTCCTTATAGAACATTTATAGTGGTTATTCTTTATTTGTATCTGATACTCTTCGACGGGCAGGCGCGGATCCACCGTTGTGGGCAGTGTGGGCATGCCCACAACCCTAATTTGCTTGTTTTAATTATGATCTATTGATAAGTTCGATAGGCATGTAATGTCCGGGCATGTAGTGGTCTAACTCTCACTTTGCTAATTTTTGGTGGCTGTGCCCACAACCTTTTTTGAGAGCTGGATCCGCGCCTGTCGACGGGGAAGGTCGAAACTATTTAGCATTCCTTAGGGCGTTTACAATCGAGGTAGTCTTCGGCGTATAATCAAACTTGTTAATAGTGATGACCAGTATTGCCGCCTGAAAACGCCCTTTGATTATACGATTGGCGAGTTGCGCACAAATTCCCTTTTCGCTTGTACATTCGACATACCTCGCCGCAACGATCGCCGCGGAGCATTTAAATTGAATAGATTATATTTATTTTGTGTATTTGTATAGCTAAGTTGTGTTAAAACATTTGTTACATAAGTTGATGTTGATTTAGAGTATTGTTCTCGAAGTGGGCCTGTAGGCGCATTCGCGTATCTATGCTCGCTGGAAGAATTTATTTTTATTGCTTTAGTTAAGTCTTAGAAGAGTTTATGTACTTTGACGGCTGTGGCTTTGGTGACAGAATTCTTACAAAGTTCAACGTTCACCTAAAATTTAACTGTAGCTGCTGTAGCTATGAATTAATATCAGTCTACAAAGTGATAAGAGTTTGTCAGGAATTATGATGGGCTCCAGCCCTATGTCCTTAAGCTGCCAAAAAGAATAGGCACCAGAGTCCGGCCGGCAACACCTAGCCCGTAAGTAGGATACGTTTAGCTGGATACAATAATTTCGAATTGTTGTTACCACTACTTAGCCCCTAATCGATGTTATCAATAAACATTTGTCACTACTAGTTCGACGTGTCGTCAGACTGCAACCAGCAGTAGGCGGTCGACGATCTTATATTTTTTAGTTTGTCATAAAATTATTGTATTTAGTATTTGCTGTTCACGCGAGTGTAAGCAGTATAGGGCATTTCCGCTGATCCGACGTTTGTATAAATCAAAATAATTGAGTTTTGTTTTTAGATTTTAATTATTGATATAAATATACAAAACTATATTTGCATACAATCGTTTTATTTGAATCTCATTTCTAAGGACAATTTCGAGACTCACGTATCCTCAAACTTCAAAATAATAAGAATTCACGAAATAATAAAATACAATATCCTTATTTAATACTTATCCGTAGATCTAGGTATATTATTAATAAATAACAAACTTAAATAAATAAATATTGCCTTGCCCATTAAATGAGATATTTTATATTGAGTATGTAAAGTCACAAAATACTTCTTAATTGAAATACTTAATACGAGTAGTAATAGTAATTAATAAAATGCCTGAGTAGAGTAGTTAGGATTGAGAATGAAGCTGGTCACTGCTATTTATTTAGTTAATTATAAAGTTTATAATTCGAAAAGTCCTTGATTTAATCATTCGATACTATGATTACTATCGAGCAGCATATTGTAAATAAATAATAAAAAAATTGTAATCCTATTGTTTTAGGGACTAAAGCCTGGTCCGTGAGCACGTAGAATTTTGTCCAAGCTACCCATCCTTATCGCTCGCGCGTAATTATATTGCTGTCGCGACTGTGCGACGGGCGCCCGCAGTGAGTGTGCGAGCGCGACAGCAACATAATTACGCGCGAGCGATAAGGATGGGTAGCTTGGGGTCATTGGACAAAATTCTACGTGCTCACGGACTAGGCTTTACACCGTTTACATCCATCCGTTCTTGGTCTACTCTTCAGAATAGTGGCTTGGGTTATTATCTCGCGCGGCGCACGGCGACGATGGCGATGTTCTCGGGCGAGGCGGCGGCGGGCACGTAGCGGCGCAGCGCGGCGGGCAGCCCGAGCGCGCGCAGGCGCCGCGCGCGGCTCCAGTCCAGCAGCGCCTTGGCGCGCCGCCCCACGCTCTCGCGGACCGCTTGCGGCAGCTTGTAGCCTTTCGTCTCGAGCACCTCGCCTGCTGGCAAAAAACGTCATAGTTTAGAATGGTGCGAAAACTTAACCCTTAAATGCATAGTGTTGCCATATGTCTACGAAGTACTTTTTTAATTATAAAAAGTAACACATTATATAAGCGTTTCTGAACGTACGCTAATATCATAGAAAACATCATAATAAAAATGAAAAAAACGCAAATGAAGGTAGATTTGAAAAAAAATTAACCGATATTTGACGTAGCGATTGCGAAAGAGAAAAAATTGGTAGTGTTAAAATTTGTGGTATTTGAATTTCGGATTCAGTGAGAATTAATTGCTAAAACGATTGGAAAAAAATACATACGTGTTAGAAATAATGTAAGAATTCATTATTATAGCTTATTTTTTGGTAATCTATCCCGAATGTGCCTTCGACTTGATTTTTGTGTATGTAGCCAAATGTCTACACCATGCGTTTATGCCATAAAATTGTTCTATGGTTTGCTCATTTGGCTTTACTTTTCAGCATGTTTAGCTCGCTATCTGAAAAGGAAATTGAGGCAGCTCTTGCTGCTTTAAATGATGGTGCAGTCTCAGAAGATGATGAAAATTTAGATGATGATAATATCGATTTTTACCCAAACGTACGGGATTTATTGCATGCTCTGGATGAGGAGTCCATAGATCATAATCTACCCTTGGAACATAACGAAGATCTGATCTAATATATGCTCCTCTTCATAGACTATGGGAGGGTTATGTTCCAGGGTCTTCGTTATGTTCCAAGGGTAGATTATGATCTATCTACTCCTCATCCTGATCATGCAACAAATCCCGTACGTTTGGGTAATAATCGATGTTATCATCATCTAAATTTTCATCATCTTCTGAGACTGCACCATCATTTAAAGCAGCAAGAGCTGCCTCAATTTCCTTTTCAGATAGCGAGCCAAACATGCTGAAAAAAAAAGCCAAATAAACAAACCATAGAACAATTTTACGGCATACAAACGCATGGTGTAGACATTTGGCTACATACTGTTAATTTTCAAAAATATACTTTTTTTTCGTACTACGATTTTTTTTATTATTTTTCCCCCTATCTGTGACTAAAAATCTAAATGAAATATTTTTTTCATAACTAAATAAAAAATCATACATTTAAGGGTTAATGTGCTGGACGTTCGTTCGTTTCAGCCGAAAGACGTGCACTGCTGGACAGAGGCCTCCCCCAAGGATTTCCACAAAGACCGGTCCTGCGCCGCTCGCATCCAGGCGCCTCCCGCGACCTTCACCAGATCGTCGGTCCACCTAGTGGGAGGCCTGCCTACTACGCTACGTCTTCCGGCTCGTGATCGCCACTCAAGTCAAAAGTCTTTGACGAGTGTGTGTTGCTAGTGATGGTATGCGGATCTGAGACGTGGTCGCTTACTATAGGCCTCATAAGAAGGCTCAAGGTCACCCAAAGTTTCCCGCGTGATCGAATCAGAAATGAGGAGATCCGTAGGAGAACCAGAGTGACTGACATAGCCCGCAGAATCGCTAAAATCAAGTGGCACTGTGGCAGTGGGCAGGACACATAGCTCGTAGAGCTGACGGCCGCTGGGGCAGGAAAGTTCTTGAGTGGCGAGTGCTGGACGATATTAATTTGTGAAATTATATTACCTTCACCTTGTCCGTTTGCCGCCTGGTCGTCCTGAAGACGGCGCTGGCGGCTGCGGCCGTCGCCGCACGTGGCCCACGACACCACGCCCAGCAGCACGCCCAGCTCCTCCGCCGTGATGCCCATCTCCTGGTAACAACGTCTTATCGTAATCCGTGGCGGAAGATTACCAGTACAAGTGTCGAGTGGCATTTATAAAGCAAACCACCAAACGAATGAATACGAACGTAGAGGTGTTGAAGGCCGAAGAATGAGTTGGGGTCGCAGCGATGGTGGCAGCACGTTGCGATCACGACTCCCTGTGTTTTGTCCCCCAGCCCCTCCGACGTTATACATCGCAGTGCGAAGTCTGAAACAGAATTACACTGTACAACGAAAGAACGAAACATGAAAAGGGAATATGCTATTATACTTAAAAAAATCAACTGGATCAATGGTGGTGCTCTTGCTGCTATTGAACTACAGAGGTTACCTGGTCGAACCCTTTCATTTACAGTACAGAAGTACTTGTGATAATAACACTCACCAGTAGCTGCACCACAAAGATGTTTCGCAAACCCAACTACCCCGTCGCATTCTTGCACCACTGGAACTTTCTCGAGTGCCAGATCTGCTAAGTCTGCTCTGAGTCGTATCGGTGCTTCCGTACTAGAAGTTTCTGCATTCGCGTTTGCATACACTTCACCATTCGTCGTCTTAGCGAGATCTGCTTTGTGTTTGAAGACATGCGACGTTCCATTTGATGATTCTGGTATAGATTTGTCAGGGAGCTCTTCTCTAGTGGCTGTCGTTTCAGATGAACTTGAGACAGTTCGGTTTTGGCTATTGTCAGTAGGAAGGAGTGTGTCCTCAGTGGAAGCCTCTTGTGCCTGGTTCCTGGCGGAGGTGTAGGCGACGTCGCGCAGCTTGTTGTCGCGCTTGTGGCGCAGCGAGGCGCGGTCCACCAGCAGCACGCCGCTGGCGCGCGACACCGGCTCGCACCACGCGCGCCACGCATAGTACGACATGTGGCCTGGGGAAAAATCACAAATTGCCATATGGAAAACAATATAAGTCGGTTGGGATTGTGGGAACTCAGGAGCATGGATAACAGCCAGTGTCAAACAGGTGTACATAAATATCATAATGATGATTCTAATCCTTTACAAAACTGTAATAACCTTTGCCTGCACCCAGCTCCACATAGCAGGTCCTGTCCCTGACCAAGCCCTCCTGCTCGGCCAGCCGCAGCAGACTGGAGGCCTGCTGCAGGTGGCGCCGCGAGCTCTCTGTGCGGTCGCCCTGCTCGTAGTCCTCCAGCACGATGGGGTGGATGGGCTGTTCTTCCACTGTTGATATATTGTCCTTTACGTACTCTGAAAATGTGATTCTTGGTTTGAAAAAGTCTAGCCTTCCTTATTAGTTTCAAAATAAAGGTTTACTGCAGCTCTAGCAAGAGTAACATTTTGGTCAGCTACTTACTGTCATAAAGTCTGTTAACTTTCTCAACTAGCTGCTCCATCATTTCCTTAGGTACTTCACTGAGGAGTGGCCTTGGACATCCCTCAGAGCTAGAACCTGCATTGATGCCTTTTACTATATACGGTGGTAGTTCGCCCTGCCTCGCGTTGCAAATGGATAGATGCTTCTGCAGTTTGCTAATGTAACATGTGCTGTAAATAGGGGTAACTTTGTTTCAACTGCACATCANGCACATCATACTGATAAATTAAGTTTAAATTATCTACATGTGATAATAAATAACACAAACAAGTTGCAGTTAAAGTTAAATGGGACGTTTCAATAAGAGAGATATGATAAGCATTTACATGGGCTAGGTACATAGGTGAATAATGTAATGCTTTAGCCTGTAGCTTAGTGTGTACTCACTGTTTGGGATCATTTGGGCATGGAATGCGAGTATCAGCCTGTAGGGAAACAAACAAATGATAAAAATGGAAAAAATAGTGATACAGTTTAGACATCCATATGGTTCATATAGTACCATGATTTATGTATAAGTTAAACCTTATTATAATTATGATACGATTTAAATCAGAGCTTTGACCAATTATATTGTGGGTAGTAGTATACCCAGACATTTAATGAATATATTTTCATCGAAAGCTTTTAGAAACTAGAGAATTTTTTACCTGTCCATCGTCAAGTTTAGGTTCTGGCTCATGCTCTCCGCAGTACTGCCGCCCCGGACGAACAGTCATGCGGCATAGCCTTTTCTTTCGAACGACAAAGTATTGACATTGCGGCGATTGTACTTCATTCAGAGATATCTTGAGTTTTTCCATTTTAATTGATTTTAGTGGTTTGTTTACAAACGTTTTTGAGGTTATGATTTTCGTTTCAATGGCAGATCGGTGACGTACGTGAGCTGTCATAAATCAGCTGTTCAAATATATTTTTTTTACTATCATTATTTTAAATATTTATATTAATACTTTAAACTGTGAATCAATAAAATATAAATAATGTTAAATAATTTATTTATTCTTTATCATTATTATATAAGTTGATCAAGTGTGTCAGTTTTATGGGAGAAACCGAACGTTTTTTGATAGAACGTTTTGTCTGTCTGTTGGCAGTATTGTTTAATCGAAACGTCAACAAATTTTGAGGTTAGACGTAGCATCATTTTGGTTTGCTTTTGTTATTTTAGCATATTATGTAGTGTTAATGCGTTAAAATGAGCTCCCCAAGTAACGAAAATGAAGAACCGTCCTCTACAAGTCAGTTAGCAGACGATGAGCCCACCAGGAGCGGGGGCGAAAGCTCCTCTGCAAAGACGCAGCGACCGCCCGCCAAGCGGCGGCTTTCCAGCACGGTGATCGAGATTTCTGATACTGAGAGTGATGACTCTGATGTTTGTGCAGTGAATTCATACCAGGCTTCTGCCGATGAAGTCAAAAGGATCCGCGGGGGTGAGTTCCATTTAACCACTTGACGGCGCAAAAGCTTGATAACGCTAAGCGCGGGAAACTGAATTTCGAAATGTTGTTGTCTTTTTTTGGGTTGACTATAAATACTTGTAAGAACTTTGCTTAGTCACTATTTATTGAAATATATGTCTAGGATGATTGAATTCGTAATTCATGGAGATAAATTATATTTCAGCGGATTATTCTTCATCATCATCATCATCAGACTACAGCTCTGATTCTGAGTCCCCATGGGAAGATGACTCAGTGCTTGTGGAGGATGAGGACCTTACCAGTAAGCCTGTCAAAGCACAGCTTAACCCTCGAGCTAACAGAATGGATGAACCTAAACTTAACCCTACTCTCAAAGTGAGTATTTTAATACTATGTATCTGCTTTTATTCAAATGTTACTCAGATTCTGTTTTTAATTTAAGTGTGTTTCTATAATTTTCTAGTTTGAATCAATTTTCTTATACAATATGTCTCATAAAATTTTTTGTCTAGGCACAAGAATTAAAAGATAGTCTAAAAACACACTGGAGCGAATGCAAGGACCACACAAGCAATGAGGTCACACTTACATGTGAACCTTTCCGAGTGTGCTTACTGCACAACTTACTAGACAACCCTGAAATCATCAACAACATAGTGGACGACATGAACACCTTGGACTGGTCGCGGAAGAAGATGGACCTGTTTGAGTTCCACCAGACCACAGACCTGGCCAGTCTCACGTGGCAGCGGAGTATAAGGGGCATATATGAGCTTTTGAAGACTGAAGTGATGAGTTGGGTAAGGGTTCTATTCTTAAAGTTCAACATTTTATGTATCTGTCATTTGACTATGTTATTACAAAACAACATCAAAAATGTTGTCTTTTCAATTTTGAGTCACTGGTTAAAATAAAACTGTTATACCGTGCTCTCTGTATAGCATGTAAACTGTATGTTTATTAATTATTGGAGCAAAGAAAAAAAAAAATTGATTCTGATTAAAGCATATTAGAACACTACTGGTGGTGGAATGAATCACTTTTCTTAACATACCAAAATTTTATCATATCTTTTGTATATTTGTTTCTCTTTCTTTTCTTCTCTTGAGTGATTTGCAAGCATGTTCAATCTGTCTATACCAAATGAGCATTTTTTTTGGACTATCTTGTAGATTTATTGCTGCAATGATTTTGCCAATGTCAAGTGTTCAAGGAGAACACATACTTTCTATAGTCCGCTTAGTATTTTAGATAATGCTGAGCATTCTTAGCGCTCCTACACACGACGCCGCCGCCGCACCTTTGCACTGTTTATACGCGCCGTGTAAACATCTCTGCCGCGCCGCTGGCGAAATAATGCTTTTTTGGCGCGGTGGCGGCGTCGTGTGCAGGAGCGCTTATGATGTTTGTTCCGTAGGTGTCGGAGGTGACGGGTCTGGAGCTGACGTCGGTGTCGGCGTCGTGCTCGCTGTACGGGCCGGGCGACCACCTGCTCGTGCACGACGACCTGCTGGCCGACCGCCGCGTGGCCTTCATCCTCTACCTGTCGCCGTGGGCCCCGCGCGCCGCCGGGCCCGCGCGCGTCGAGAACGGCAGCGGGGACCATGATGAGAAAAAGGTGGGACTGTTTGTTAAAATGCTGCCAAGGTTGCTGTAAATCATAGTGATGAAATAGAAGTAAATGTGATAATGTAAAGTTAAAGTTATTTCAACTCTTCTAGATCATGTAGTCATAATTATTTCTTTATTGCATCATGTAGTCATCAGTAATAGGTATATTAAAACTTCTATCATTAGTTCAGATTATTTTGTGTTTGTAATAATTTAATGACGATGATGAGCAGACGACGCCGCATCTCTTCAGTCTGCCCGCGACCATGACACGTGCAACAGAATTGAAATGTCTGTTTACTGTTAGAAAAGTTTTTGTTGCAAGAGTGATAATTTTAATGACGACGGTTACCAAGTGTTATTCCATCACCTCAGCAATCGAAATTGTGTAGTTCATGGTTAGATACTTATAATTTACGCTATGGTTGCGTCGCTACAGCCGTTATCTTAAACAGACCCGTTCTTCTCAGATTATAAGTCTAAAATGTTTTTGTGCTTAGGCTGCGTCTCGGCAGCAGGAGTCGTACGCGTGGTGCGAGTCAATGGGCGGTGCGTTAGAGCTTCTAGCGCGGGATGAGAGCGGGCCCACGGACGTCGTGCGCCGCGTGTTCCCGCGAAACAACATGCTGGCCTTCTTCAAGGTCGGCGTCGACTCCTTCCACCAGGTACTGTATACTTGTGACTCAAAAAAATCAAAATCATAATCGTCAGTAACTATATTTTTTTTGCAAGTAGGCTCCTAAGGTCTAGAACAGACGGTGAAACGCAACTGCAACGAAACTGCAACTGCTAGTTACTTTTGAGTTGCATCTAAGTTTCTGCCATAGCGTCCAGTGAGAGACCACACATGACGCGACCAGTTTGAAACAGTTGCATTTCACAGTTGCGTTTCACCGTCTGTTCAGGGCCTTAAGAGCTCTTTTACGTTTTACGTCCCAACCCTACATATGAGTCGGGACGGTAATATGGGCCAGCGCCTAGAAGAAGCATAGCAAGAAACTTGGGCACTATTTGCAGCCTATTCCAGAGATTGCAAGTTTCATTGCACATTATGTAAAAAAATTGTGTATGAACATTATACTTATTACTTTTTGTAAACCTTATTTATTGCAAATAAAAAAAAATAATTATTTCATTGGTCTGGATATTATATTAAATTTGTTTTTGCAAAAATTTTTCCCTCTTGAAACATTTTGCTGTTTAATTTGTGTATCTTTAAAATAACGGCTGGAAACTTTTCCCTAACCTCCCCAATCCACTTCGTGCTCGGTACAAAAATAGTCACACTCCAGTGATGGCCTTGATGACGTAATGCTCCGCTTGCAGGTGGGCGAAGTGTTGTCGCTGGAGCTGCCGCGGCTGTCGATCAACGGCTGGTTCCACGGGCCCGCGCCGCCCGGCGCCCACCCGCCGCCGCCCGACCCCGGCCCGCCGCTCGACCCGCCGCTCACGCCGCACACCGATGTCGTGAGTATTAACAGAGTCAATACAAATGAGTCGCTCATCTTTATAAAGCCTGGTCCGTGAGCACGTAGAATCCCGTCCAATGACCCCAAGCTACCCATCCCTATCGCTCGCGGGTAATTATGTTGCTGTCGCGACTGTGCGACGGGCGCCCGCAGTGAGTATGCGAGCGCCAACACGTATGCAGCGCGCACGCACACACTGACAAAATTTAGCGGTGATTAGCGGTGGTATTCGTGGTTGCGCCGAATTTTGACAGTGTGTGCGTGCGCGCCGCATATGTATATTGGCGCGCTCACATACAAACCGCGCTCGGTGCGTTTCTATGAAGATGACCTACTCATTTGTATTTACTCTGGTATTAATGTCATTACGTTCATCTCAAAGTGATGATGGATCTAAACGAGGAACACTTGATCAGACAGGAATATTTATTTTTTTGACCGAGTCATTTTAATGTTGATCAGCCGAAAGGTTAGCTTACGGGGCTACTCGCACTCGTTCCCACCGCTGCAACTCCTGTGTAGCCAGGATCTACAGCCTCACCTCCAATAAAAACCCAACAAGAAAGAAAGAAAGAAACATTTATTACGATGAACATCACTTAGTTAAGGACAGAGAACGTATACAGAAAAAAAGACAGAAATAGTACATAAATATTACAAGGAAATGAAAAGTGAACTGAGCAGTGCTATCCTGTCGCAACAGCGATGCCCATCGCAATGGGACTCCCTCCACTCATCATATGCCGTGGCCCACGGTGGGGAAGGCCATGACGCTGGTTTTCAGTGGGCCCCATGCCGAGTGGAAGTCACGGACACTAATCTAAACTGCATATCAACATCAACAAGGCCGTTTAAATATAAATATACACTCGACATCAAATAAATCGCACCTCCCGCGATAAGCACTTACAAACGTATGCATCCCCACACCCCACCAATATTGGCACCAAATAAAAGCCTANGACTTGAGTTGAGTTGAAATAACTTGGCGGGGGCACTGCCGTGCCCCCGCAAAGTTATTTCAACTCTTCTAGATCAAGTAGTCATAATTATTTCTTTATTGCATCATGTAGTCATCAGTAATTTATTAAAACCTCTATCATTAGTTCAGATTGTTTTGTGTTTGTAATAATTTAATGACGACGATGAGCGGACGACGCCGCATCTCTTCAGTCTGCCCGCGACCATGACTCGTGCAACAGAGTTGAAATGTCTGGAGGGTAAATATCTGTTTACCGTTAGAAAAGTTTTTGTTGAAAATTCCCGTGAGAGTGATAATTTTAATGACGACGGTTGCCAAGTGCTATTTCATCAATTTGGTCAGCAATCGAAACTGAGAACAACTGTCTCAAAATCAAAATCAAAATNCGGATTGCAAGCGTTTTCAACGTGGAGCGGCGACGCGCAACGTTTCCGCCTAGAGTATTGGTTCCTAAACTTATTTGAGACGCGCTTTCGATCATACAAAAAATTCCGCGCCCCCCCTCCTCCAGTCAAGATTATTTATTGGTCATATCAAGCAGTCTGGAGTGCATTCTCTCAGCGGTCGCAAGTTTTTTATACTTTAGTACACAGATGGCCCGCGCTCCCCTTTATAGGGCTTTGCACCTCCCTTGGGGGGCTCGCCCCCCACTTTGGGAACCAATGGCCTAGTGTTTGCCGCGGAGTCGCTCCGCTTTGAAACCGCTTGTAATCTGCCAGTGTGGTCTGCCCAAGGTCTGACTTCCCTCCAGTTTAAGCTGTGGTGTTCCCAGGTGCTCCTGAACCAGTGGGTGGAGCCGACGTACATGTCGCCGCGCAGCCGCGGCCAGATCCAGGCGCAGATGGAGCGCGAGAGCGAGGTGTGCCTGCGCGACCTGCTGCTGCCCGACAAGCACCGACAGGTGCTCGAAGCGCTGCAACACCCGGGTGAGTGGCACGGCGGTGCAAACTTTTAATAGTTGTAGGAATGTTAGTTAGTTAGTTAGTTTTGCAGGGCAATCGAATACCGCACTTAGCCTCATGATTGGGCCATTGTGCGCGATTTGTGGTTTGTGATATCTTCCTACTCCAACCACTCCAGATCCCCCCAGATGGCAAGCAGCCCGTCTAGGCAGCTACAGGCCTCCTGCAGCGACGATGGTGATCGAAGAAATTGAGCCCGTTGTTCTGCTACGCTGCTGCACTCGATGAGCACATGCTGCGGTGTTTCCTCTGCCTCCATGCACCCCCTGCACAGTGGGCTGTCTGTAACACCTATGTTGTGTAGGTGCTTGTTTAACATACAGTGTCCGGTTATAACACTCAGGACCTTACGGATGCTGTCTCTGTTTAGTCTGATGAGGCTGCGGGAGAACTTTTTCGATACGTCCGGAACCGCATCTTTTGTTTGCCTGCATCCTTCGCTATTTTTCCATTCTGTGTGGCGTTTTTCTTCTGTTTTGGAGCGCAGCCAGTTCCTGATCTGTGCTTGTGGTATCGGCAGTAGTTGTAGGAATATTAAGAAAAACCGTCTAGACTAGAGTCAACATTCGCGCGGTAGAAGAATCTGTATTGATAATTATGTGCTCATAATTTGCTGCTGTTGCTGCTAGCTGCGTGTTACGTTTTTTCTTCGCACGGCGGGCGTGTATGCGATGGGTGCCCGCAGTAGGCGTCTGCCTGCCTCTTCCACGATATTTCCGCGGTGGTACCGCGCGAGATTTAGCGGAGGCTCTCGTTCGTTCGTTTCAGCCGAAAGACGTCCACTACTGGACAAAGGCCTCCCCCAAGGATTTCCACAAAGACCGGTCATGCGCCGCTCGCATCCAGGCACCTCCCGCGACCTTCACCAGATCGTCGCTAGTGGGAGGCTTGCCCACGCTTCGTCTTCCGACTCGTCGTGGTCGCCACTCAAGAACTTTCCTGCCCCAGCGGCCATCAGCTCTTCGAGCTATGTGCCCCGCCCACTGCCACTTTTTAGCGATTCTGCGGGCTATGTCAGTCACTCTGGTTTTCCTAGGGATCTCCTCATTTCTGATTCGATCACGCAGGGAAACTCCGAGCATAGCATAGCGGAGGCTCTAAATACATAATTTTTTACAGACATAGAATGGGAGCTGGTGGGCCCGGCGCACCAGCGGCGCTACGAGCGCGTGTCGGCGGCGTGGCTGGCGCGCGCGGGCGGCAAGGCGGGCTGCGTGCGCGAGCTGCTGCGCCTGGCCGCGTCCGCCGCCTTCTGCCGCCTGCTGGCCGACTGCAGCGACCTGCAGCTGGCCAGCTACCGCCGCCTCGAGCTGCAGCGCTGGGCGCCCGCCTGCTTCACGGTGCGTACGCTCAAGGGTGCATGTCTACAGGGTGGAATTTTGTAATGCCACCTGGAGGGAAAGTACTGTTAATATTTTAGATAGAAATTTTTTCTCAAAGAAAACGTTCCTTTATTTTTGAAAAGAAATAGAACTGCATTTAAAGATTTCCAAAAATTTGCTTGCCACACCCGGGAATCGAACCGAATAAAATCTGTTAAAAATTACACCCTGTATTTTTATTACATCGATCGTTAGGGTTAAGTATAAGGATGAAATCTCTCTAACAAACTTGATAAATCAAATGAAAGGAAAACCATGAAATCTTAAATTATTGTAATTATGTGCAGAAAATTGTATGGAATGGTAGTAAATTTTCGAAAAATATTTGAAAATCTTTGGATGCAGTTCTCGTTCTTTTCAAAATTAAAGGAATGTTTTCTTTCAGTAAAATTTTCTATCTAGAGTATTAAGAGTACTTTCCCTCCAGGTGGCATTACAAAAATCCGCCCTGTATACTAATATTATAAAACTGAAGAGTTTGTTTGTTTGTTTACTTGAACGCGCTAATCTCAGGAACTACTGGTCCGATTATCGAGGAAGGCTATAGGCTATACAACATCACGCTACGATCAATAGGAGCAGAGCGATAATGAAAAATGTTGCGCAAACGGATTTTCACGCGTACGAAGTTACGGGCACAGCTAGTAACAAATAAAGCACAAAGCCCTCCGCCACCCATGGTTCTTCCTACTTCATGGCATACGAACCGAATCTCGGGAGATCGCGCGGGTATTGCTCAAAGCTCTTTTTCCCGGGCGCTCTGATTACCTTCCTGCAAATTTCTCCTTTCCTTGTTCCTTCTCGATGTCAATTCTCCTCCTTCTGGGGCTCGACACCACAAAACGGTACTTCGCATCGGGCCGCTAACGTTGATAAAAGTACATCACTTCTTCTCAAAACTTCGTCCAAATGTGAACCAGGAGTGCGCAAAGTCGCGCAGTGCAATCCGGTTACTGCGGCCACTCGTGAGATGAAGTCCTGGTGATAAACAGGTCCTCGCTCGGCTCTCCGTATCGCATCCAGAATATCAAGTCCAGCTTCATCATATAAGTTACATTTCCAAAGTGCGCGATCGCGGCTCTCCTCGACTTCCTCGTCGCACGGGCACAGTGTAGATTCGCACAGCGTTAGCTTATTTATTATTAATGGTTTTTTTGGGCCTTCATTTGCGCCACTTCGACCGGGTTGGATCTATTGTCCCGTTGAGTCTATTTTCTAGATTCTTTGGAGCGTAATATCTGCTATCTCATCCGGGTGCATGATGTGTCGCCCGAGATGGATACTTATTTTGCTCATAAGCGGGCCCCGGGGGCGTCAGTTTATGTGCACCACATTTAACGTCACGCGTGTGTTGCAGCTGCTGCCGCCACGGGAGCAGTACCAGTGGGCGCGGCTGGAGGCGCTGCTGTACCTGGGCGCTGGCGGGGGCGGCGGGGGCGCGGGCGGCGGCACGCTGTTCGTGGCGCCGGAGGAGGGCGGCGCGGGCGCGGCGCTGGTGAGCGTGCCGCCGGCCGACAACGCGCTCAGCCTCGTGTACTGCGACGCCGGCGCCGCCTCCTTCACCAAGTACGTGTCGCGCCTCACCACGCCGCCCGACCACCGCTTCTACATCCTCACCTGCACCTACGCCGAGTGAGCGCCGCGGCGCGAGTGATCGTGCTCGGACTTTAATTCGAGTTTGTAATTTGACGTCACATGTTTTCGAGATCGCGATGACGACCAGCCGGGGCGGCGCGACCCCGCGACTTTGACGTGACGCGCCCGCCGGCCGAGTGACGTTGCGGTTTGACATCTTCCGTTTGAGTCTGTGTTCATACATACGTACACCCGCTTCCGTCGCCGCCCCGCCTCGTCGTGTGGCGAAATCTAACAGAAAGTTGAAGTACTGACTCCGATTAAATGTAATGTTGAAAGTGAATTTATGTTTGCGTGAGTTGCACGGCTAGACTGTTAATCCGATGTTTACCCCCGGTCGATTGATTGATCGATTAAATTATTCATTTTTGTGTTGATTACGGACGGCTATTTTTTGTGACGACGGCCGATCACGTTGAATCACAATCTGTAGCTATAATAATATTCGATGTCCTAACTAGTGATGTATGATTGAAATCTTGCAAGTTCTTTTAGCAAATTGTTTCATAAATAATATATTCCTGTCATCTGGTTTGGTACTTTTTCTCTGACTGTATGGTTTAATAAATGTATTTTACTGAATGAAAGTGCATTTGATAATCATAAACGTATCCTTCTTTGAAGATATGATGATATTATTGTTCATGTATTAATCCAATCAAGATAAATAATGTTTCATAATAATAGATTAGGTGTCATTTATGTGCTTAGTGTTATGTTTGATATAAAAATATTGGAGTTTGTAAACAAATCATATATCACATGTTAATGTATTATGTAAAGACATTGTATTTTGTTGAGTTTGCAATATTATTAGCAAAAAAGTACCGAACCAAATACAAATTAATCCAACAAATAAATTACCACTACTCACTAGTGATCGATTGACTCTTTTACACATGAGTATGAAGTGATTTTGTTCTTAATTCAGTGTAGTGTATGATATTATGGTGTGTGGTTTAGCACTGTTGTTTCAAGACGCCAGGCCTCAAAATTCTTAACATATTTTTGCTATGAAATATGCATAATGAGCTTGACACATTTTATAGTAAGAAGTAACTTTGTGTGTATTGTCAAACCAAACTTAGTTTTAGTGAAATTATAAAGATTTTTATAACATCTTGCGGGGCCCATCAACTTATTGATTGTAGAATGAAATGTCATCCAAGCGGTAGCCATATTCTACCGATATATAGGAAATATTAGTATCTCAGGAGTTTGTTATAGTATTAAAAATGGGTTAAAAAATAAGCAAAGGGTAAAAATGGCGCATTGTAGGATTTTAGGTAGTTTTAATTTGAGCAGCCAACATTGTGTTTTTAAGATGTAAAGTTATTGTTTGGAATACCCTTATTTCGTGTGGTGTTATATTCCTAATATTATGACAAGTTTCTCAGATGACGTATGGCGACCCCGCTATGAAAGCCAGGGAATTTTGAGGAACTAAAATATACGACTTAAAAGTACTAGACCAAATGTCGTAGTCCCCATTATGGAATTACATCCTTGTTATAAAGTAGCAGAACTACAAATTATTGTTACTGCTGTGTTTCCCAATAGAGGTCATATCTTTTAGTTCCCGGTAGGGCTGTACCTTGAGATTAACAGCTCAATTTTTATTGTTGTTTGAAAATTGATTGATTTGGTTTCAACGAAAACTGTGTGAATGTAATGTGCGTATAATGAATGCATCAAAGCATTCGTCCAGCGCTACGGTAGTGTTATCATGCATATACTTGTGCTAAGGTTTCAGGTTTAAATATGATAAATAAGTTTTTTTGCGGATAACTTACAACTTTTCAGTCTAAAGCTGAAAAAGAATATAACCCAAGTTAGGGAAATTCTACCAGTGTATAAAATAATGTTTGCTTTATCTGAAGGCCATTGTTAATATTTTTGCACGGGGGTTTCATATTCTGTAATTATTGATACTTTTTCAACAGGTAACTACTTTTGTATAGCATTGATTTAGGGACGCGTGCAAATATTATGCTTAGTTTCATGTTTTGATGACTCCGGATAATGTACATACAATGAAGGACTTTTAAATATGAGTCCTTGCATCTAATCGTACATGTATGGTATAAACTGGTACAAACAATTTGTTAGCTGTATGTTATTGTACCCAATGTCATGCCATGATAACACGACTGTAATTCTAGAATATAACACATAATTTATAGATCGATAGCTATATTTTGTACATAGGTATTGTAATAATAATTAAATTAAATAGTAAGTAAGAATAACCTTTGTTTTTTATTATTATCTGCTCTGTGATTTTATCATACAGCGCCATATTTAATTTTCTAATTACAGCGTGCAGCGACATTCTAATGTCTGGTAATATTTATAAACGGGTAGATGTTTTATTATTTTTCAATGATTATTATCAGAAAACAGAAAAAAATAATATTAAAGTAACTAAATATAGACAATGGCGCTACAACGTCTGCCATAAAAAGAAAACCAAGAGAGGGCGCTACAAGTATCGAATTTTTTAAAATTAAATAGAATAACTTTGCTTTTTTATTATTATTTGCTCTGTGGCTTTGTCATACAGCGCACTCCTTGCAGCGATATTATAATTTCTGGTAATATTTTTAAACGGGTAGTAGGTATTTTGTTATTTTTCAATTATTATTATCAGAAAACAAAAAATCTAAAGTAACTAAATTGACTATGGCGCTACAAGGTAGAAGCTTATGAAGAAAACTACCAAGAGAGGGCGCTACAAGTATCGAATTTTCTCCTGATTTTTTAACACAAGATTTAAGGCTTTGGAAATATCCTCCATAAGCAAACTTTTAGTCTTAGATTAATAAATCCTTTAATAATTATTCTATGCTTTTAGTGTTTTTCTCTTTATTTTAGAACATAACCCATTAAAATATGAGGGTGAGTCTTACGCGCGTTTGTCAGACAGGAGATGCACTTTTCTCTACTTCTATTTTTAATTGTTATTGGTACTGGCACATTAATTTATAATCCCAACTAATATTATAAATGCGAAAGTAACTCTGTCTGTCTGTCTGTCTGTCTGTCTGTCTGTCTGTCTGTCTGTCTGTTACGCTTTCCCGCTTAAACCTCGCAACCGATTTTGATGAAATTTGGCATAGATAGTTTGAGTCCCGGGAAAGAACATAGGATAGTTTTTATCCCGGTTTTTGAAACAGGGACGCGCGCGATAAAGTTTTTCTGTGACAGACAAAATTCCACGCGGGCGAAGCCGCGGGCGGAAAGCTAGTGTCTAATAAAAAACTACATTGTAAGAAAACTGATCTAGAAAATTGTGAATGAAGCCCATCCTCCTTCTTTTCTTGTCAACCGACTTCAAAAAAGGAGGAGGTTCTCAATTCGACCCGTATGTTTTTTTTTTCTTCCACGTAAACCTACTGAAACTGCATTTTGATTGGAAATAGATTAGAAAGAGTATGTGATTGGTTCGTTTGCGCTTACGTGCGTATCCCATGTAATGTAATATTTTGAAATATTGGGTATAAAAAAAACGTTGTGGCTAAACGCTAACCGCGAAAGCCAAAAATAAAAAAAAAAGCAAAATGGCGGGATTTTTAATCTGTGGCGGGAGTACGCTCTAATCTGTGGAGTCAGTATTTTATTAATTTCGAGTAAAGCATTGCCGCGAAATTATTTTGATTATTTATCTTCAAAAGTAGGTGGACAGTAACGTTTTTTCCATTCCATGGATTGTGTTCGTGCTAGTAGTGCTAGTGGTTCATAGCTCCGATCTGGGGAGCCGGCTAACTTCGTTCTCATCATCAAAGGAGGTTGCTGACCGGCCGCGACAGGACTAATAACAGGTTGGTGGATTTCTTCTTTGTCTGTAATCTAAGTTGAAAAATCACTACTAAAATGCGGAAGTAACTCTCTGTCTGTGTCACTTTCACGCCTAAACCACTGAACCGATTTTGATGAAATTTGGCGCAGAGATGGTTTGAGTACCGGGAAAGGACATTAAATAGTTTTTACCCCGGTTTTTGACAAACAAAATTTTACGTGGGAGAAGCCGCGGGCGGAAAGCTAGTTAAAAATATAATTTAAGCTACGAATTCCACTTCAATTTGTGTACGGCATAGTACAGTGCTATGATTAGGTACATTGAAGGTAGGTAAAGTCGCCAAATCGATCATTTATCAGAACAAGTTAACCGCAAAAAATCTGCCCAATTTCCCTGGAGGGAGGGAGTTGCGTCTATTTGTTTTATCCGGATTAGCTGCCGATCGGCCGCTTGATCCGGGATATTGCACCGGTCGGCCCGACCCCGACATATGAACGACTTAATTTCAAGTTCTTTGTGTTTCAAAGGTTATCGAATGTTTGAAATCAGGGGGTAAGCGTTGACTAGACATCAAAATAGGGTCTCATTTAAGTACTAACTGAACTTTTTAGTTAATTTAACACACTGGTACTAGATGGCGATAGGAATCTGAGAATGTATTTTCATTGGTAAAAAAATATTAGTTTTTCCTTTAAATAATAATTAGGTACCTAATTTGTGACGATTTTCATGTAACGAAGTAAGTAGGTACTTTAAAATAAAAATTCTTACCTATAACGTGAAAAATCTGAAACAAAAAGGTTGTTAAGTATGAAGGTCAGTAAATAGCTACCTATTATATTTATGTACCTATGTAACTTCATACTTAACAATTCGCGGAGTGAATACCTACGTACCTACCTCTCGAGTATAATAATACGCACCTACGAATATAATAATGTTTTGTAATAATCGTTTCAACTGTGTGTGCGTGGCCTTGTTCATTCAAACCGTCAATTCCCTTCCCTTCGATAGGCGCAGGTGTGACATCGCCTTCGCCGGTGGGTAAGAAACATACGTCACGATTTTCAGCTCTAATTTAGATAAAAGGTAAACAAAACTCGTCAATTTATTGTTAGACGGTGGTAAAGGTTTTTAAATAGACTTACGATTTGTTATGTTAGACAAGTGAGTAAAGAAAAATTACTGCAATGCTCTACAGCTGCTAAGTACCTATTCAAAACGTAGCAGGTACCCATGAAAAATAGCTTAATCAATGGGAGAACATGTTCGAATAAAAGCAACTCCTAACTTCGCGTTATTATCTCGGAACTTAATGTTTACGTGATTATTTACGTTCCTTTACTAGAAATTCTTCGCAACCACCGAGGTCTGATACTGCTCTATCTGATTTGCCTCATTGCGAGCTTTCTGCGCCCAGGGACGCAATCTGGTCACTTGTAGCTGTGGCAATTTTTCTCAAATAATCACACCATTCAAGCTGGTCACGGAGTGCCGAAGCTTGTTGTTGTGAGTACCTAAACACGACTCGAGAAGTAGCGATATTGATGTATTACTTATTTGAGGAAAAGCTCTGCTAAAGGTTATGTGCACTTACTGCGAGTGCGACGTGATGCACATCCCATCACAAAGTTACTGAACTTCAGTTAAATTCAGTGTTTCTTTCAGTATCTTCACTTACACTTGCAGGAAGACCCAAGCTAACTACTATTTTTAATTTCAAAGTTAATTTTCCCGGTACCTATTTCAAATGAATATGAACTCATGAACATCCTTATTTATTTATTTATTTATTAGGTCTACCAACATTGTTACATAACAACATGTACACTTAAAAATGACAATTATGAACAAAGTTACAATGCAACAACAGTAATTATAGGCTTACACAACATTATTTATTAGTATCGTTATCGCCAGGCTGCGCTGGTGAATTTATGATTGGGGCCATTAGTTTATTTCTCGTTCCGTTACGTTATAGCCTTGGCTTTATTAATCTAAGGTTATAGCAAGAAGATTTCTTTGAATGTAGTCAAAAGTATAGTAAAAGTATCATTAGGTGAAGTTTATCAATCGACGCGGAGACGTGTGCGCGCGAGCGTGAGGTTCTATTAAAGTTTGAGTGGCGCAGCTGAGGCGTGAGACGCGAGCGCGAGCCGTGAGGCGTGAGCGAGCCAGCGGCAAACGTGAACCGGATTCATTCGCATGCGAACTGTTGCGCTTGTTCCGACGCAGGGATGCCAAAATGTATTAGATTTTTTTAACTACCTAATTGAGGTAGTTTATTTTAAAGGACTAGATATTGTTAAAGTGCCTTTGATAAAAAATATTTTCCACAAGACAATATCAGAATTAAAAGTTAAAACCAACCACCCACTATGTAAATTGTGTAATCCATTCAGGATTACACAGTGGGTGGTTGGTTTTTCTTTATTGTCTTTGTGCAACTCTCCGTAACTTTTTTGTGACCTAGATTTGGCACTATACCTAGGAAAATACATTAAAAGGCTCTTTAAATGTCTCCTTATCTTGTGGACTCTAGCAGCGCTTCGATACAATGTCAATATCTATATACTTGTCTGTCAATATTCTGTCTACTTACTTATTAGTTGCCAGCCCTACGGCGGCGAAGCGCGCATTCGGCTCCAGTGAACCTGACCCCTGACTTTTCAAATATCCAATAATATCTGTTTTCTTGGAGAGATCATAAACGGGAGAATTGACGCGGAATGTCTCAGCCAAGTGTTTTCATGTTTTCAACCGATCCAGTTTATCATTTGTCTTCGGCACATTCCCGTTTTGATTAAATGTTTGATTTACTGTATCACTCGTACCTATGTGTATTCAATACTGTAAACTTTTGTAAGTAATTGTGTAAGTAATTTGCCGCCGTGCCGTAAGTAGGTAGTTACTTTATTATAAAAAAACTAAAANGGTAAAAATTATTTAAAATATGTAGGTACATACATACTCGTAGGTGTCTTTAAAAATCTTTCAACTTTATAAACTAGTTTAAGAATAATTCTTAACTATTTCGAGACCTGATATGTGAAATTTAAAATTAAACTTTTGACTGATTTCAGGTAAGGCTTGCTGTGCGATGCTGTCGAAATTCTATTGAGGTAAGTCATTTTTTTGTAACTTTTCAGTAAGTTTATATGAACTACATACATAATTATAATGAAGAGTTATTTTCTGCATATCGGACTTATTCGCCTTGCACCTTGCACTTTACTATACTTTAGGCTTTAGGNTTTCTACAGGATTATTTTTCCATTGAATCATTATGAAAAAAAATGTATCCTTAGGCTAGATCTAAATATATTTAATCACTTTTTACAAGAAATAAGTCCGTGATAACAAAAACTGTAAAATGATATAGCCTCAAAGTCTAAAAAATTCTTAAAATGGCCAAAACCGGGTCACCTGCCCTACTAAATCGTTGAGGTAAGTTTTATCAGAGTATAAATATTAAAACAGCTATTTAAAACTACAAAAAGCATTTTCTTTGCTAGATACAAAGGCGTGAACTGAAATTAATAAGTATTATGTTGGTTACGTTTAAAATCGAGGTGATTGTTGAAATGAAAGTGACACGCATGGACGAGTGTTGGAACTTACGAGTGCTTTTTAACCGTTTAAAGGTATGTACATATGTACTTATTTGATTTTATTTATTTCGCTCAATATTTAGGTATTTTTATTTCCTTGTAGGCGGCTCTACAAATTGGCAACCCTATCAATGAAATTGCCGAGATAAAATTGAAATAAAGACGAATTGCAGCCAAAAACAAAACTTAACGCGTCCCGTAAAGGTGGTCATTTGTTGATCAATTACCCACTTCAGCGTACGCAAAGGGAAAAAGCACGACTGACTTTGGTTATTTGTTTTGCTCGTATTTATTTTATACTTATTATTTATAGAGGATTTTTTTACACATTGATTAGTTGGTAATTCATATATTTTATGAATCACTAATCACTTTTACCGAATTGCAATAAGATTAATATCTGTCTATCTCTTAGTTGTTGTTATAGCAATTATTATGTTTTTCGTAAGTCCCTTGTAAGTTTAACATTGGGTAAAATCGAAAGTATCATGAATATAGATGGATAAATCAATATTCGTTAGGACTCCTTAACACAAAAACTATTGAAAAGTTTTAATGAAACTTTTTAATTATCTAAATCCTCGCAGCGACGTCGCGAGCGGAAACTAGTGTACCACGAACCAAATGTAGGTAAATGTGCCGCGGTCCAGCGTGCGAGGCTGGGCCCGTCCCGCCCGTAATCCGATTTCTATGCCTTATTGGGGTAATTTGCCTAAATGATATTTACATTACAGATCGTGCCCAGGGGACGTCGTTTTGCCTTAAATCGCCTATTTAATGGGCCTTTTCGAATCTTTCATGTTAATGTCGGGCTTTCTAAGTTTTTTTACTTAATTACATGCCAAACATTTGAGATATGGTGACTGGCTTATGTAAACATCTAGTATCCGTTTATTATACACATTTTGATCAATTAACGATTGTTGTGTTTTTTTATTTACTTAAACTTAGTATTTATATTTAAAAAATACCAAATTATATATTTGGTTTTTAATTTTCATTCATTTCAATAATTATCTCAAATGAATTGTAATTCTTGTGAGAAAAACAATCATTCACTATGGTTAACCAAAATTGGAATGAATGATACCTATTGTGTTTTTTCATGCCATAATTTCGAATAAGCTTTAAGTTATTATACGTTACGATAAAAACATAACCTCCTTCTGGCGAAGTCGGGTAAAAAAGGGTCTCCTTGCTAAATCTATGTCGATAATTGAACCAAAACGTAAACAAAAACCGGCTGGACATTTATCTTATGGTAATGCGACGAGGGGCATCTCACTACCACTATTGCTAGCAGCCCAAGTCAACCAGGCTTAAGTGATCTTGACATTAGGATTTAAGTAATAGTCTTGTTTTTTCCATGTAAATACGATATTTTGTCGGCAGGCCGTGAATTTTACGAGAGAAACTTGTTCAAAAGCACGTAACAAAGTTGCGCAATCTGTTAGTCGTAAGAGGCTTTATTAAAAATTTTGATGTCGCGTGATGCGCCACAACTCTGCTCATTAACATGTTGCCACAGTGGAGGGTTTGTAAGTAAGGACCCTTGTTCTGGTATAAGATATTTCGTACTTGATCTTCTGTGGTCAAAAAATATTTGTATGTATGATGTAGTGGAAAGTTATATTTATCTGGCTGGTCTTTAAAAAATATTTTATTTGCTTTCAGTCATCGTTACTTCCAAATTCCATATAATATAACAGCAGGTTATAACAGCAGGGTGTGCGTGTGTTACAGTGACTGGTCGAGCGGAAAGTTTTCCAAGCATGAGAAGTTTTTGGCATTATTTTGTCAATTTAAGACTGTACGAGTTTCCAACTCATTCAAGGAAAGACAGTCACTACTTCATTTACTTCCCATTTTTTCACATTTTAGAAGTCAATCCGCGCATAAAACGGTAAGTGAGCCCTCTGTATCGTTCGGTCCTGGGTTTTCGCCGCAATCGCGATTTGCGCATTATAATGTTAATACAAACCAAACTTACTTTTTCTCCCGAGAGAAAAAATAAAAAAGGAAATCACAAAAATGTTACCATTCCGTCTGATTTGGCTTGTAATTAACGTATTAATGTAAAAACTTCCGAACACCTGCCGCAGTAACACAAAATGAAAATACTCGTACCTACTTATTGGTAGGTTGGTGCTTTGCCAAAAAGCTCATTCTTAGATTCTTGGTGCGTTTGAATGTTTATAGGTTTGATTTAAGCCTCTATGTGGTCGTATAAACGTCTGCTCAAGGATTTACTGGAGGGTATATTATAATTTGGCTAAATTCGTTGTTAAATACGTATCGCTTCATAGTATAATAAGTGATTGGTTGTAGTTAGTCTGTGTATTTAGTTCATAAAAATAAAGACATTTTCATATTGACTTTGTAAAGTTCCTAGTAAAATACGAGTAGGTAAGTATAGAAAACAAAAGAACTATCCGTTTGCTAAAAGCTTGTCACGCGTAGTCTTTGGCAACGCTCTGGCGCAGTGTCGGGNGTGTCGGCTGCTCAAAGCTCGCTGCAATATTACTTTTTTGGGAACGCATATTATTATACTATTTTTCTCACGCTGTGAGTATCTTTTTGTGTGTTAAATATGTAATTAAAGTTTACAGATATGAACAGGAGTTCTTTACAGATAAATATTTCCTGAGATTTAGGTAGGTATAATTTACCCACACTGTCCCTTCTGATTTTCTCACACGTTACCTGGTACTTATTGAAAGGGTTAATTTAGTATTCCTGTTCGAGGATCTTTTTTATTTGGAACATATTACGTGAATAATCGTGTGTAATCGTGGTCGGCACAGATGCCGCCGCGCCGCTGTCAGTCCCCTGTCAGAAACTAACCAGAACGCCTCTTTATTTGTTCGGGTTCTGTCGCTTTTATTTGTACCTTTTTCTGCTTAAATGAATGTTCAAATATTCGTAAAAGTAGGAAAATAAACATTTTCAAAATTGTAATTGTTATTTAAGAATAAATAGGCCGTTTTTAAAAAAGTCATATATGGCTGGGAATTAGAATTGACTCAGCTAAAAAAATATTGTTCAGTCATTGTGTATTAAAATATTTAAGTCTCGAAACAAAATAACAGTGATTCATATAAAAATAGCTCTGCTATTTTTGCAGTTGACACATTTTCATCCTTTGTGCACCATACATGCGGTTTTTAAATTTATTATCGGTAAAAAATCAGCTTTTGAAATGCTAAAAACAAACGTTTAGATTTAATCTGAAAGCAAACAGCAGTAAACGCGAAGTGTTAAAAGCGAGTTAGGCTCGTGTGGACGCCGCGGTGGCCACAGTAGCAGCGGGTTAAGTGTAAAAACTCATAAAACTAAAAACTCATTTATTTCTGTAAGTAGGCTTTAAAAAAGTTTACACGTCCCAGTTTTAACCCTACCACTGCTTCAGGACAATAAATGGGCCAGTGATGAGAAGAAGCAGCACAAGAAACTCAGACACTATTGTCAGCTTCAAAGGTTTACAGGTTTTCAAAATACATATCTATTATATACAAGAAAGTCGTGTTAGTTACTCCACTTATAACTCAAGAACGGCTGAACCGATTTAGCTGAAAATTGTCAGGGAGGTAGTTTAGAGCCAGGAGAAGGACATAGGATACTTTTTATCCCGTTATTTATTGCCATTAAGGCGGAACAAAGTTCGCCGGGTCAGCTAGTTATAAATATTTATGCGAGCTAGGCAGTTACGCATCTCAAACATTTTTATCTTTTAAATAATCATCATCGTATAGGGTAGATCTGTTGAATTTCTGTTCGTGATAAAATAATGAACAATTTTATAATTTAATTCAATTATTTAAAGTTTGCGACTTCAAACGCATATTGATGTTAACCGTTCTTAGATTTTCCGATGCGTTGCCTTGCCTATTTCTGATTTGTTCAGCAAGAAAGTGATGGAATATTGTAAAAAGTAAAGATATTAACTATGCAGATCATAAACTTTACTTAATCAACTCATAAAAATCTTGTTGTTTATACCGCGCTAACCATGAAGCTATTATTAAGTGGAATCAAATGAATTATGGATGGATTCAATAATACTAAGATGGTTAATATTCCGCTGCAGTGATAGCCGCGCCCCGAGAGGGCCGGAGGTAGCCGGTGGAACCGACGCCTCCCCGGGGAGCGCGCCACTCGCGATCGCAATCAGCTAACCGCTCCTTTTACACTAATGCAAACACCACTTCTGGAGCTTGACCTTTCCAAACAGCCTGTTTACAGCGGCCCACTGCCACGAGTAGGACTTGATCTGACGACACTGTCAATATTATTCATTAGTTGTGAACCTGATACTCCAGTGGTGAAGGTGATCCTTAACGATACTAGCCATGGTCATACACTTATGTCCTTATATTTTTTATTTCGTAAGAATTCGTTAAAAATATAAGAATTTTACTGATAAGCTTATACCGAATTCTATAATTACAATGAAATTTCAGCCAGTTATGTAAATTCGATATCGTTTTTCTTCTAACAATGAGTAGAGTGCTGTTTAAAAACTTTCATGTAAGTATGCAGTTTTATCAATGCATTTCTATAATAGTTTGAAATTGAAATGTAAATCGCACTTTTATGTTTCCTTTAAAATGAATACCTGCGTCTGAGCGCTCAGAGCCAAATCCCGCCCGCGGCGAGTATGATGTTCGGATCGAAATGTATGTCTGTCTGTGTTTATTGAGCGAGTTAATGTACACATTAAAAAAATTAAAGACCTTTGCCAAATAAATTACGTTTATTATTTTTATTGCTATTGGTTTAAATGTTATTGTTTAAACTCTTTTCGCAATTGATTAGAATTTCTTCTAAAGTGGCCATAGCTTCACTTTTACAGGGTCAGGGATTTTCGGGCTCAGAGACTCATTATATTATCAAACACACTGGTGCTATCTTCATTACACTTGTAGCTAGTCAGAATATTTTTTTTATTTTATTCCTTAAGGAAATAAACAGCAACATTGCCATAATATTTTGCCGTAGTTTGGCGTAGCATGTCGTAGTAGGCACGGGACTACGAGAGTGGAGTCGTAGCATGTCGTAGTAGGCACGGGACTACGAGAGCGGTGTCGTAGCACGGAACACTACTACGAGCTACAGTGTTGTTTTCTGGCTACGCGCTACACCGCTACGGGCCGTCTACGATTTCGGACTCGTAGGTCTCAGCAATTGATTGCTTTTTTTAATTAAAAAAAAATTGAAGTTGGTTATACATATAAAATGTGAGTGATGTTATGGTGTGAGATTTATTATCTTGATGATTGAGTATCTGTCGAAACAATAAAAATATTATTTGATTGAAATATTCGACGTTATTTTACAAAACAATTTAACTTATTAACATGTGTTATTACCTAATTATTGAAAAGGCTGCAATATTTTAGCAGTAGATAAAACAGCGATAAATATTTTTATTAATACATTGAATATGCGTGTTATAAGTTCGTGTATACGTAATAGAACAAACTTGCATCTGAAACAACGATAATTCAGGCTCTTGTTGGACATTTTCAATTTAACTTCTCATTGTGTCTCCATTGTGTGTGGGACATCTATTATATTATGAACTTGTGGTTATGATGACTCGTGAAATGGTGAAACTTTATACACAAATACTAGGTATATACTTATTACACGTTCAGGCAACGGTGTAATTTGATTAGGCCCAAGCATTCATAATAGTGAAAATTGTATGAAATCAATACATTATTTTCTTACGTTCAGACAAACAACCTTGATGTCAGAACGTCAGAGCCGTCATATGCCAATGGCATACCTAATTATCGATTACAGTTCGTTGGTTACGTACCTTCCGAAATACACAATCATTTCCATGACCTAATAGTTTATGCTGGGGACCATTACTTGTTGAGTTTAACTCTATAACCACTATACCATACAGACTTTTTAATTTATTAATGAATTGTGCTCATTAATTATTAAATCCATAATGGCCTCCAGCTTTGATTAAGATATAATTTGTGTTGAAATGTCAAATAAATGTTCAAATTAATGGATAAGTTTGAACACAGCGAATACGGAGCAACTTGTAACAATCGTGGCGTTAATAAAGTTATCGGGACGAAAGCGAAACGCCGAGTTTAAATATTAATATTTAATCCTATTAATGATCGGTAAGTCTAAAGATCAACGCGGCTTTGGGGAGCTCAAACCGCCTTTGTTTTATTTACTCCGAAACTTTGTTCGTGGCCGCCGCGCGCCGACTGGATTAATCGCTTCAAATTGCATAAAACCGATCGACTTCAATTGAGAAATACTTTATTATGTCTATAAAACAGTGAATATTACTTAAGTTTAGAGGAATCGGACCCTTGAGTAAATTAGTGTTGGGCATGCGGAATAGTCAGAATGTTTTATAGTAAAATACCACAAAATCAATAATGTAGGTAAGGCTTCGCCCGCATGACGTGAAAAACGCGATCAAAGACTTTTTATTTATTACCAAAAGCATAATAATGAGTTTTCATATTGTTAACTTGTTAACTTGCGAAAAAGATCAAAGTTACCTTATAAATAGGGATTGAAATCGAAGTTGCAAATCATAAAGCTGTAGATTGAATTTATGTATGCCGCGCTATACAATTGATTTATTTTATGAACGGTTTACTTGGGACTAAATTATCGTCCGACATCCACAATTTGTTTTATTGTTATTCTTTAAAACCCAATTTTTAACAGTTACCTGTTCCGAGGTGGCCCCAGTGGCCCGGCATTCCTCCCCCAGCCCTTGCCGTCTCCGTCCTCGCACATACTACGAATACTTCTGCTACCCGAAAAAGGTACCAACCTCCGCTTGCGCTCTTTATTAATTGTAATTCCTTGAACGCGCTAAGCGTAAATAATCATTTTATAAACATGCTTTTAAAATAACTGACCTCAATTTGGAGCAAGATTCTTTAGGTTTTTACTTTATTTTATAGAGTAGAAATCCTTTAAACATTAATTAAATTAAGAATGTTTAAAGAAAGATTTGCTTTATAATCCAGTTAATATAATCATGAAACACTTAACTAGCAACAAATCGTTTCATATGACATGCCAATAAGTAGTAAAGTGAAGAAATAGTACCTACCTACAGCATTTGAGATTTTGGGTCTGTATTTTTTATTTTTTCTTTCTAAAGTTTATTTGTAGATTCGCCTATGCGAGAGACTGCAGTTACAGGTTATAATTTGGCCTAAGAATCAAATAGGTTGACTATTAATATCAGCTCAGGCACTGCGCTTACGTCGCAGGAGTAATTGGCATGCATTAGGCCGTGACCGGTCTAAGTGCCCTTTAGATCGCATAACCGAATTACCAGACGTAGATACCGGAGGATATCCATACCGTCTATTGTTGGGATCTGAGATGATCCAAGTGTGCATGGCATGGTACACAAGGTACTACATGCATTTACAAAATGCAGGACGAATGAGTGAATGGAAGGTCTTGTGGCGCTTGCATTTTGTGTTGTAACGAATTATTGTCGAAGTATTGATTACGTAGTCTATTTGCAATACATATAAGTACTTACCCGGTTGCAATTTAAAGCATGCTTAGTCTGTTTTCTTGTCTCGTTGTATCTTAATTTCATTCAAGCCGACAAAGAAGTTATTTGTGCCTTTACCCCTTCGTGGCAACGTACGTTAATTAACTACTAAACTTTTACTTATTTTTTATTTATTTATTTAGTGCACAAAACAGAGACACAACCATAACATAACAAACCTTTTTTCGTCAGCTTTCTGTGATGTCATGGACTAAGTGGTGTGCAATAAAGAGTCTATCTACTCAAACTGAACTTCAAGGTCCATCCACACAGANACTTTTTTGATAAGTTGTATAGTTTTCGCGGCATCTGCTCTAGAAGGTCTGTAATATTGGAAATTTCATTTTTGTCTTACATGTTCCCATCAGGAGAAAATCGACTAAATCAACATTGAGCAATCATTCTAGACATGCGGGAGCATCTTAAGCCTAGTTCTAGGGAGGAGACTGCACCGTGCGTATATTTAGACGAACCACTTTGAGCCACTATTGACTCCTCATCACTCAAAAACTACTGTGCATTAACACTTCAAATTTGGCTCATGTGTTGAGACTTGCAAGATAAACATCAGCTTCAAATTTCATAAACATACCTCAAACGGTTCTTTAGGTATTGACGTCCAAAAATCTACATGTCTGACCTATATACCAAATTCTAACCACTTCCAGATGACCTCGAAGGTTCAAATTTGGCATCCAGAAAGGTAGTTATGTAAATACAAAGGAACAAATAAAAAACCAGTAAATTTTAACATTTCACAGGTGATAGATAGATTTTAGTGTTCTAGATGTCGATTTTTGAACGTCAATACCTAAATAACCGTTTGAGGTATATTTATGAAATTTTAAGCTGATGTTTATCTTGCAAGTCTCAATACATGAGCCAAATTTGAAGAGTTAATGCACAGCAGTTTTTGAATGATGAGGAGTCAAAAGTGGTTCCAATTGGTTCGTCTAAATATACGCACGGTGCAGTCCCCTCCCTGGAACTAGGCTTAACATCCTCCTGCATGTCTATAGTGTTTGCTCAATGTTGATTTAGTCAATTTTCTCCTGATAGGAACATGTAAGACAAAAATTAAATTTCCAATTTTACAGACCTTCTAGAGCAGATGCCGCAAAAACTATACAAGATATAGAAAAACTTGACGGTCTCGCCTGTAGCAAATTGAATAAGCTTTTTTTGGTTCATAGTAGTCATGTTACTAGGACGCATAGTTTCCGAGGATTAAGCGAAAAACCGAAAAGTGGTACCTTTAAACCCCCCTGTCCCTGCCGGCTCAAGGGCTAAGGGCGGGGACTTTTGCTATGTTCACCACCTAACTAGGCTAAATAAAGTCCCGAGGTCAGAAATTGTGTTCCACGGATTTCTCTCTACACCGTCGTTAAGGCATTCATTGACTGGACTAGATATAATTAAAGAAAGATTTGCTTTATAGATAATCCAATTAATCTCATCATGAAACACTTAACTAGCAACAAAACGTTTCATATGACATGCCAAAAATAAGGGAAGAAATAGTACCTACCTGATGTACTTACAGTAGAATCTCGATTATCCGGACTTCGATTATCCGGATATCCGATTATCCGGACTCATTCTTCAGAGCTTCTAATAACCGATTTAGGGTCTGGTCCCATAAAAACGGAAGGCGCCGCCACCGTAACACGGTATGGAGTTCGTCCTAGTTCATTGTTAAAAGAAATGTACCTATTCATCCAATGGTCTAAAATTTAGATTTTTAGACTCTCTTTTCACCCTTTCTATTGTTAAAAGTTAATTATTGTTTGATTTTACTTTGAACTCGATTATCCGGAAAACCCCTGGTTTTAATTAATCCGGATAATCGGGATTCTACTGTACATAATAGTTATACATAAAGTTGATGACAGTGTTTGATATTTTGGTCTGTATTTTTTAATTTTCCTTCCTAAAGATTTAGATTCGCCTATGCGAGAGACTGCAGTTACAAGTTATAATTTGGCCTAAGAATCAAATAGGTTGACCATTAATATCAGCTCAGGCATTGCGCTTACGCTGCAGGAGTACATAATTGGCATGCATTAGGTCGTGACCGGACTAAGTGCCCTTTAGATCGCATAACCGAATTACCAGACGTAGATACCGGAGGATATACCTACTGTTGTTAGGATCTGAGATGATCCAAGTGTGCATGGCATGGTACACAAGGTACTACATGCATTTACAAAATGCAGGACGAATGAGTGAATGGAAGGTCTTGTGGCGCTTGCATTTGGGTTGTTGTAACGAATTATTGTCGAAGTATTGATTACGTAGTCTATTTGCAATACATATAAGTACTTACCCGATTAAAACGTTGCAATTTAAAGATTGCTATGTTTTCTTGTCTCGTTGTCATCATCATCATCATCATCATCATGTCAGCCATAGGACGTCCACTGCTGAACATAGTCTCGTTGTATCTTAATTTAATTCAAGCCGACAAAGAAGTTATTTGTGCCTTTACCCCTTCGTGGCAACGTACGTTATTTAAAACTACTAAACTTTTACTTGTTTTTTATTTATTTATTTAGTGCACAAAACAGAGACACAACCATAACATAACAAACCTTTTTTCTTCAGCTTTCTGTGATGTCATGGACTAAGTGGTGTGCATTAAAGAATCTATTTACTCAAACTGAACTTCAAGGTCCATCGACACANCACACAGAGCATAACTGTAGGATGTAGGTATATCACTGACAATCCCTTTGCCTGTCCGGAATATTCGGCCCAATGCAATCAAATGCACCGCGCACGCTCATAAACCGATCTCTGGGGACATACACAATCGCACCAAGACACCACATCTAGTCCACAATCCTATTACCGAGATTTAAGGTCCAAAATAAAGCTTTTCAGTTGTCGGACATTGCGCTGTGTACAGAGTTAGTTGGTAAATTGTTTAATAGGCGGCACATAAATCTGACACGGATCATCGGAGACGCACGCACCTGCGCGTATTAACGCACCGCTGAGCTTGGTCAGTTTATTTAAAACTAAAAACGTGTAGGAGTACAGAATCAAACTGAATCATGTGCTTTAATTTATGTGCTTGACCACAAGCAACACTTCGTAACAAGTTATTTTTAGAGCGCTACTGGAGATGATCTATCTATCTATCTGCTATAGATGTTCAATATATTTTTTTGTTATTTGTCGCATAATAAATAAATAAGTTTTGGTCACATACCTACCTACACTAAAAGCATTAATACTTACTTATCCCATGCTTTGCTCTTTCGCCTAACCTGAGAGCTACATTAGCAACGATCCGGGAAACTTCAGTAAAACATCTGTAATTTAAACAGCTGTCATTCTTTTGGTCAATTAGCATGTCGTCCAGGTGGGCGGCGCACCTCTCTCTGAATTCATAACGACATACTTCGCGCTTTGTTACTTAAGATGACGTAGGGGTGCGCTAATGTTTATGCTAAACAGGTGGAAAATTATTGCGTGCAAATGCAATTTGTCTCCATTACTATGAAAGTATAATACTCGTAATAAGGGCTACAACACTACAGGTTTTGCTTCTTCATATTTTGATCTATTTAGTGAGACACAAAATAAGGTCCTAGACTATGTTGACAATTTTAAGCTCACCCAGATCGCATTTAGTTAAATTTTAATTCTTTATTAGTTTTCAAGCCGTCACGCACACTATACAAATACGGTAGTTGTATTAGTTCCACATTGTTTTTGTTAAAGTCAGATCATATTGCATTATTGTAATATTGACACGTCTTACAGAAGGTAGTACAATCGGATTTCATGTCTGGTTACAGACATTTAAACTTAAAGATTCTTTCGTACGACACAAAAAATATATTTCGAAGTAGGTACGTAATAAATAACAAGGTTGCCACGAGTAAGAGTTAAACACAAACACGCAGCCCTGCGCAGGACTGTCTCCTCCAATATTTATCTGGGTGGTTTAATCCCGCCAAAACAACGCTGTTTATACATTCAAAATAATTTAAATGAGCGTCGCCATTCGGTCGAATATTTTGCGTTGCCGTCCCTCCGCCTTCTCGTTTGTATTGCGGCGTCGATAAACATCAGCCACTAGGTTTTATTTGGCATTCACTATACCTGCACCGTAAATTGCTTGTATGTTTATAGAAAAGGCTTTTTATTCGCTTCCATGATGTTCCTGTTAGAATAAGCAGTTAACGCAACATTGATGTTCGAAGAGTCAACGAGTACAGTTGGTCATTAATCAATAATTAAAGTATTCCAGTTCAAATGAACCCTTCTGTTCGTAAGGCCACTACTAGCCAAACTGGCCCATCTATCACGCGGCGTCATCGCTTCGATAGCACGCGGACTATCGCCGGCCGACATCGCTCAATCAACTAATGCACATCTACCTAAAGTCTAACGTACGACGTACTTGTGTACAATTTCCTTGTCAACGGGGTAATTGCTCACTCACTATAATTTTATTACCTATCGTCGGTTTAGAGACCAGTTTTCAAAACATAAGTAGATAGGTATTCATTTTTTCAACACACCTAACAAACGAAAAGAGGATCCGACAACACCTATGCGATGTTTAAGGAAATAAGCGATAATAATGAACGCAAAAAATGTTGTTGGGAAATGCTGCCAATTGAAAATACCATTAGCCATGCAGATAATGTATTCACGAAAGCGTGATTTTATATGAATATTTATAGTCGTTTGCATGTTTAAAACTTCTGGTTTTTTACCATAAGCGAAATAATCTGCGAGGAAAACATAACTTTGGAGGCAACAGCCAAACGACAAACATATTTTTCTGTGAACAATTTGCATACATAACTCAATAAATTCTGCTAGCTTTCGAGGTGACATTGTGTCTTTTATGATAATACAAGTACGAGGGTGTCATTTTGTTAAGAGAGACTGAAATAAAGGATTGAATTTATTTATCATTTATGAATTTATGATAAAACTAAGCATGTACAATAACTACTAATAGACGAAATTTCAATTGACTTGTGAAAAATGCTAAAGGTTCGGACAAACCAACGCGTGCAGCGATGGCGATGGCGATGGCGACCACTGCGCGTGCAAAAGTTGTTTCACACTGCCGCGACCGCGATGGCGATCACTGCGCGTGCAGGTTGTCACTGTCACCACAATTGTCACTTTCGCTTATTGTCAATCACGCCTATTCGGCAAAATGGAAACTGAATTAAATGATTTGTTTGAAGCTTTTGATGTGATTGAGACAGTGGAAACACTTTTTTACTCAAGTTTATTCAGGCGGCCATATATTATAGAATGAGACAGGATTACATGCGGTATAGGTAGTAGGTATTGGTTTCTCATAACCAAGCTATATTTCTGGCTTCGTTTGTAGTCCCTAGAGCCCTAACAATACCTTTTAATTAGATTTAAAGAAAGGTTTGATAGGAAGGAGGACTGCACTAAGGCTTTCTTGGCCTCATTGGGGGAAATGAAACACAACGCGGACGGTTGATATCTGGTTTATTACTGTTATGCTATTGCTATATACAAGATTTACATAATGTACACAATTCAATATGTCCAGTCCAATGTGCCGTCGGTGTAGAGTGCCTACGGTGCACGTTCGTTCAGGGTTCATGGGCCAGTCTGCTAGCATGTTGTAGGTCGCGGTCGATGCTGGCGTGCTCGTACAGTATCCTTGTGGGCAAGTAAGATTATAACTTCATCTTTTTCCTTGAGGGAAAAAAATTGCCCCCATTACCTTTTACCATTGTCGTTCTTATCGTTAAATCGCACAAAACTACACAGAACTCAACAAAACATCTATCAAAATAAATTTTCATTTTCATTTTTGGTGCAACAGTCATCTTGACAATTTACTTTTTTTTAAGGCAAAGGAATTACATTATGCACCCAAACCACAGAGTACATAATAGTCCAAATATCTTTTTTGTCTTTAATAATAACTCAAAAATACAAAAAGACAACAGTTTTGGTCAACTAGGTATTTCTAGTGGCTCTAAATTAATGACTGAGACGTTTGATGACTCTAATTAGGTTTTTATGTATGGCATACTTAGAATTGCTCTAGGGCCTTTGAGAAAACTGCAGACATGTACATACATTCTCAATTATTTTGTTCTGCAGATAATATCCCAATTTTATTTATGAAGTTGAAGAAGCAGGTTCTCGAGAAAACTAGAATAATTTGTTTATTACATAAAAATAAATTCTGATATTGATACTTTATTCTAAAACCTTTTTTATTATTTAAGTAGGTCAGACTAGTGGTATGTTATGAATAATTCATTTTTAATTGTNGGGTGTCATTTCATTAAGAGAGACTGAAATAAAGGATTGAATTTATTGATCATTTATGAATTTATGATAAAACTAAGCATGTTCAATAACTAATAGACAAAATTTTAATAGACTTGTGAAAAATACTAAGAAATACACACGTCACAAAATGTATTTCTGCGCGATTTTTNCCGCTGCC
The DNA here is from genome assembly GCF_004193835.3 of Ostrinia furnacalis. Classification (NCBI taxonomy): domain Eukaryota; kingdom Metazoa; phylum Arthropoda; class Insecta; order Lepidoptera; family Crambidae; genus Ostrinia; species Ostrinia furnacalis. The sequence continues at coordinate 146,111 of NW_021134383.1, read as the reverse complement.
TCTGAGCCCCGTAAAAATAATTATTATAATAATAATCGGGACGCGCCGCAAAATAATAACACTTATAAATCTTTCGTTTCTAGTAACGATCCGCACCCGCGAACTCAAACGACCAGTCAGTGTATTCTATGCAAAGCTGACCATAGGTTGTATTCTTGTTCTCAATTTCGAGACAATTTTAACCCGCAATTTTTTTATTCCTGGTGTGGCTATTTACACGCCACACCACCTTTCATTTGATTTATCAAGTTTGTTAGAGAGATTTCATCCTTATACTTAATCCTAACGATCGATGCAATAAAATACAGGGTGTAATTTTAACAAATTTTAGTTGGTTCGATTCCCGGGTGTGGCAAGCAAATTTTTAGAAATCTTTGAATGCTGTTCTATTTATTTTCCAAAATTAAGGAATGTTTCCTTTGAGTAAAATTTTCTATCTACAGTATTGAGAGTACTTTCCCTCCAGGAGGCATTACAAAATAGGGATGTTTTCTGGGTCAAAAAGCAAGAGTTTTAATTAGTCCGTCAGTTAACTTATCAAAAAATACTCTACACGTATTTTTCACTTTTTCAAACTAATGAAAATTTAAAGAGATAAAGCGCGCCAAAGTTCATAAGAAGAGGCCCGTGACGTCAATGCGTGCATAAAAGTGCCGCACGTTGTGACGTCGTGCGGAACTTCAACGCACCATAACTATGTAATTATTTGTTAGATTGACAAATAAAAATATGTGTCCAATATTTTTTGATATTAAACATGACGGACTAAAAAAATTTTTTTAGGAAACTAGCCTATTCCACCCTGTATAAGTACTAACCTCCAACAGCTCATCGCCCACTTTATGCAGGCCCAGCTTAGCGACCGGCCCGTTGGGCGCGATGGCTCTGATGTAATGGCGCGCTTGCACCTCCTTGCCGGCGACTACCCGTACAGTGCCCTCGAGCGAGATGCCTAGCCCGCTGTCCTTCTCTTTCATTATTGTGCCGACCTGGGAACAAGGAAATATTTTACGAATTAAACTACACAGTTGCTTTTTATATCAAGACGATGGTAGACATTCTTGGATATTGTCAGATTGTCACATCATTGTTACAAAACTGAAACAAACTACGATTTTTGCCGTACTGGGTGTGGTATTGTAAAACAAGGCCCACAATGAGTAAATGTACGTAAATAACAGCTACGGCACGCGTCAGTGGTACAAGACCGTAGCTCTTAGCAGAAATCAAATTAATCAGAATTTCCTGCCTCTCGTAAACAAGTGTCAATTCCTCATACAATTAATAATTTGAATTTTTTCAATTAAAGTGCTACAGCCACTTATTTTTCACTACAACTCGTAGCCTACAACATGTTCGTCATTACTACGAGGCACTGCATTGAGAATGCTACGGCCACTCGTAGATACTTGCACTTTGCTACGAAGTATTTAAGTCTAACTGCTACGGCACTGATTCGTAGTATTTACAATAATCGTAATGATGTTGGTGTCCCGGCCAGTCATGCTCATTCTGGAGTATGTCCCGCAACTTGTCCTGTATACATCTTCTACTTTATACTTCCCACTTACGCATAAATAGTAGGGAGACGCTACAACACGTAAGTAGGTCATTGTTAGGCCCGAGGCACTGCGTTGTGACTGCTACGGCTACAATAAGTGCAACGACTACGGCTGTATTTTACTACGAGACACTTAAGTCTCACTGCTACGGTTTGTAGCTCTTACCACTCACTACAAACTACTTACAATAATCTCATAGTGGTGTTGATGTCCCGGCCAGTCATGCTCGTTCTGGAGTATGTCCCGCCACTTATCCTGTATGCGGCGCACCTCCACACAGTCGTAGGAATATGCTACGACGTGTACTTAGTTCTTTGCTACGAGGCACTATGACTGCTACGGCAAATATCAGTGCTACGACTCGTAGCTTTTGCCAGTTTTTACAAGCTTTTGCTTTGAACTCTGACTTTTACGGCTACTTACAATAATCTCATAGTGATGCTGATGTCCCGGCCAGTCATGTTCGTTTTGGAGTATGTCCCGCCACTTGTCCAGTATACATCGCACTTCCCATTTACACATAAATAGTAGGAAGACGCTACAACACGTAAGTAGGTCATTGCTACGAGGCCCGAGGCACTGCTTTGTGACTGCTACGGCTACCATAAGTGCTACAGCTACTTGTCCTCGTTCCTTTTGCTACGAGACACTTAAATCTAACTGCTACAGTTTGTAGCTACTTACAATAATTTCGTAGTGATGCTGATGTCCCGGCCAGTCATGTTCGTTCTGGAGTATGTCCCGCCACTTGTCCTGTATACGACGCGCCTCCCTCTCGGGCGCGTCGTCGTCCCTCCCGATGACGATTTCCGCCTCCTCCGAAGGGGAGGTTGGGGAGGGGAGGTGAGGCTGGATCTCAGACTCGGGCTCCACTTCTATTACTGTTGATTCGTCGTACTGTAAAGCAGTTATAATCGAAATTACAAAGAGTAAAAGTAGTCATGTACGGTCAACAGCACGTCAACGTAAACACTGTGGTATCTTACGTAGTTGCGTTGCGATAGGGGCGACTTTGCAACGAAAATTTATAGCTTGATGTGCTGTCGACTGTACACACGCCCACACTGTTAACTATCCATTTCCGTTTTTGCTCTCGCTCTAATCAAATGGCGATTCTTTTTTTTTATGTGATAGGAGGCAAACGAGCATACAGAACTTTTTCTTTGCGATAGAACGAGATGACATGACTTTCAATGGGCAGTTAACACTGTTGGCGATAGTACATGGTTTTGCAGGGTTAAAATATTCGCAATATTTGATGAGTTACGAAATCGATAGTTTGAAAGAAAATACATCTATCTTAACTAACATTCAGCATTTCAGGCAATGGTAATCCACTGCTGGACAGAAGCCAAGCAAAAAACGCCACAAAGCAATCTTCTACTATGATTGATGGATTATATTAAGTTGAATGATGATAACAATACCTATTTTGAGTCTTTTTCAAGTGTTTACAAATAGTATTTTAAATTTTTCATATAAGTTAAAGTCTGCTACTTTTAACTTTTTACATTATAGTGTCTACTTTACATGCCTTGAATCTAGAAATAGGAAGCTGTATGAAATAAGTTAGACCAACAACACGCGGCTCAGTTTCATTTGTTTAATGAGCAGGCGGGGAGAGTCCCACATAACCCACTGGCCGTTCCCATAGACTAGAATGCGGAAATCATTTCCCAACGTTAAAATAGTTAATTCATCATCATTTTATTTTCGTGGATAACGGTGCTGGTTGTACAGTTATTTAAGATGTATATGTAAGACATTTTGTTAAATAAGTATTGTTTGTTATTCCTATAGTCTTTTTCACCTAAGATGATCCGTATGACGTTTCGAGTTTGAAAGATTTAGAGATGTCACATAACTAAACCATGGCGATTTATCAATCGATTTTTTTCGAAGAGTTAGTAAAACCTACTTTTAGATAAATACTTTGTATAGGTGATATTTAACAAAAAACATGTTTTTTTTAATTACAAATATTATTGTAACAATTTTTTATTTATAATATTCAAATTTCATGGTTCGTGTTCAAAAAAACGATTCCTAAAAAGTACTGGTTCTGTTTCTTTAAATTAAAAACTATTAATTTATTTTCAATGCGTTTATTAAAGTCAATAATCTAAAAATATAGTTTATTTTTGTGATGTTTTTAATAACTAAGTATTCACTGCAATCGATTAATGAACCGCGGAAATAATCGATTTTATTATACAAGAAATACCCCATCACTAAATCTATTCCGTTTCACACATTGCGTACATTAAATAAAAAATATTTTTACATCGTATTTAATTAAAATATAATCAATAGACTCAGATTTTACTATATATTTCAAGACAAGTAGTTAATTTTTTTTTTATTATATTGCTAATAAAATACAAATATTTTTTCAAAAATATTCTGCATATGTAGTATGCGTAATATGGATAACCTTGAAGTGTCATACGGATCATCTTACGTGAAAAAGACTAGTACTTCTGTTATGCTAATAACCTCAAAATCTGAAGCATTTTTCCTATTGTAACGAATCTCCCGCTTATCCGTGCTTTAAGTATCTACACTAATATTATAAAGAGGAAAACTTTGTTTGTTTGGTTGTAATGAATAGACTCAAAAACTATTGGACCGTTTTTATTAAATTCTTTCACCATTCGAAAGCTACATTATCCACGAGTAACAGGCTAAATTTTATTTTGGAAAATAATAGGGTTCCGTAAAATATGTAGGTACCTAATGTAGGCCACGCGCGCGAAGCCGCGAGCGAAAAGCTAGTGGAGTATAAGGTGACAATCGTTAAGTAATTTCACATATAAAAATCATTATTTCATTGCTTGGGGGTCTTGGGGCGAACGATGTATGGACGCAGAACAATATCCTTTATTTTCAAATTTAAGCAAAAAGCATTCTGTGGTTATAAAATACCTATGCTTATTTGCACCTAGTTTATCAATCACCATGTTAATTCCATGCTTTCTATCCAGTCGACTGCTCTAACGACAAGGGTGGGCTGTCGTTGAGATGACAGCGCGAAAATCGTCGGCATCCACTAATTATGACCCTTATGTACCACTATATTGACAAAGTTCTCCGTCTTCGTACGCGATATTGGAAATTTGGCATCTACCATCGGCTGATCTGACATTAGGCGTAGTCTGGCTTTGTTATTCAATTTTCAACTGTATTACCTTGACAATCAGTTCAAAATTGATTACTAGAAAATTATTTGACAGACGATTTCTACTCTCGACAAATGCATTTGAATTAGCCCACAGCTCAAATTATATTCTATTCATTGTTGTTGTTAACAAAATAAAGATTTTTCATTTTTTCATCATCATTTCAGCCATAGGACGTCCACTGCTGAACATAGGCCTCCCCCAATAATTTCCACAATGGCCGGTTGGTGGCGGCCTGTATGGCGCTTTCCTGCTACCTTTATAAGGTCGTCAATCCACCTTGTGGGTGGACAGAGTAGAATAGAAAATGTTTATTTTGTTGCCACATGAATATACACAGAACAAAGAGAGCTCACAACAGTATCAGTCATAAGATAATAATATAAGGTCAGAACTAGGGCATCGGCAAAGTTATCTAGGTCATATTAGGGCAGCAAAAAGGTCCCTGTCCCAGCTTGTGTCGTGTGCATACCACGACGTACACAGGATACTTGCTGATGTACGGTTCGAGGTTTTATTCCCGATCAGTTAGTCAGAGATAGATAAAACATTAAGGGCCTCAGCAGATATGCTACTTTTAGCATCAGCGATAAGTGATTTTGCGACTGTATCGATGCAGCATCGATTTCGCGACTTCATGCGTTCGGACGCAGTATCGGAATCGCGCGTTTTGGCGATTCTATCAATGCAGCATCACGATCTCGCGACTTCATGCATCCCGCGGTATCGGAATCGCGCGTTTTAGCGACTGTCTCGATGCATCATCGCGATTTCGCGACTTCATGCGTTCGAACGCAGTTTTGAAATCGCGCGTTTTAGCGACTCTATCAATGTAGTATCACGATCTCGCGACTTAATTCGTTTGATAACGGTGTTGAAAGCGCGTGTTTTAGCGAGTCTATTAATCCAGCATCGCGATTTCACGACTTCATCCGTTCGGATGCGGTATTGGAATTGCGCGTTTTAGCGACTGCTTCTGAAAAGCGGCTAATTCGCCGACACTAAAAGCAACTGTGGCTACTAGAGAAATTCTGCAGAATCACATCACGTACATAAAACATAACTATAATCCTACGAGTACAAACTTTTTTATGCCATACCGTAATGCTTTTAGCCGCACCACCGGCCCCTTTGCGTCTCTTAGTAACGCCACAGCTCTATGGTTCGTCACCCCGTGCAGGGAAACCCCGTCCACCTATAAACAAATAAATATAAGAAATATCTTATTTCAAGAAAGAACTTAGAGGTAGGTATTCGGAAAAAAATATGCTCGGGCTAGTGAGGCAAAATTTGCCTCTAGTATGATCATATTGACCTTTCTGTGGCTTGCTGCTACGATCTACGATTCTCACACTCACTCAGAACAAAATATCCGTGCTTTTAAGCGATTTTGTGAAAAATATTATTGGCAGGTAGTTGCTAATTGCTCATAAGATTAATTACAAGCTTTTTATTACTTTCACATGTCTGGTGTCTGTCGTCAAATCTTGTTTAATTTATTGTCCGTGGTGCATAATCTTTTCTTAGAGGTTTTAAACCTTTGTTTGTCACCTGTCATCCGCTTTGCAATGGAGGGAAGTCGAACCTTAATTTCGAACTCCTCCTATGTTCTTCTGATTAATTTCGTTGCGGGTCCAATGACAGTTTAACTTTCCCCCGGGACAAACTTGACCTTCATTGGTTGGGTTTTTGTGGCGGTCAAGCTGTAGATCCTGGCTACACAGGAGTTGCAGTGCAGCAGTGGTGGGAACGAGAGGTGGGAATAGACCCGTCTTTTTCACTCAGAACAACTTAACGAATTTTTATATCATAAAATATACCTACATATTTACTCACACTAATACACGGATGTTTCTACAAGACTAAACATTTGATTTCTCAAACCCTATGTTACGTTATGGAAGCCATAAACGTATTGAGTACATCTTGGGATTCAAACACATAACTGTACGGGTTATCACGTTCAAATCTTAGCTACATTTCGAAATCTCGTACCTTGACCTAAAACGCCCAATTAAACCGAGTCACGTAGCAAGTTCATCTTAAATTGCAACGTCTAAACTCTAAAATTGGCGACGCAGCGAGCTTGCTAGTAAATAAGCGCCAGTGTGGAGTAGAACAATACGTGAGAGCGCGCGGCGGCGCTATTCAAATTGGAGGTAGCGACAGCAGAACAACGAAAACAAATTCACCAGAAATATAACAGTATTTAGATCATCCCACAAGATTTAGGTATGCTTAATATTCCCTTCTTCTTAGCCGTTTCGCTCTTGGATTACTTTGGACTACTGAATATAGGTGAAAGATTTCATTAATATAAAGAATTAAATTTAGAACATGTCCTGATTGACAGTCATTTTTGCACTCATCTCATCATCATCATCAGATTCTCTTGATTTAGAAGTTTAGGGTTTAATTCGATTGACAAGGTCTAAGCGTGTGTTCCTAGGCAGGGCATTGCAGGCTTAATAGAACCTAATTGTCCAAAAAAGAAGTAAGATACTGTGTATATTATCATTTAGGGTGGATTCGACCAAACAAGAGTAAATATTAATCTCAGAATAAATCGTTAGTTTTGACATATTTCCCGTAGGTACTGAAACTGTCAATGTGCCAGTTATACCAGGAGTTATTCTCGGATAAAAGTTTGATCGAATCGGGCCTTAGTCTCTAATTTATCAGAGGAAAATTGAATTTACCTACACTTCCCACGCCTGGGTTATTAGTGTTAAAACTTGATAAACAATAAAACAGAGCTTCATTAATATTTAAAACCATTTTAAGCTAAGACTTGTTCTGCTGTCTATACATCGAAGAGGCTATAGTAGGTACTAGGTAGTGCATCTCGCCCAATCACGCATTCAGGGCGCACTCGGGCTGTTTGCAGAGTGACCGAATTGTGTTTGCGACATGTACCTACAGTTTGTTTACATTAAAAAACTTTAAAAAAACTCATTAAAACTCATTTATTTCTGTAAATAGGCTTAAAAAAAGCACTTTTACACGTCCCAGTATTAACCCTACCACTGCTTCAGGACAATAAATGGGCCAGTGCTGAGAAGAAGCAGCGCAAGAAACTCAGTCACTATTGTCAGCCTCTTTTTCAAAGGTTTACATGCTTTTAAATGTACAAAGTTATAAATATTTATGCGAGCTAGGCAGTAACGTATCCCAAACATTTTTATCTTTTAAATAATCATCGACTTTATAGTAGCCCTTTTTCATTAAGGTACTTTTAATATGTGCTTTGAATTTATGAATGGGTAGTTCTACAACAGTTTGTGGTAATTTATTAAAGAATTTAATACATTTTCCCATAAATGAATTACCAATCTTATGCAATCTGAAATTTGGAACGGCAAGTTTATTTTTGTTTCTTGTATTAAAGTTGTGCAAATCGCTCTTTTTCGTGAATTGCTCTATATTTCTACATGTTGCCCGGTCGATAGGCTTCGTTATAATAATGGAAACTGTACCCTGTAGTTAATCAACAATAGAGAGACGCTAGAATACTCGTATGTTTAACCAAAACAATAACATAATGTTTACCAACCTAATGCTAAGCCAGAACAATACGTGTTTGCTTACGTGAGATAGCAATAAATAATTATTACCTATTTCATAAGAAAGGTATTCCTAGTTTTAGAGAAAGTAAGCAAACTTTTTAAAAACCTTTGGTCCTAGTCTTAATCTTGTAACCTTTAAAAAAGAAAAATGTTGCTCAGCAACCTAACTGTTTCTGATAATAAAAACGTTGTATTTCTTTTTATTACCTTTTTATTTATCAACTAGAGCAAAAATCAAAAAGATTTGTTGTACCTAACTGAGATCTGCTCAGTGTGAGGCCACACTCGTAGCTATTAATATTTTTGCATTTTACACTGGCCCACAACTTAATGGTCTTAGGTTAAATTTCCAAGATGCAGGTCAATTTCAAGTTTTAAGTTCTTTTTTTTTGCTGTATCTTGACCGGTACACCCTGGAGTAATTTAAACTGATTAAGAAATAATAACTAACCTCCACAATCCTGTCGTTGACCTGTATCTTGCCGCAGAGGTCGGCGGAGCTGCCCTCGCTGATGCTTTTTACGAAGATGCCACTCAGCTCCTCTGAAACAAAAGAGGTATTAAGTTAAATTAATTTATGTGTTCCCTCATCTATCTATCTTATAAGTATATTATGTCGGAAATATAAAACTCAAAGGTGACTGACTGACATAGTGATCTATCAACGCACAGCCCAAACCACTGGACGGATCGGGTTGAAATTAGACATGCAGATAGACGTTATGACGTAGGCATCCGCTAAGAAAGGATTTTACGAAACTCCACCCCTAAGGGGGTAAAACGGGATTCACGCGTACGTGTCGCGGGCGGCTGTTAGTTGTCCTATAAGGTTGTTACCAATATGGGACACTAGTAGGATACTAGTGTCTTTCAGACGTCGTCGGCTTGCCAGCGCCCGCGCATCGTCGACGTAACGCTCGAAAGACGCTGGAGCCCATATACTGGCATGGCACTTTCTATAAGATCAGTCAAAACGATAGCAGTCTGAACTCGGCTGCTATTGGTAAAAGTTATGTTTTATATGAAAAGTTTTCTATTTCGAGACCTAAAAGCTACTTGTCAGGTCTAAGTACCTATACCGAATTTCACACTAATGATTCAGCTTGTAACGAGTAATCAGACTAACGTTCGTAGTTATTTGAAAACAACAATGAAAATTCAATTAAATCTCAAACTTATACCTAACAAGACCCTATGCTTGAGTTTCAATCAAGTCTACGATTCATTTCCTAATACGAACCTAAAATGTAAGTTGTTTTCGCATTATCAACATTAATACCTAAGGAGTAAATATCCAATTTAACCACTCGAGCTGAAAGTTTACTTCTTGTTTGAAGCGGAATTTCAAACTTCACTTCTAAATATAACCGCGCAATTTATAAAAGAAACAATATAGACACGTCACCAACTTATTTTCCAGAAACCATTCCGCTGGAGTATATTGGAAAAGTTTGCAAATACGCCGCCACAAATAAAGAGGCTGTGGTAGGTTTACTACAACGAAGCCCTGGACTCTAAGTTAGCTTTTGTAAAAGTTTCGCTGTTTGTATATCAAGAAGTGTCCCTAGGTGGACTGACGATCTGGTGAGGGACACGAGAAGAACCTGGATACGGGCAGCGCAAGACCGGTCATTATGGAAATCCTTGGGGTAGGTAATTTGTCCAGAAGTAGACGTTATTTGGCTGAAACGAACGACCGAATGTCAAGTTACGTTTATGGAGTCTGAAAGAAAAAAAACTTTCTAAAGCTCTGTAATGCAATGAAAGAAGACTAACTTGTAGATAGTGAAAATAATCAAGACATAAGCTAAGATAAAAGATTGTTATTGGTTACGTTGTCGTAAATACAGTGGTCCAACTGTATCTTTTCCTGTATATTTTATACCGCGAAAGATTTTATTGGGTCTTATTGCTTGTTACTAGTTCTCTATCGTCGCTAGAATAGCTATGGCAAGCAGCTATAATGTACGAGTATATCATTATACGAACCTCCTTAGAATTGGTTTAAAAAAATCGCATTCAGATCTATACATTCTATACTTATCTATACTTAATATTATAAATGAGAAAGTAACTCTATCTGTCTCGCTTTCACGCTTAAACCACTGAACCGATTTTGATGAAATTTGGCATAAAGATAGTTTGAGTCCCGGGAAAGGACATAGGATAGTTTTTATCCCGGTTTTTTGAAACAAGGACGAGCGCGATAAAGTTTTTCGGTGACAGACAAAATTCCACGCGGGCGAAGCCTCAGGCAGAAAGCTAGTGGTTTTATAAATGTAGCTATAATACTTGTANAATCACCCTAATTATTGACACCTAGCTCACGAGATAGGCTAAAATTATAATAATTGTACAGTGTGTCTGGTCACCAGTGTCCGACCCGTTAAGGCGCAGTAATATGATCAATTTAATCGACAAATCCAGTATTAAAAAATGACAGCTATTTTAATTTTTTTAGTTTCTGAGTCCGGATGGATTCATTTATTTACCAAATCTACCGATGTACAGGACCTATGAGTATAAAAGTGATTCGTTCGACAGCTGAAAAAGTAAGCAATACGTTGTCATCAAAAGCTTCCTTTTTGATTTTTCAATGTTACAAAAAACTAGAAAGTTTTACATTTTTAGATGCACTAAGTCATTACCTAAAAACTGATATACCTTGGCTTTAAATCAACTAGTCTAGGTGCTAGCTACACAGGAGATGCAGCGGTGAAAAGGAGAGGTGGGAATAGTCCCGTAACTTCTACCTCACAGCTATTANGTGAAAAAGACTATAATAAAATAAAACATTTCAGCCACAGGACGTCCACTGCTGAACATAGGCCTCCCCCAATGACTTCCACGTCTCATGCTGCGTTTTCTGGTATTTAAAAAAGTTAATACTGAATTCATACGCACCACGCTAAAACTATATTTGGCCAGAGAAGTGACGGAGGGAGAGGGGGGCGCGAGGGGGGAACGGCGCCCGTCCTGCGCTGCTAAAGCCTTCTGAAGCTTCTCAAACCCCGCCCCACGTAAGTACCTGGAAGGATAGAATGGAATCATCATCATCATACACATAGCAACCTCAAATATGTGGTGATTTTATTATCTTTTTTGGTTATGACAAGAAATGATACTTAATGTTAATTTGTTAAGGGAGAGCGACTCCTTCTGTTACAGGTGCCATTGCACTTACAAGAAAGAGTCCACCTCAAATTATATTCTATTCATTGTTGTTGTTAACAAAATCAAGATTTTTCATTTTTTCATCATCATTTCAGCCATAGGACGTCCACTGCTGAACATAGGCCTCCCCCAATGATTTCCACAATATCCGGTTGGTGGCAGCCTGTATCCAGCGCTTTCCCGCTTCCTTTATGAGGTCGTCAGTCCATTACGGCAGCGAAAAGGTCCGCGTCTCAGCTTGTGTTGTGTGACGTACACAGGATACTTGCTGATGTACGGTTCGAGGTTTTATTCCCGAACGGTTAGTCAGAGACAGATAAAACATTAAGGGCCTCAGCAGATAATAATATGCTACTTTTAGCATCAGCGATAAGTGATTTTGCGACTGTATCGATGCAGCATCGATTTCGCGACCTCATGCGTTCGTATGCGGTATTGGAATCGCGCGTTTTAGCGACGGCTTCCGAAAAGTGGCTAATTCGCCGATCACCGACACTAAAAGCACCTGTGGCTACTAGAGAAATTCTGCAGAATCACATCACGTACATAAAACATAACTATAATCCTACGAGTACAAACATTTTTTATGCCATACCGTAATGCTTTTAGCCGCACCACCGGCCCCTTTGCGTCTCTTAGTAACGCCACAGCTCTATGGTTCGTCACCCCGTGCAGGGAAACCCCGTCCACCTATAAACAAATAAATATAAGAAATATCTTATTTCAAGAAAGAACTTAGAGGTAGGTATTCGGAAAAAAATATGCTCGGGCTAGTGAGGCAAAATTTGCCTCTAGTATGATCATATTGACCTTTCTGTGGCTTGCTGCTACGATCTACGATTCTCACACTCACTCAGAACAAAATATCCGTGCTTTTAAGCGATTTTGTGAAAAATAATGTTGGCAGGTAGTTGCTAATTGCTCATAAGATAGCCCCCCTTAATTTAATTTATTGTCCGTGGTGCATAATCTTTTCTTAAAGGTTTTAAACCTTTGTTTGTCACCTGTCATCCGCTTTGCAATGGAGGGAAGTCGAACCTTAATTTCGAACTCCTCCTATGTTCTTCTGATTAATTTCGTTGCGGGTCCAATGACAGTTTAACTTTCCCCGGGGACAAACTTAACCTTCATTGGTTGGGTTTTTGTGGCGGTCAAGCTGTAGATCCTGGCTACACAGGAGTTGCAGTGGTGGGAACGAGAGGTGGGAATAGTCCCGTCTTTTTCACTCAGAACAACTTAACGAATTTTTATATCATAAAATATACCTACATATTTACTCACACTAATACACGGATGTTTCTACAAGACTAAACATTTGATTTCTCAAACCCTATGTTACGTTATGGAAGCCATAAACGTATTGAGTACATCTTGGGATTCAAACACATAACTGTACGGGTTATCACGTTCAAATCTTAGCTACATTTCGAAATCTAGTACCTTGACCTAAAAAGCCCAATTAAACCGAGTCACGTAGCAAGTTCATCTAAAATTGCAACGTCTAAACTCTAAAATTGGCGACGCAACGAGCTTGCTAGTAAATAAGCGTCAGAGTGGAGTAGAACAATACGTGAGAGCGCGGGGCGGCGCTATTCAAATTGGAGGTAGCGACAGCAGAAGAATGAAGTTAAATGCAACAAAAATATCACAATGCAACGTTTTCCACAAGTTTTTGGTATTATGTGGAATTAATTATTACTTCGAAGAAACATAGTACACACATAATTTCAGTAAGTACAACTAAACCAGTATGTCACTGCATTAATTTCTAGAAGTGGTTTTATCTCTGTTGACGCAGAGGCATTGCATTCGATTCAATAGTGTTAAAAACAAATTTTTGTTTTTCTAGTTGGGTTAAGGCATTGCAGGCTTAAATAAAACTGATTGTCCAAAAAATACGAAAAATAGAGCAATTTTAGCTATCAGCATCACCTATGATCAGATCATTCAGTCTTCACTGCAGGAATATTATGTCTCTCTCCAATTTACCAGAGGAAAATGAAAGATTTGGTAAGGTATTGTTACAGAGCCATGTATTGGTAAATGTTTAAAACTTGATAACAATGAAAACAGAGTTTCATTAATAGATAAAACCATAAGCTAAGACTTGTTCTGCTGTCGGTACATCGAAGAGGCAGTATAGTAGTAGGTAGTGCATCTCGCCCAATCACGCATTCAGGGCGCACTTGTTTGCAGAGTGACCGAATTGTGCTGCGACATGTCCAGTTCGTTTACATGTTGCCCGGTCAATAGGCTTCGAATAATGGAAACTGTACACTATAGTTAATCAACAATACAGAGACGCTAGAATACTCGTATGTTTAACCAAAACATAATAATGTTGTGTTTACCAATCAAATGATAAGAAAGAACAATACGTGTTTGCTTACGTGAAATAGCAGTGAAAAGTAATCCTAGTTTTGGAGAAAGTAACCAAACTTTTTAAAAACCTATGGTCCTAGTCTCAATCTTGTAACCTTTAAAAAAGAAAAATGTTGCTCAGTAACCTAACTCTTTCTGATAATAAAAACGTTGTATTAATTTTTAGTATCTTTTTATTTATAAACTTAAAGAGCAACAAGATTTGTTGTACTAAATTGACATCTGTTCAGTATGAGGCCACACTCGTAGCTATTAAGATTTTTGCATTTTACGCTGGCTCACATCTTGAAATACAAACAAATAGTGTCAGGTTCAATACCACCAGATGCAGGTCGATTTGAAGCTTAGTTTTTTTTTTGTTGTTACCTACCTACGCTGGGAACCGGGAACACCCGGGAATAATGTTAAATGATAAATCAATAATAACTAACCTCTACAATCCTGTCGTTGACCTGTATCTTGCCGCAGAGGTCGGCGGAGCTGCCCTCGCTGATGCTTTTTACGAAGATGCCACTCAGCTCCTCTGAAACAACAAACAAAAAAGTTATTAAGTTAAATTAATTGATGTGATTCCCTCATTGTCCTATAAGGTATAACCAATAGGGACCTCCACACTTCTTGGCGTCTTTCAGGCGATATTTTCTTGCTAGCGCCCGCGCAGCGTCGACGTAATGCTCGAAAGACGCTGGAGCCCATATTAGCATGACATTTTCTTATAAGATCAGTCAAAACGACAGCAGGCTGAACTTGGCTGCTATTGGTAAAAGTTATGTTTTATATGAAAAGTTTTCTATTCCAAGACCTAAGAGCTACTTGTCAGGTCTAAGTACCTATACCTACCGAATTTCACACTAATGGTTCAGCTTGTAACCAGAAATCAGACTAACGTTCGTAGTTATTCAAGACCCTATGCTTGAGCTTCAATCAAATCCTAAGGCCCAGAACACACGATAAAACGCGATTGCAACGAAACTGCAACTTCTAGTTACTTTTTAAACAGGTTTTTTCAAACCGGTTTCAAACTGGTCGCGTCATGAGGTGTGGTCTCTCAACGGAATCTATGGCAGAAACTTAGATGCAACTCAAAGTAACTAGAAGTTGCAGTTTCGTTACAATTGCGTTTCACCGTGTGTTCTGGGCCTAAGTGTCTACGATTCATTTCCTAATATCAACCTAAAATGTACATTTCTTTTGCATTATCAACATTAATACCTACAGAGTAAAGATCAAATTTAACCACTCAAGCTGAAAGTTTACTTCTTGTTTGAAGCGGAATTTCAAACTTCACTTCTAAATATAAACGCGCAATTTATAAAAGAAACAAAACAATAAAGACACGTCACCAACTTATTTTCCAGAAACCATTCCGCTGGAGTATATTGGAAAAGTTTGCAAATACGCCGCCACAAATAAAGAAGGTGTGGTAGGTTCACTACAACGAAGGCCCGTAACCTTATTCACGTAACAAAACTTCAACGACAACAAATCGCTGAGTTGCGATCCTATCGATTAATCGTTTATCAAAATGACCTTTGTGAATACGGATTTAGAACCGTTTTTCAATAGGACGACTTCCAAACGTCAACGAGATTTCGACTGTGTCAAAATCATTGAGTTATAATGTACTACGTACTAGAGAAGACATGTCAAGTAGACTGTTTCTGGCACGCAAATAGGTCCAGGGACCGAAATTCAATTAGTATGTGCTCANGAGCTGCCAAGCGAATTACTAAGAAAATGGTGTACTTACCGTGATAGTTTGAGTGCATTGAAGAATGTGATAATCCCGCGCTGGTTATACACAAAAACTTCTGATAAACAAGTTCAATTCAATAGTTTCGAATGCGTCAAAAACAGATTATGCAGCTGTAGTGTATATTATGGTAGAAGATGCCGAAGGTAACTAAATAAACTGGGGACGTGATTTTGATCAAAGTAGATGGCATGCCTCCTGGCAGGTGGTTGTTGGGTAGAGTCGAGCAGAAACATCCTGGCCCTGATCAGATCACCCGAGTGGTTACTGTTCGCACACAAAATTCTTTGATCAAAAGACCTGTGTTCAAAATTTGTGTGCTTCCATTAGCGGAATAATTAATTATTGTAATTTTAAGTCGAAATGTAAAGATGATGTGTATGTTAAAATTACTTTAATTCTTATGATTAATATTTTGTTGTAGCAATCCTCTCAAAACTTTGTTTAGTTGAAGTTAAATTTTTATTATTAATTTTTTAATCAGAATGAGTAAGTATGTTTTAGTTAAGAGTATGTGCTACGTAAACTATTTAGTAGTATTTGTTACTATTATGCCTGCTGAAGGCAAGGAAGTTTATTTTGGTTAAGCTTATCGTGTACATAGTTAACTTTAACTTTGAATTGTATAGTATGGATTAAAATTTTGTTTGTTTCTTGTTTTGTTTAACTAAGTAAAGGACATTCTGCAATTATGTCCTTTAGCGGGCGGAAATGTACAGGTCCGTCTTGATGACCTATAAGTATTGAATACAATTTTGAGGTTGCATACCAAACTCATTGGCCGCGCGCCTGGCCGGTTAGAAAATACTTTTTACTTTTTTGCGTTTTTTCATCGATTGTCACTTTTCTTTTTTGTCTTGAATTTTCTACCAAAACGAAATGTAATTTATTTTATTTGAAGCAATATAATTTTACATTTTACATATAACAAAGCCTTTCAATTAATAAATATCCCTCGTAGTAAAAGACGTAAATTTCGTTCACGAGTGTAGGTATCATTAATACAAACTGCACTTTGAATTGATTTAAGAAATCGTATTCAGATTTATACAAAAACTTAACAAATCTTATTTTGTCTCCACACCTTAACCGTTACATAGTCGTACACAAGTTTTTATGGGAAACTCATAATGTTCCATATTTATTTATTTATTGCAATAAAATACATGTAGGTACATTAAGAAACTTAAAACTAGGTAACTTAGGTATTATGCACACCCGGTTGGGTATATTTTAGATTGAATAGATACATTAATATCTATGCTTCCGATATGAAATTTAGTGTAATACCGTAGAAGGGTCGTGCACCTGTTACCTAATACGAGTTATCTACTGCAAAATACGTGAACAAAATGCTTTATCGTTCCTATTAAACTACAGGGTTATACAGGGTGTTAGGTAAATGGGTATATGAGCCGACACTAGACCATGTTAACATGGGCATATAAATGGTATAGTGAAGTCAGAAAGGACATTGGGAACTTTAATATGAGAAAATGCCCCACGGCGGATAAAGATGAAACGTATTTTATTTCAAAGCTTTATACTTGTAGGTATATTCACTTAAAGCGCTATATTGTGAGATATGGGAATTCTGAGATATGACGAGTCTAAGTTGAAAATATATTTGTCTAAAATGATTTGATATTTTTACATGTTATGTTGTTTGGCATTGCAGAGTAACCAATAAAAGTAAATAAAATAATAAAAATAAATAAAAAATATAAATAAATAAAATATTATAAATACTATTTCTCAAAAATTAATATTAGACAACATCTCATATATTACTCCAACCCAAAATAAGTAGCTAAGGCATTTGTGTTATGGAAATCGGGAACGACGAACCACAACACATCCAAACCAGAGACAATGTGAAAAGATCGTTTTCTATATTGTCCCGGCCGGGAATCGAACCCAGGACCTCAGGATTGGCCCGGCACACCTTGAAAACCGGTGTGTGCGCCTCTCCGCCACGGAGGTCGTCAAAAATGTTACCTAAATGTAAAATAAAATAAAGTATTAAAACTTCATTTTCTCAATATTCCCATATAAGAGAGAAAAAAAAATGCACGGAAATTCATTGGATATTAGTATGTATCATCTGTGATAGGTTTCGTTTGTGTCCGCTACTTTTCGAAAAGTGGGGCAAAAAGTTCCCAATGTCATTTNNNNATTTGATGTCATCATTTTATTTTTTTATTTTATTGCCCATGTTAACATGGGCTAGTGTCGGCTCATATACCCATTTACCTAACACCCTGTATACTACTCGAATAAAACAATTCCATTTTAATATAGGACTAATATTATTAATTCTCATGTTGATTTCCTCATACTAAAAGGTTGATTTCTGGCGAATATTTGAATGAAAGAGTTTTTTGGAAAATTTTATTTCCCTGGGAAAAGTTGCATTTGAGCAGTAGAATCAATCCTTTTACTAATGAATCATCATGTATGTGTTAAAAAGTTTTTCGGCAAAGTTTATACGGGCAAAGCCGCGCCACTAAGTAGATCTAAAAACTTAGTTCAAACAACCACCAAAAACTAAGTAATCGCCTCCCAAACTTAATCAAACCGGCGAATCTCCATGACAAAGCTGCCATCTTTAATTCAACGTAAACTCGGGGAAATCTCCCCATTTCCCACGATCCCAGCTTTTGGGGAAAAACTGTAATAAAGGCGACGAACTTTCGACAAAAGCTTCAGGATTATTAAGCGGAGATGTAGTCACTTCTACTTTGGACCGTAACGAAATTGCGGGACGGGACAAGCTACACGTCTTATTAGATGTACAATATGGAACAGGGTGGAATTTTGTAATGCCACCTGGGAAAGTACCATTAATACTGTAGATAGAACATTTTACTCAAAGAAAACACTCCTTTATTTTTGAAAAGAAAGAGAACTACATTCAAAGATTTTTGAATTTTTTTTTCGAAAATTCACTACCATACCATACAATAGTCTGTAAATAATTAAAATAATTTAATGGTTTTCCTTACCGGAAAACGCAGCGTGAGACGTCTACCTACAAGGTGACCGACGACATCGTAAAGGTAGCAGGGAAACGCTGGACGCAGGCCGCTACCAATCGATCAACATGGAAAACATTGGGGGAGGCCTATGTTCAGCAGTGGACGTCCTATGGCTGAAATGATGATGATGATGATGATGGTTTTCCTTTCATTTAATTTATCAAATTTGTTGGAGAGATTTCATCCATAAACTTAACCCTAACGATCTATGTAATAAAAATACAGGTGTAATTTTTAAAAGATTTTAGTTGGTTCGAATCCCGGGTGTGGCATGCAATTTTTTGGAAATCTTTGAATGCAGTTCTATTTCTTTTCAAAAATAAAGGAATGTTTTCTTTGAGTACAATTTTCTATCTACAGTATTAAGAGTACTTTCCCTCCAGATTACAAAATTCCACCCTGTATACTCGTATATCGTGCGTTGACTTGAGACAGGGTTCCAGAATATTGAGCAAAATAGTGGAACTGCGATCTTGTTTCACTGCTTTATTGGCTTTATACGAGTAAGCTTTCTTATTATATTTTTTAATCAAGTGAGTGTAGCAAAGTGCGCAATTAACCTCAATCTCATCTGCTAGTGTGGATGCAGCAGACTGCATCTATGTATGTACGTTAAGTGCCACTCTAAACAGTGATACATAAGTAATTTTATTAATTAATACGTGACTACGACCGCTTTGCCAAGATCAAAACAAATTAGAAGAAGAAGAATTAAGAAGAAATTACTTCATATACCTTATTTATTTTTTTATTGTTACATTATTTAGCCGTTACATCTTTGATTTAAATAATGTCTTAAATCCTTTTATTAAGCTTCAATTGTTTTATTAATATGCTAAGATAAAAAGAAAAATATAATTTCTTTATTGTTGAACATGATTCCATTTGTAATGATAGAGTAAACGAGTTGTGTACTTTGTTACTTACGAGTATGTAGTGATAATTTGTGTGGACGAATGCAACCTCTATTTCAATTAGTGTTTTAATTCTTTGGACACGCGCGGCCAAAATGGCGACCGCCTACAAACAAACGTGGCTACGTTGATTAAAACAAACACTGTACGAGTTGAAATTAAAAATCTCAAGCTCTTTCACAGGCTTCGTAAATAAGCATTGCTCGTCTAGTACATAATAGATTTAATTTTGTTATTGCAATACGTTTATCCAAACAACTTTTGAACTTTGGTAAAAGTATTTTTTTTTTTTGTTTTTGACAAAAAAACTTTGAGAAGTAATTTTCACAAATCGCGCCTATTACAACTATGATGACATAGTGCTTAGCTTGGTGTGTTGACCTCTGTATTTTTAAAATTCTTCAAACTAAAAAGACACCTATGAACCGATTGATTGATTGACTTTGTAGATTCCTCTTACAGAATAAAACGACTCTACAGCAGAATAAAAAATAATTCATCCCCACTTTACATGTAGGGGAGCTACTTACCCAAAAAAAAATTTTCTAAATTTTATTTTATTTTCAAAATTTTATGGGCGTGATTAATATACATCCCTGCACAAAATTACAGCTCTCTAGTGCCTATAGTTTCCAAGCAAAACCTCGGACGGACATGACGAAACTATAAATAAATAAATATCCTTGGACATTTTACACTGCGTTTTTAGTCCCAAACTAAGCAGAGCTTTTACTATGTGTACTAGACAACGGATATAAACAAACTTAAATACTTTTATTTTTGTAAATACATACTTATTATACATAGAAAACACCCAGTCCAATACAAACAAATATGTTCATGCACACAAATGTTTGTACTGTTCGGGAATCGAACCCGCTACCTCCGGAGTAATAGTCCGTTTCGAGGACTACGGAACCCTAAAATGCCTGTGAAGACTTCCCCCCATCGACCAGTCCTCAATTGCAACTCGTTTACCCCTGAAATGGAGGCTACATCAGCAATCAGCGTGTATCAACGTCAGGTGCCAGATTAATGTCGCTCGAGGTAATGACCAGGAAATACGCTAGGTCTGGAAATGGATAGGTTTAGGTAACGACTTGACAGGATGGAACTTGAGTGAGATTAGAGTTGACACCTAAGGCTAAGGTTTATTATGCAGGTTGCCTAGGACATAAACGGTGAAACGACAATGTGTATTTTTTTACTGCTTCAATCTTAACAAAATTTTCAGAATACTGGAATTAAACAGAGATCAAAGAAAATACACGCGTCCTATCATAAAACTTGTAATACTTAACGTGTAACACCTAGATACTTTAGCATACTACGTCTTCCGGCTCGTGGTCGCCACTCGAGAACTTTTCTGCCCCAACGGCCATCAGCTCTACGAGCTACGTACCCTGTCCACTGTCACTTGAAATTAGCATAGATTATGATGCGATGTGGATTCTGAAAATGTTTTTGCAATAATTAATGAACCAGATGAACCGTATACACCGGGTTACTATCCCTTTAATAAAAAATATCACATAACCCTCCTTTGCTTTGAGCGGTCGGGTAATAATATTGCGCGCAAAACGTACATCCGGTGAAATGAGCTACCAAAACCTTTGACTATCTTAGAATAAATTATTTGATTGAAGCCATGACAGACCACTGATCCTCTATCCAGAATTATTGAGCTGTAAAACGTGAAATGCTTTTGATGTACGATGTACCTATGTAAATTAATGTGTAATAGGTATAATATTCTTACCCTTGGTATGGTACATCAAACATAGTTTTAAGTTATTATCTACTACAGTTTGGATAATCAGCTGTAGGCACGTTGCTTATATCTTAGTTACATAGCTTTTTATTTTTTTATCGACAAACAACGCTACATTATGTTTAATATCACTACGACATCTTATCTAGTAGTCTGGTGTCCGATTTAAAAGACTGCAAATTAGGTTTCAGAAGAATACCTCCATTAAACCAACCAAATATGTTCCTTTCATTGCTATTCTTTAGTTATAACATACGACCTAACCTACCCCGTACTATATCTAAGCAACATAACTATCTTAACGCACTCAAGCAACGGGCTCTCGTCGCTTGCGCCACACTTTGTTTCGACCGCGGCTGTGGCGGCGGTTAATTTGACACCGGACAGATAGGCCCCTTCTAAAATTAACCCTCGTACTAGTCTACGAAATAGGAAGACGGTTTCAGACACAGTAACATACGAAGCGAGGTTTATTGGTAAAAGTAGTTTTAAGGAAAACCGTAAAACTGACTTGTTTGAGATAACAGGAGGAAACAAAGGGAATTATAATAGTAAAGATAATGTTTACTACTTATTATGTGTGAATTGAATCATTTTATGTTTCAACCATGCATAAAGGTGGTTAGTCTATCTTGATGTGATTCGTCAAAATTTTTGTAGAAAACATAAATGAGATTAAAATTCAAAATATTTATCAGAACAACAGTAAGTTTGGGTACTAAGATAAATATTAAGCACTAAAGGTATAATATTTTTCAGCCCGCTTCAAAATAAAACACAAACATCGCAATGAATTCGAAAAGGTCATGCTTACCCAAAATTTTATACCACCGTATTTATTCAGCACGGTTTTGACGAACTGTAACTAATTATAAAACAACATTCTGCTGAAACAAAACTTTTACATTTACCTTTAATCATTTATACACTGTGCCTAATCGAAAAAATAATTCTCTGGCTAGAAAAAGGTTGTTTCTGTACAAGACAGTGAGAATAATTACCTCAAACGTGTGCCTAGGGAGGTCTTTCGTATTACGAAACAAATTGAGGAAAACTAGTGATTCAGAACCATTAGAATGTTTTATGTACGAGGGTAGACTGGTTTCGTGCGATATTTATAGCTCGACCTGAATTGGTTCGGTAATGTATAAAACCAGCAGTGGAACTTGCTGGAAATTAAGCTGAAAAAGTATTTTAGAACTTTTGAATTGAAGGAAAGATTACATAACATCATTATCACCAGGTTATTACAATATGCAGAAGCACGACTCTCTAATTTACCAGAGCCAAATGAATTTGGTGTACACCCTACACCAGGCTAAATGAATTGGGGAGGCTTTTAAGACAATATTTTTGATAAACAATTACAACAACACAAATAAATTGTAACCTGATTTGAGACAAATAAATACTTTCTATCTATCTACTTATGTACTCGGATGGTAATGATGGTAAACTCTACTACTAGAGACCATAAACGAACAAAAATCATAGAAATAGTAAAATATTGCTGACCGAACCCGACTTTGAACAAGTTTTTCCTCCAATCTCAGCGAAAATCCACAAACTACCAAGTCGCAGTTCTAAAAATACATTACAAGTTTCACCTCCAAAAATCCAATAACCTCAAGCAACTCCTCAAAGAGAGAAGTCGGCAGATTACGAGAGGGCTTGAGGGCCGACGCTTGTTATTTTTACAATCCCTCGCCTCTGAGGTGTTCGAAGATAAGCCCTTAACATCAGTGGAATGGACATGGATACGTAAGTTAAATACTGGTTGCTGGAGAAATAGACAATAAGCAAAGATAAGGTTGTAAGACAAAACTTATGTTTTTCTGGAGACAATTCAAACATTGTTTTTCTTACATTATGCTTTAAATTACGCTCGCGGCTTTATGACACGTTTAGTCGAATTATTATAGCAGCTATATGGGAAGGACTTTTATTGCACAATTTAGAAGCACTGGTCCATTTATTGTCCTGAAGCAGTGGTAGGGTTAATACTGGGACGTGTAGAAGTGCTTTTTAAAGCCTATTTGCAGAAATAAATGAGTTTTATGAGTTTTTTTTTAAATTCAAATCATTAATTTATTTCACAGAAATTACACGTTCATTAGATGTTAGTACATAATAAATATCGTTACAATTTTGAGCATACATATAAAATTAATAGTCTCTTAATAGATTATGTACCTAGTTCTGGATATTGTATTACAAAACATTGAGAACCGATTGTAATGTCGCATGTCAGAGTCAAGTCCTTAATTTTTTAAGGTTCCTATTCTTGAAGGAACTCTAAGGCGATTATCACACTGCGCCGCGCTCCGCCGCGGTACGCGGGACTACAGATTTAATCATTGTATGCAAGTACCTCAGTTTGTATAGAAAACACGAGCGGCACAACACACTGACAACGCGTCTGCGCGCGGGATTTTTTATATGAAATCACGCGGACCGCGGCGGAGCGCGGCGCAGTGTGATAATCGCCTAAGGTAAGGTTAACCTATTATTGAATAAAAAAGGAGCTTCAAATTATACTATTAAAATCATCTTCATCTCAATCAACTCCGCTCACCTCATTAGCAGAAAGCGCCTCAACACTCTGAGCTTTCAAGAAAGCTCCGCACAAAGGAAGTGGCGCTACAAACTACATACTCACTCAACTCGCAAATGTTAAACGCTGAAATTTGAAAAGCTTGCGCGCCGGATATGCATTTTATGAGGAAAGT
Source organism: Ostrinia furnacalis (assembly GCF_004193835.3). Taxonomy (NCBI): domain Eukaryota; kingdom Metazoa; phylum Arthropoda; class Insecta; order Lepidoptera; family Crambidae; genus Ostrinia; species Ostrinia furnacalis. Next base: position 122,043 of record NW_021134383.1, on the reverse strand, counting down.
TTCGTATAAATTATATTATATGCGAGTCGAAAATGAAGTTTTAATGCGTTTTTTTAGATTTTTTTTATGCAAGACAAGGCAGGTATTTGACCGCAATCGCACAGACCTGGTGTTAAGTGAGATGCAGTCTAGGATTTTTTTCATTAGATGTATGAATGTATTGTAACTTCCTACTTTTTTATATTTTTAAACCGGCAGACAGTGGTGACTGAGTTTGTTGCGGCGCTTCTTCTCAGCACTTGCCAAATGTTTGTCTCGAAGCGCTGGTAGGGCAAAAAAAGAATGAGACATGTATAGGCTCCTTAAGAGCATTTGACGATTTGCAAGTACTAATTTAATTAGTCTAAACAAATAAAGAAAATTTTGATTTTGATTTTGATTTTGAATGAATGTGATAATATAATATAATACTGCTACAGATAGTTTTTGAAACATTTCTGAGGGATGCTTACGGTTAGCAGAGCCTACTAAATTATGACGATGGGGGCAAGTAACACTTAACTATAGGATTTGAAGCCTAATGCTGAGTTTCACCACCTTTTTTAACCGTAACTATAACCTTAACCAGTGTTTTTGTATGGATTTTGACAGGTTTTCGACGTTTGTCAAAGTTAAAGTAAGATGGTGCAATCCAGCCTTAATGTTTAGTGTACATAAATTATAACATATTCAGTTACAACTCCTACTCCAATCCGCTTTTGCTGTGTTTACTTCCAACATAATCCTATTTACTTAGCAAACGAGTGTAGAGCAACATTTTAGGAGTTGATATTTTATTAAATGCCACGTAATATGCGGCGGGCGGGAGTCGGGACCGTCGCGCTGAAATCTTAAACAGACTACCACAGCTTAATTAGGAAAGCCAGCTCGTTGTGCTCGAATTAGCTTTTGGATTTAACTTACAGTAGTTAAGGAAAATCATGTGGATAATCCTGGCTGTACAGGATTTGCTGTAGTAGGAACAAGAGCAAGATTTAGCAATTTTATTTTACTTAAAAATGTCACAATATGAACTCTAGCCAAAAGCCAGCTCGTTGTGCACAAATTAGTTTTTGGATTTAACGTACCATAGCCAAGGAAAATCATGTGCGCTATAAATATGCCCTTCATTGCGCTTCTTTTAGCAACAGAGACTTTGGGTAACTTTATTTAGGTATAAAATTTTCCTATATTTCAACTATCTTCATTCTTCATTGCAACCACGAAATTATTTTAGCTAAGGCAAAAAGGCAGTTACGTCGAGGAAATGCTTTACACCACCTACCTTGACAACTATAATAATAATAATAAATATAATANAACATAATCATATTTACTTAGCAAACGAGTGTAGAGCAACATTTTAGGAGTTGATATTTTATTAAATGCCACGTAATATGCGGCGGGCGGGAGTCGGGACGGACGCGCTGAAATCTTAAACAGACTCTACCACAGCTTAAGTAGGAAAGCCAGCTCGTTGTGCACGAATTAGTTTTTGGATTTAACCACAGAATAATAATAAGTACTACGTACAGAAGTTATACTTCGCGAAGGTATTTTAAAAAATGTATGCTCAATTTCACTAACAATATGGAGTAATTTAGCCTGTCTCAAGAGTCAAGCACCATTTTGTTAACAAACGTCAGTGATCGGCACTGCGCCGAAGCTATAGGGCTGACTTCGGTAAAATGATGTGACGTGAGGTGTCAAACTGCGGAAAATGGCGGAGGAAATACATGATTTCGCATGAATTATCATGAATAATATTAACTACTTATTTACTTTTATTTTAACTTAAAAAAGTACATTCTGTGTTTTTATTATTATTTAGGCAGTTAAATACTGCACAGTATTTAGTACACTATTTTCTTTATTTTTTTCCACCATACACAAGAATACGCGTGCGTGAGTCAATGTTCGCTCGTATGTGAGGCCTTGTCGAATAGTATCCTGTAGGTGGGCCACCGTGCGTGTTTTGTTTTCGATGTAAACTCGCGGAGATGAACAGGCCTGATTTAACTAACATAGCCAAGGAAAATCATGTGCGCTATAAATATGCCCTTCATTGCGCTTCTTTTAGCAACAGAGACTCAGAATAACTTTATTTAGGTATTGAATTTTCCTATATTTCAACTGTATTCATTGCAACCACGAAATTATTTTAACTAAGGCAAAAAGGCAGTTACGTCGAGGAAATGCTTTACACCACCTACTTTGATAACTATCATGGGGATGAAGGATACATGAAATTGATAAAATTCATGAAACTGTAAACAGTAATTTGTAAAGAAAATATTATCACATTCACACCTTGCAATAAAATTAAGTAATAGGACAGCCACGCACTTGCTTATTAGGAGACATGTAAAGTGACATTCATAAGTGCCAAAATACAGGTCAAAATAAATAAAATATTTTTGATTTTGATTTTGATTATGTTAAGCATGGCTGCTCTCCTCAGGCTATGACAGTCACGTGTTTGTTTGATAACTACCCTCGGGGGCTTAGCCGTCGCGGCGGTCACTGGCTTATCTTGCTGGTTTATTAATAAAATCATTCTTCTACTTTTTTTAGACGCAGGTAGTTGGATAAGATCTTTTATTCATTGGACGGGAGTGCCCAACACAATTAACTTTTCTGGTTTGAATGAGAGTATTCTTATTACTTCTGTCTGATGGTTGGACTCTGAATTTTGAAAAAAAAAAAGTCAGAATATCCTAGGGAAGCTGATTTCGTTTTAGAAAACCAAAATTTGCCTGGATTTTCCAAACTCTTTGGAAAAACAGACAAGGTAGTGTGTTTACATGCATTTTAAAGTATTTGCAAGTAACGAGTCATAATGTATTTAATTTTCTTTACATGTTTATCTACTATATAAAAATAAGTCGGGTTTTCCTTCCTGACGCTATAACTCCAGAACGTACTAACCGATTTCCACGGTTTTGCATTCGTTGGAAATATTTCGGGCTCCGTGAGGTTTATAGCAAAGAAAATTGAGGAAAATTTAACAAACGAAATTCAACGCGGGCGAAGCCGTGGGCGGAAAAACAGTTTTCAATAGAATTAAATAAACCTACATAACATTTCTTGAATATACGCGGAATAACTAAAATCAGCATTAGAGAATCTCAGTCCCTTCTATCTGTGAAAACAAAGTTGTTAGCCATTCAGCTAGAAACTTCGTAAGAATTGGCCAGCAGCACCTCTGCTTCATGCGGTCGCCAACAGATCGCGCTGTATACTTTATACGCCGCGCTAACGCGTTAACCAATTCACTTACCTTGTTCGCACACGTATCCAGCCACGGTGATGCCGAGCCCGAGAGCGGAGTCCTTGCTGAGCTCCACCTGGTAGCTCAAAGTCTCCGGCTCGCCGGTCCCTCGCACCGCCATGTCCAGGGGTAACCTGGACACAATGGTGCTGGTAATAAGAGCTGTTTTTGGTTATTCATTTTGAGGACCAAAGATGTCTAAAAAGTTTTCGTTCATATAAGTTAGTGCCCCTATTTCTCACCATCTGTAACCCCTGTACCGTAATGCAACTCTGTATTTATTTATTTATACTTTAAAGCCAAAATTTTAACATAAGGCGACTTAATGCCATAAGGACGAGAATTCCAGTTTACTTTCGGGTTATGCAGCAAAATAGTCCCGATAGCCCCTCGTACTAAGCTAAATATGCTTGTGTCATCAGTGAGCAAACCACAATAGTCGACTCTGTGAAATAAATGAATTTGAATTTGGGCGAGAGCGGGGTTCGAACCCGCGTTCCTCGGACGACGAGTAGTTGATGCCGTTCGGCTATCGTGTCAATGAGTTACAATGGCGGGAACAAGTGGATTTAGCTAGCCCTGTTTACAATTAACCCTGTTGAAGTATACAATATATTCTCACCTCATGGGCGGCTGCTTGGGCTCAACCGGCGCTATGATGAGCGGCGGCGGGCGCGGCGCCGGCGCCAGCGCGCCACGGGGCACCACCGCCACGATCGACGCCACCGGCTGTTGAAGGGTTAATTGCTCATTTGTCGAGTTTGCTGAGAACAGCATGAGGTATTGCTGCTGTTGGTAGAGGGTTAATTGATAATTTTGCTATGTTAACGGAGTAGCATGAGGTTATGATATAAAGCTCAGGATAACATAAAAAGTCGCTGCTAGATACCCAGTTCTTCACTATGATAAAATTGGGTATGTCACTTTGGATATGTCATTTACCACCGCCACGATCGACGCCACCGGCTGTTGAGGAGTTAGTTGGTCATTTGTCTTGTTAACAGAAACAGCGTGAGGCGACGAAGTGTTGGTCATTTGTCGTGTTAGCTGAGAACAGCATGAGGAAATGAGGGTTTGACGTAATCCCGGATATCATAACGCGCTATATTAAATTCAATACAATGGGTAAGTAAAGCTTTAAGATTCCATTTTAATTATGTAATATCATTACTGAGAGCACCAATTATTGGGAAAGTAATGAAGATATGTCATCGAAGCATCGTCCAGCAGTTCAGCACGTCATCGCTACAGCTCCACGGGCGCTGGTGACGCTCCGAGGAGAAATCACTCGTATGAAGGTAGCCATAAGGTTGACAAGGTCTTACTCGGTGGATGCAGTCCCTCCTACCAGCAGTGGCTATTCAATAGCACTATACTAAGCCTGCTGTGATATAGCATCAGGGAGGAATCACTCATTTAAAGGTGGTCATTGAAATCACTCATTTAAAGATGGAGGGAGTTCGAAAGGGAGAATCTTAGAGGGAGCCTAGGTCTTACTTTATGGTGCAGCCGTGCCTCAATGAAGGTGGACGGAGGGGTGACAGACAGGTGCGAGAGTCCTCGCATAGCGCGCCGAAGTCTTTGTCAGCTCTCGTCGTGCTATGTCGGCAACAAAATTGTTCAATGCCTCCTTGAGGATCTCTCATCTCTTACTCGATGATGCAGCCGCTCCTCAATGAAGGTGGGCAGATGGGATCCAGCGTAGAATCCTCGCATAGCACGCCAAAGCCGTCGTGGCCAGGCCAGCAGTGGCGTCTCTAGATGTTTCCTGATGGTTTGAGTGAAGGGAGGGTGTTCAAGGGGAATCTTGGGGGAGAATATAGGGTGGTAATCTTACTCTATGATGCAGCCGCTCCTCAATGAAGGTGGGCGGAGGGGAGGCGGGCGCGGCGTCCTCGCACAGCTCGCCGAAGCCGTCGTGGCCCACAGTCTATACCAAGCTGCTGTGCCAGGGAGAAATCGGTCGTGTGTAGGAGGCCATAACGTTGAGAAGGTCTTAATCTGTGATGCAGACGCTCCTCAACAAAGTCTGCCTAAGGGACTCGGGCGTGAAGTCCTTGTAAGCGAGCCAAGGTCTTTCTCCAGGAATGGACGACTCTAGATGTTCCCTGATGGCTTGAGTGAAAGGAGGGATCTTGGGGGGGGGGGGAATATAATCTTACTCTATGATGCAGGCGCTCCTCAATGAAGGTAGGCAGATGGGATCCAGCGTAGAATCCTCGCATAGCACGCCAAAGCCCNCAACCCTGCCAAAGCCGTCGTGGCCGGCAGTGGAAGTCTCTAGGTGTACCCTGATGGGTTAGGTGAAGGGACCCTCCCGTTTAAATGGGAATCTTGGGGGCGAATTTAGGGGGAGAATCTTACTCGATGATGCAGCCGCTCCTCAATGAAGGTGGGCGGAGGGGAAGCGGGCGCGGCGTCCTCGCACAGCGCCTCGCAAAGCCGTCGTGGCCGGCCTCGGCCAGGCGCCGCTCCAGCTCCACGGGCGCTGGTGACGCTCCGAGGAGAAATCACTCGTGTGTAGGTGGACATAAGGTTGAGAAGGAATCCTCGCATAGCACGTCAAAGCTGTCGTGGCCAGATGCGGTTGTCTCTAGGTGTACCCTGATGCCTTGAGTGGAGGGGAGGGTGGTAAGGGAGAAACTTGTGGAGTAGTATAGGGTGTGAATCTTACTCTATGATGCAATGAAGGTGGGCAGAGGCGAAGCGTCCTCGGTAGCACGCCGAGGTCATTCTCCAGGAGTAGACGACTCTAGGTGTATCCTGATGGGTTCGTAAGGGAGAATCTTAAAGAGGAGTATAGGTGGGAATCTTACTCGGTGATGCAGCCGCTCCTCAATGAAGGTGGGCGGAGGGGAAGCGGGCGCGGCGTCCTCGCACAGCGCGCCGAAGCCGTCGTGGCCGGCCTCGGCCAGGCGCCGCTCCAGCTCCACGGGGTCAGCCAGCAGGCGCGACGGCACCACCGGCGCTGGTGACGCTCCGAGCGACTGGTGACAAGAGAGGAATTAAAACTTCCTGGATTTTCTTGCGGTTTTTAGTTATGTAGATAGTGCCCATATAAACTTAATACCACACTAAGGCTTTCTTATACACGAGCGGCTCATAGCCGACGGCAGTGGCAACGGCAGCTGTCGCTTGTCGCATCCTGTACAAAGAGACAGCGACCACTGACTTTTTTGGTCGACGTTGGCTGATAGTTCTAATTTGTATATAGAATCGGCTGATACCAAATCGGTGTAATGTGCGCACTTTCATACATGTCCAGTCCATACTGATTAACAGCCCAACCCAACCATCGACCGACTAAAATCGGTGATCTGCGCATAGGCTTAGACTGAAAAGGACTGAAGTATGCAAATTGTTGTACTTTATTTAACTAAGAATAATCTGAACACTCTGGTAAGTGGAATAACGAAACAAAACAGGCTAATGCAGGTTACATACCAAGAGCTGAAACTAAAAATCTGAAAATTTACAAAAACTTTTCTCTTTATTTCTTACAAGAATATTGAAGTAAAAACCAAACAATAAACTACTCCTCNCTCGCAAAGCACGCCGAAGCCGTCGTGGCCGACAGTGGAAGTCTCTAGGTGTTCCCTGATGGTTTGAGTGAAGGGAGGGTGTTAAAAGGGAAATCTTGAGGATGAATTTAGGGTAGTAATCTTACTCTATGATGCAGCCGCTCCTCAATGAAGGTGGGCGGAGGGGAGGCGGGCGCGGCGTCCTTGCACAGCGCGCCGAAGTCGTCGTGGCCAGCAGCCTATACCAAGCTGCTGTGCCAGGGAGAAATCGGTCGTGTGTAGGAGGCCATAAGGTTGAAGTCTTACTCGGTGATGCAGCCGCTCCTCAATAAAGTCTGCCAAGGGGAGTCGGGCTTGGAATACTCGCAAGCGCCCCAAGGTCTTTCTCTAGGAATGGACGACTCTAGATGTTCGCTGATGGCTTGAGTGAAGAGAGGGTGTTAAGGGGCAACCTTGAGGGTGGCAATCTTACTCGGTGATGCAGCCGCTCCTCAATGAAGGTAGGCGGAGGGGAGGCGGGCGCGGCGTCCTCGCACAGCGCGCCGAAGCCGTCGTGGCCGGCCTCGGCCAGGCGCCGCTCCAGCTCCACGGGGTCGGCCAACAGACGCGACGGCACCACCGGCGCTGGTGACGCTCCGAGCGACTGGTGACAAGAGAGAAATTTAAACTTCCTGGATTTCCTTGCAGTTTGTAGACAGTAAAACTGAATACCACACTTAAATTGCAGAAACTTTTAGCCTAGGTGCAGACTTTTGTATGGCCCGATTCTGATTTGTATGAATAATCGGCGGATATCAAATCGATGTAATTCATACATGTCCAAAAAATCGGCCGATAAAAAGTCTGTAGTATGTGGATAGGCTTAGCCTAGGCGCAGACCACCGATTTTTTATCGGCCGATAGTTTAGTCGGGAAGTATGTATGGGCATGTATATCGAAGTGCGCACATATTGATTCTTCATACAAATTAGAATCGAACCCAACTATCGGCCGACTAAAAATCGGTGATCTGCGCATAGGCTTAGTTAGACTGAAAAGGATATAAGTATGCAATTTTTTGTGCTTTATCGTTACCTACTAGATAAGTAGTAGTTATCTAAGCTCTCTAGTAAGTGGAATAACGAAACAAAACAGGCTAATGCAGGTTACAGAACAAGATCCGAGCTAACGTCCGAAGTCTGAAAATTTACAAAAAAATGTATCTTTATTCCTTACAAGAATATTGAAGTAAAAACCAAACAATAAACTACTCCTCTCAGTCCGTCATTAACCTATACTAAAACTCGACAAAGCCTGACCTTCTCTCCTAAAGTTGTCGAATGAATACAAGATGAGGCACGCAGCCGGGGGCACGTGAATCTGCGACACTTTGAGACGACAAGGTTCTTTTGAATTGGGGACTCCCATTCGGGTATACAATTTGTAGCTTGTTAACCGCGATGTAGTACTTTGTCTAATTACGAAAGATGAAACGATATACTTATGTGCTGGAAGCGATGCAGGGATAAGATTGAGTTGAGAATGTGTTCTAATCTAATGATCAAGCCTCACCAAGCGCACTGCTGTATTTCTTTATTCATCATCAAATTCATGATTATCATCATCATCAGCATCATCATTTCAGCCATATGACATCCGCTGTTAAACAATGATTTCCATAATGATCAATTGGTAGCGACCTGCATCCAACGCCTTCCTGCTACCTTCTATGAGGTCGTCGGTCCACCTTATGTGATTTTTTAATATTAACATTTAATAATATTCGATACAAGGTAATCAAGCTTAACTTATAAATATCGTATTTGCTAACTATACTAACTGCAAAAATCTAATTTCAGTTATTAAGTGATAAAGTTATATGAACACTTTTAAAAATTACTCTCACATATTTTAATTACGGTAAAGGCTTCAGAATATTGCAATTACGATAAAAGTCAATTACGAAAATTGAGCCACCATTTCGGTAAACAAAGCTGGAAATGAATACACCTACACAACACGAGTGTTTGTATAACACAAAGTAGATATAGATATAAATATGTCTTAATCTTTATCATACGTTTTGCCAGTCGGATCGTTCAGCGAAATTGAAAGAGCCCGAACATAAATTCCACATCAAAAGGTTTTCTCATTCCAAAGATCCAAAGCATTGGAACCGTCCGCTCCAGATAAGAACATCGGCAGCGAGCGGGTTAACTCCATGGAATTTATGCAAGGAAATAATAATCCATTCTGCGGAGAAAATAATCTTTTAGATTTCACTTTCTTTTCGTAGTCGTTTTTGTTGAGTATTAAAATCATGAGGAGAATTTTATTCTAGCAAGCAAGAAGCTTCTTGGTTGAACTATTTATGACTTAAAATACTTACTGTAGACAGTAAGAATTTATAAGATAAACTTGTAAGAGGATGGAAGGTCAAAAATCTTTCTATTTTCTAAACCAAATGTAGGGGTACAGAGACAAACTTTATAGAGTTTTTTTAATATGACGACAACGCCACTCTTGTAGTGGAGTTTTAGGCTGACACTGTGGGTTTGTTGTCGACACGATAATAAGAAGAAGAATAATGACGATTGAAGATAATTTGTGTTTTTACTTTCTCAGGTTATTTAGAAAAAGACACTTCCAAGTTACAATATTGCTTAAAATCAAGTAAAAATCAGTTTAATATTCCACTCAATAACGCAAGTTATGTGAAAGACTTTCAAAACTGTATTATCTTTACAATTCAAACAAACTTACTACCAAACTTACTCGATTTGTAAATCAACTCATCCCAAAGCAGTTTAGTTTACAACAACTTTGATAGCATTTTTATGAATATTCCCGCCCTTATTCCCCAGCCTTAATTAAGGCGTAACGTTTTATGTTATCGGATGTGTTTTACATAAATTCCCCATAACTCGTTCTGTATCCTATCCCATTGGTTCCCAAAGTGGGCCGCGCCCCCCAGGGGAGGCGCAAAGACCTTTAAAGGGGGGCGCGGGCCATATGTGTAATTAAGTATAAAAAACCTGCGACCGCTGAGAGAATGCATTCCAGACTGCTCGATACGACCAATAAATAATCTTGACTGGAGGAGGGGGGGCGCGGAATTTTATGTATGGTCGAAAGAGGGCGCGTCTCAAATAAGTTTGGGAACCAATGCTCTATCCCGTTCCTTAGGGACCTCACGTCTCGTTATTCGTGGGAACATCCCGTGAGGGAGTAAATGAAATTGTTTGATATCTAACCTCTTTTGTGACGGCAGATCAAGATTGACACCTTACGTAGTTGTTATAAAAGCGATTTTGCAACGAAAATGTAAAGCCTGATGTGTCATCGACTTTACACACAGTAAACAAGGAAAATATCACACAACCCTGGGGATTTCAGCAGTGCATGATAAAATTTCAGTTAGTTATCTGAAACAACGCTACAAAACAAATAAAGATGAGAGGCCAAGACATGTGAAACCCAGTATTATAGTTATTTTAGAATATTCCAAAATAATATCTCTATCTTTTTCCAAGTTGGCTAGCTAGGATATTAAATTAGAATGAATCTGTTTTATGAAAAATAATAATAATATGATTCTCTACTTATATATAGGCAGGTGGGTGTATTTATTTATTCATTTATAATAAGCTACTTAAAGGCTTACAGTAATTCCACAGCGCCAACAACTACGAGAACATCAGACGCTAGTTCTAACCCCAATTAGATATTATTGAAACCTACACAATAGAACAAGATACGTACCTACACAAAATACTTCTCCAGCTTTCTCACTAACAAATTGCTTAATGAAAACCACTATCCACATCCAATCCCTTCAATTTACGGGCTGGATTCTGCTGCATAAGGTAGCGGAGTTAAGTACCCATCAAACGTGCCAGCCGCGCCGGAAGGGCCCTATCGCCTCCATATCCCGCGCCCTGCTAGCTCAATGTAAGTAGGTAGGGCGACCAAGCGTTTAGGAGTTGATGGACAAACGAGAACTTAACGTTAGAAGGGCTGTAGAAGGGTCATTGAAATCATCCATACTGTGCAGTTGACATTCCATCACACAGAAAATCACTCGTAGTGCAACTTCCAAAGCATTTACGTGCCGTTGTCTGCACCAAGTAAATCGTCGATCATTTGAATTATTTTTTTCTTTGTATTAATACAAAGTATATCTGGTAAATGTCGCGGGAAGAGCCTGGATGCGGGTAGCGCAGGACCGTTCATTGTGAAAAACCTGGAGGCCTTTGTCCAGCAGTGGACGTTATTTGGCTGAAACGACGAAACGACGATTAATACAAAGTAACCTAAGCCTGAATCATTGCACAAATTCAATTGAACATTGATATACTTAAAAAAATTGATCCTTCTATGACATGGGAGGAGAGACGAATTTTTCAGTCGTCTGAAAACATTTAGCTGAAATATTTTTGACATTGATTTTCGGATTATTTCCTAGACCCACATAAGTAATCTAATATTTATCTGTTGATTAAAAATAGACCTAAGACATAGATTAACGCAAACGAACGCTCTATAGATCGATTAAAAAGGTTTAACTATTTAAAAAACTACAGCTTAACGTGTGGACACCCGAGTCATAACCCAGTTACCAGCCCAGCTTTAATGGCCGCTGATTTGACTGAATTTCATTAAAATTAACATCCGGAGACATAGTAACGTCGCATATCTTCTCGGGCGCTGCATTCGTTGAATAATAATTTGGCTACATTTGGCTCTATGTTTTTAATTCCCTGTCCTAACTAAATCTTTTTTTTTTGTATGGCTTTTTTCAGTCCATATTATGTAATTAGTGACTGAGCCCATTCTCCCTATTAGATTTTCAAATAATAATTGTCGACCTCATTCCTAAGGATAAGCCTCACTTCATAGTATAAATAATGGCATGTATCATAATAGGTAATAATAACTGGTAAGAACCAATATTACAATGGATCATGAGAAAAGCTTAGAATAATTTGTCAAAGTCAGTGTTCCTTAGTTTATATTTTGAAATCTAAGGATTAAAGTGTGATCCAGTCCATTTTGTACGTAAAATATAATTCTTATCAAACTCTATGGTATAACGCTTACTCCGTCATTGCCTGAGTTATGGGAGCGGCACGGAAGGGTGACATTTTTTTTTACATTGACTGACATATTATAACGTGACAGAGCATACAAATCTGAAGGAGATCAGTACGGCTAGCACGAAAAACTTTCGAGTTCGAATCGTTTGCGTATTCGAATCGACATCAAAAGATTAAGTACGAAAACTACAACAGCGCCCTTGTGAACCTGTCGTAAAGTGAACTTAGTATGAGAAATGGTTGCACGAAACTTATTTTGAGAATCAAAATTGTCACGTTATCGTTGAATTCGAAGGTTGAGTATCGAGTTTTGTCGAATACGCAAACGATTCGAAGACGAAAGTTGTTCATGCTAGAGGTACTGAAGGATATCAGTACGGCTAGCACGAAAAACTTTCGAGTTCGAATCGATTGCGTATTCGAATCGCCATCAAAAGATTTAGTACGAAAACTACAACAGCGCCCTTGTGAACCTGTCGTTAAGTGAACTCAGTATGAGAAATGGTTGCACGAAACTTATTTTGAGAATCAAAATTGTCACGTTATCGTTGAATTCGAAGGTTGAGTATCGAGTTTTGTCGAATACGCAAACGATTCGAAGACGAAAGTTGTTCATGCTAGAGGTACTGAAGGAGATCAGTACGGCTAGCACGAAAAACTTTCGACTTCGAATCGTTTGCGTATTCGAATCTCCATCAAAAGATTTAGTACGAAAACTACAACAGCGCCCCTGTGAACCTGTCGTAAAGTGAACTTAGTATGAGAAATGGTTGCACGAAACTTATTTTGAGAATCAAAATTGTCACGTTATCGTTGAATTCGAAGGTTGAGTATCGAGTTTTGTCGAATACGCAAACGATTCGAAGACGAAAGTTGTTCATGCTAGAGGTACTGAAGGAGATCAGTACGGCTAGCACGAAAAACTTTCGAGTTCGAATCGTTTGCGTATTCGAATCGCCATCAAAAGATTTAGTACGAAAACTACAACAGCGCCCCTGTGAACCTGTCGTAAAGTGAACTTAGTATGAGAAATGTTGCACGAAACTTACGCCCGTATTCACAAACAAACGATGCTTGCTTAAGTGAAGCAGCAAATCGAACAAACAGTGTCGAATAGAGCTTTTTGATTGGTTCGTGTGTCACCCTGTGCGTCCACGCGCACTGTGAACCCTCACAGTGATGTTTGTGAATACGGGTGTTATTTTGAGAATCAAAATTGTCACGTTATCGTTGAATTCGAAGGTTGAGTATCGAGTTTTGTCGAATACGCAAACGATTCGAAGATGAAAGTTGTTCATGCTAGAAGTACTGAAGTCTCGCTGACTTTTGACGTCCTAAAACACCCTCATAGTTCAGGCACTGACTGAATTGAGCGCTAAACCTTAACTAAAATGGACGTTTTGTACAACAAAGAAAGTCCCATTCTCGCTATACCACAATACTCTTTTAGCCCAAACAGCGTTAGAAATAGGAGCTTAGTTGGTTTTCTAAAAATAGATTTAGCACGGACCAGGGAACCCTAAAGTCGCACTAATTGGAGGGGCGAAGCGCCGAGCCGCGGTCGCGCTTAATTGGGTCTCGCTCAGCTTTTAATTTATTGCTTTACTAAGCTTTTTGAGTGTATGGAGCTTAGTTTTATGCAGGTGTAAGGCAGTGTTACGAGTATGTACGTGCATTTCAAGGTCGTTTCTGAGTTTACTACGAAGAAAGGGATCTCAAAACTCGATTGGAACTTGGGCTACAATATTTTACAATATTCTTGTAAAAGATTAACGCAAATTCACAAACGATCCTTGATTGAGTGAAGCAGCAAATCGAACGCACAGCATTGAATAGAGCTCTGTGCGTCCACGCGCACTGTGAGCCCTCATAGTAATGTTTGTGAATACAGGCGTTTTCAGTATTCGAATTAGGTCAAGTTGTTGCCGATTCAGTCTTTTGCTTGAGTGACATTTTCAGATTTAAGATTATCGTAATCTGGGTAATAATTATGACAATTTAATACAATCTTTACACCTAGCGTCTTTAACATCATAGTGTTAGATATCATAAAAAACTCAAAAAACTCATTTATTTCTGCAAATAGGCTTTAAAAAAGCACTTTTACACGTCCCAGTAATAACCCTACCACTGCTTCAGGACAATAAATGGGCCAGTGTTGAGAAGAAGCAGCGCAAGAAACTCAGTCACTATTGTCATGCTACAATACCAAAAGTACTTAAAGTTGTCGTAGCCTAGGACAGGAGTCGTTGTTCTCGTAGTCATCGTAGTCGCTACGAAAATACTCGTAGCTCACCCGTAGCATTGAACTAATTAGTAACTGTAGCATTGGTTTCGTAGTTTAAGGACTGCTACGGTAGGGCCTAAGGTCTGACAATAGTCATGGAGCCGGATGGCAATGCGATATAATGATGTCATGGACCTAGTCTAATGATGGATGCCTTAGTTTAGACGGCGCGAGGACTCTTTTGGACTAAAAGCTTATTTTTCAAAAGATTTATTTTATTAGGCACCGGAGCCGATGCGGAGCCACTATGGAGGTGATGCGGAGTCGTCCTGTATAAAGGAAGATTCCCACCTGCTTGGGCATGGGAGCTGGTCGAGCGACCAGTAGCCGCACGCAGGCGCCGCACTGTCGCAGCATGCACCGCCGCAACCTGCCTCGATGCGGAGCTGATACAGAGCCAATGCGGAGCCGATGCGGAGCCCTCTTGAATGAAGACGACACGTACCTGCTTGGGCATGGGAGCCGGTCGGGCCACCAGTAGCCGCACGCAGGCGCCGCATTGTCTAAGCACCGCCGCCGCCTGCCGCGCGCACATGCCCACCACGCAGACGGCGCCGATGCGGAGCCGCTGCGGAGCCGATGCGGAGCTGATGCATAGCCGATGTGAAGCCACTGCGGATCTCTCCTGTATAAAGGATGGTACGTACCTGCTTGGGCATGGGAGCGGGTCGAGCCACCAGTAGTCGCACGCAGGCGCCGCACTGCCGCAGCACCGCCGCCACCTAGAGCGGTGCTGAGGAGCTGATGCGGAGCCAATGCGGAGCCAATATGGCTGAGCCGCTGCTGAGCAAAGGATGGTACGCACCTGCTTGGGCATGGGAGCCGGTCGAGCGACCAGTAGCCGCACGCAAGCTCCGCATTGTCTAAGCACCGCCGCCGCCTGCCGCGCGCACATGCCCACCACGCAGACGGCGCCGATGCGGAGGAGCATGTCGCCGCTGCGAAGACGCCCATCCTGGAACAACGACAGTTCAGTTAGGATCATCGGATAGGCAACATCACAGCCACCACTCTGAAAGTCCTCCACCTGGACATGAGCTCCCCTGGCTTACCTGGAAGTCTTTAAATAGACTTCGGACGCAGGTTGGCCGTAGTAAGGACAATCTGGTCAGGTGAGGATTCTTGGATGGCTTAAACATGGAGTGCAGGTGCGGTTTTGTTCCCCAGTCGATGAAGCACCTGATGTCGTGCCCTGAGTGCCCAATCAACTGCACTCAGGGGGATTTGATGAGTGCTGCTGACAACGCCACTCTTGTGGCGGAGTTTTGGGCTGACACTGTATAGGTTTGTTGTCGACACGAAAAGAAGAAGAAGAAGCCGCCACTCTGATATATCCCGGCTCCCGTTCCCACCGCTGCAACTCCTGTGAAGCCAGGATAAAAGCCCAACTAAACTAGTTAAGGTCAAGTTTGTCCCGGGGTAAAGTTAAACTGTCACTGAAAAATTTAAATTCGAAATTAATCAGAAGAACATAGGAGTTCGAAGTTAAAGTTCGACTTCTCTCCATTGCAAAGCGAATGACAGATGACAAAGGTTTAGTAACCTTTAAGAAAAGACATGCACCACGGACAATAAACATCAATTAAGGGGGCCTATCTTATGAGCTATTAGCTACCTGCCAATAATTTTTCTTTATATTTTTCACAAAATCGCTTAAAAGCATGGTCATTTTCCTTGTCGCAACAAAATCATTGTGATAAATTGCAGAAAGTAGAAACAGATGTTATATTAAATCAAGCATTATGTCACGTTCATGTTTCCAAAGATCACACTCCTACAAGATATGATGGGATCCGCTGTTTAACTCGCCGAATTCTCGGCATATACTGGCCCGAGAAAATCTCCAACGTCGAGCTATTGGAACGCTGCCACGAAATTCCGATCGACCAGCAGATCAAGCGCCGCAAGTGGAACTGGATTGGCCACACTCTCCGAAGGGACCCCGATCACATCCCTAAGCAGGCTCTGGATTGGAATCCCCAAGGAAAACGCAAACGTGGTCGACCCAGGCAAACTTGGCGGCGCACTGTAGCGGACGAGGCGAAGAAGATCGGCAAGACCTGGAGCGAGATCAAGCGAGAAGCTCAAGACCGAACGAGATGGAGGACTGTTGTGGACGCCCTCTGCCCCATCTAGGGGACATAGGACCATAAGTCAAGTCAAGTAAGTCAAGCTGTTTAACTCATGATTATAATTACTACCTACCCACTAAATTGGTATACAAAGCATAACCAAGTCACCCCACACCCCCACATCAAAGTAAGCTTAATAAAAAAAGAAGCTATAACATCGAAACTATAAAACCATTCAATTACACATCACTAACTAATCCTGCTTAGCCCCGACACGACAAAGTTCGCAACAAATATCGCGACAAACATCGCGAACTCCGCGACGCGCCTAATGGCTTATCCCTGTAGCCGAGTGATGGGACAATAACGACATGAACCGGTATCGACATATTGGAAATCAATTATGGGAGTTACGTTATCGGCGAAAAGTAATTTAAAGGTTTTTCTCGGGAAAAAAGAAAATGTGTTAAGAGTTTTTTGGTCCTGTTTATTCGTTGATGTAAAGAATTTTCTTCGATTAATTTAGTATCATGTAATTGTCAATCGACAACGAACACGAGTGAATAAATGTTTATACGAGTAATTGAGTATTTTATGAATACACACACATACATACACACATACAAGTACGAAATGCTCAATTTAGGCGGTCTTATTACATGAAAGTATTTCATATGACGTCCACCCACAAGGTGGACCGACGACATCATAAAGGTAGCAGGAAGGCGCTGGACGCAGGTCGCTATCAACCGGGCAACATGGAAAGCATTGGGGGAGGCCTATGTTCAACAGTGGACGTCCTATGGCTGAGATGATGATGATAATGATGATTTCATATGACCCTGGAGAAGGTAGTTGTTAATTCATTTTTGTACATGAATACAAGAAAATCTACGACTCCTCAGCATAAACGTTTTGTGTTTCTTCGTCCTAACATTTGTCCTTAATAGGACTTGAACACACTACCGCAAGTGCCGTCGTACAAGACTCTAGGCTGCCGTTCAAATCTCAACCTTGAATACAAACTGTAAATATACCTGAGTAGTACTTACAGATCTATGTGGTTAAAGGTTAGTTTTGATAGAAGAGACCTTGGCTTAGTGAATAGACATTCCTGAATAAATGAAAAGTTCAGTAAAGTTATCTTATTTTCTTTAATTAATTACGTAAAAGATCCCAGACAGTGTGGTTGCTTCAGAGCTTTGTTTAGGGCCTAAATCAATAACCGATTAACTTTGGGCAGTCGCAAACTTATTAATAACTTATAAGACAACGAAATCTAGTCCTACTAATATTATAAATGCGAAAGTTTGGATGTCTGGATATTTGTTACTCTTTCACGCAAAAACTACTTAACGGATTTTGATGAAACTTTACAGTACCTATTATTGTTTATAACCCAGAAAAACATATAGGCTATAATTTTATGACAATCTGTGACAAACTAAATTTCACGCGGATGAAGCCGCCGGCAAAAGCTAGTATGTCATAAAATTATCTTCAATACCATTTCAGACATTAGCAGTTCTCTGCTGAAAATAACTTTCGTAAGTCTCAACCTCTTTCTTTTTCAGCAGTATATCATATTGTTGATGTCATCGATGGGGTAGAAAGACTCAACTTTACAACTTAGAGCTCGTTCTCATGGTAATCCAGTTTAACGGCATCCAGTAATTTTAATTTTAATCCCGCAAAACTGGACTGTCATTGTGAACACTCATAATATGTGCTTGAAATTCGAACGAATCGGTTTTTGCGGGAGACTATAAACGGGAAATTCGTGTAAACGTTCATAGATTTATGTATACCTACTACTAAACGGAATCCTGAAAAAAACTAAATGTCTCCATGGCCAGGAATAAGCCCTTGAGCAGAAATATTTTAAAACCTTGCTATTTTCAAAAGAAGCCCAAACAAACATCGCAAAATGTGTAACCTTTAAAAAGTTAGAGTAACATAACATGTACCTACGTTTCAGAGTTTATTTAACGAGATTTACGTAAGAGAGGTCGTCTGAGGCCGATTCACACATATCAGTGAAGTCACAGTTCAGGCTCAGTACCGGCACAGTGCGAAATATTCTTTCATACAGTGTCTATGAACGCATCCCCACTTGTCAGTGTCAGTGACGACACTGTGCTCTCAGTGACAGTGCCGACACCGGCAATCACGGACGTATTCGTTAACGACGATATTTTTGTCGGATCACGGACGCCGCCGCGCGGCATCAAAACAAAATAACTTACTTCATAGTTTCTGAACAAGAATATTGAAACAGCTCTCTGACATTTTAAAATATTCAAAATATTTCACTGACGCAACACTGTAGCACTGATACTGAACTGAGCGGACACTGTGACGGAACTGTGGCTTCACTGATATGTGTGAATCGAGCTTAACGGGAAGTACCCATAAACCATCGATAGAACAGTAACAATGACATCACTAGCGATAACTTTAATCTCTCAGTTTACGATATCATAATGCGCCGTCGACTATGTATGAGCGACTGGCCTCGTTGTAAAAGTATATGTCCCATAATGTAAAGCAAA
This sequence comes from Ostrinia furnacalis, assembly GCF_004193835.3. Classification (NCBI taxonomy): domain Eukaryota; kingdom Metazoa; phylum Arthropoda; class Insecta; order Lepidoptera; family Crambidae; genus Ostrinia; species Ostrinia furnacalis. Next base: position 103,286 of record NW_021134383.1, on the reverse strand, counting down.
TTGATGAGTAACGCGGTTGTGTGGTCACAGTGGGTAATGGTAGAGAGGGCTTGTTAGATGTTAATTTATAATATACCAGCTGTGCCAGTAATTTGTACCATCAATATAGCCTATAGCACTCACAAATAATGTGGCTTTGTATTGGTAAAATATTTTTCAAAATAGATTAAATAGATTCAGAGATTACCCCCACAACCTCATAAACTCAAAAACTTTACCTCTTTGTATACCTAAATAGATGTGATAAAAGTTTTCTGTATCAGTTTGAGAGAAGTCAAATTCAGTTGCTTCCTTACACTTTACATAAAGTAGCATTCATTAGATAGGTAGAAAGTATTTATTTGTAACTGTCTCAATGTTTCTTTGCCAAGAACCATCTCCAAGTAATTGAACAAAAGGTTTGTTTTTAACAAACTGCTCAAAAATTACTCAGATGTAACATGGTGAAAAAGGAGTAAAAGGTCTGTTAGACCGACCGAAGATCCTTGTACGTACACCTATGTAGGTCGTCGTTTCAGCCAAATGACGTCCACTGTTGGACAAATGCCCCCAAGCCCCCAAGGCTTTCCACAATGAACGGTCCTGTGCTGCCCGCATCCAGGTTCTTCCCGCAATCTATACCAGGTACACCTATGTAGGTACATCGAAATAATTGTTTGGTAAAGGTACGTGAGGAAATTTTTTACTTGATGGGAAACGTTATGCCGTTAAGGGCCGATTTCTCAATCGTCCGATAACTTTTAATTAAAGAATAAGTTTGGCACGTTGACAGTTTCAGTATGGGAAATATGTCAAAATGACAAGTTTGTTCATCAGATAAAACATATCTGTGTGCTTACCATGAGTTTACGTTAGGTGTGCTCGTTAGCGACTGCGTAAAAAAATGCCATTAAATGTATGACATATTGTGCAGCGCCCCTAGCGGCTACTTTCAAGAAATAAAATCTCCATAGATTTTTTTGACGTACTCTTTAGCGAGCACACCTAACGTAAACTCATGGTAAGCACACTGGCGATTGAAAAATCAGACCTAAGTTAGATTGCAGAAAACTTTGACAGATGCCTGAAGACCAAACAAAACATTCAACTTATAAAGAAACTGAAAGTAAGTTTCACTATCCATCAATCATTCTTCTTCATGTAACATTATGGTGATGAAAATACATATCTGAATCTGAAACTACTGTCTACTCACGGACATTGCCCGCGGGCGGCGTGACCGGAGGGAGCGGCGAGCGTTCGGCGAACGAACGAGCAATGTTCGGTTCGCGAGCGAACATCTAGGAAGACGATCCTGACGCACTCTCTTCAACGACCTTGCACTAAACGGTCTCGATAGTCTTGTAAATTGATACCGAATAGATAATTAATTTCATACAGTCACTCTTTTCATTTATAAACTTCCACTACACACAGTCGAAGTAACAACTACTTTTGTTTGCTCTGAAATGACTAATCACGCTTTTGTGTTAATAATTCTACCGTATCTATCTACTATGTAACGATATTTCCCAACACATGATGTTTATCTATAACGTACTATATCGATAATAACTAATGTGCAATCAATACAACATCGTAAAACACTTAATTGCTTAGTAAAACAGAAAGCTTTTGCAATCTTCTGTATTAATAATTACGATGAAAGAAAGAAGTTAAGGTTGTAACCGGGTAACATGGAAAGCATTGGGGGAGGCCTATGTTCAGCAGTGGACGTCCTATGGCTGAGATGATGATGATGATGATAATGAAGCTTGTCCCACGGAGACATCCCGTTTTTTGCAGGACCCCAAAGTCAAAGTCAAAAAATATTAATTAAATACTTACAAATCGTCAAATATTTTGCTCTTAAGGAGCCTCTACATGTCTCATAATCTTTTGACCCTACCAGCGCTTCGAGCGAGACCAACATTTGGCTAGTGCTGAGAAGAAGCGCCGCAACAAACTGAGTCATCACTGTCTGCCGATTGATATTTAGTAGTATATTTACGTTCACATGAACATCCCGTTTGCCACTTCCCGCAAAAAACCGGACCGGTTGAATTTGTAATTCGTATTTCAGACATACATGTGTGTTCCCACGAATGTCCAGTTTTGCGGGATCCTACATTACTGAGGCCCGATTCAACCAAACATTTATCCGAGAATAACTCCTGGTACAACTTATTGACAGTTTCAGTATGGGAAATAATGTCAAAACTGACGATTTATTCCGAGATTAATATTTACTCTTTTTTGGTCGAATCCACCCTGAATCCCGCAAAACTGGGATGCCGTGGGAACTATCCCCAACAAGTAATCGTGTAACCCAAGTGCCGGGCTTTATGAGCCACTGTAAAGGCTGACATGGCTCATCAACAGAATACTGCCAGAGATAGTAACCCGGAATGATGGCACTATGCTACGGAATGATCATTCGTAGCTGAAGTATAAACTTGCTGTCAGTTAACCAAATGGGAAACGCGTCTTGATTAATTTGTATAAATGTTGGCAAATTGGTGAAACTTTAGGTACGCAAAAGTTTGTGCAGTTGGATGGAAGGACGTTTGTTAATCCTTGAGACGCAAAACTACTGAACTAATTTTAAGTACATAATGGATGCAATAAAATATTGAGTATTGAGTATTACTAAAAGTTAAGTAGGTACTACACTAAACTTTCCGGCATAATAAATAAGTAGGTACCTACTAGGTAGGTACCTACCTAGGTAGGTTTCAGTCCCATCAACCCCTCGTTGTAAGTTTAATATGCTTGTGATTACCACAATAAACAGTGGCGGCAGAGTTCGAACCCGCGTCCCTCGAATCTCCATTCGGCCAGTCTAACACCGACATATGTATTTGCCTATGGTTGCTTTATGGTATGGTGACTTTTGTGGCTCTCTTCTTTAATAAAAAGAAAATATATTTTCTCTAAACACAAACATAGCCTGTATCTGTACCTAAGTACCTACCTACTTATCATCAGCTCCGACCTCGTTCCAAGTTCCAAAGCGCGAGAACTTTCACAACAGAGATTATTTTTGCCGCGCTAGTGAGCGCGTATGGTCATTCCCGGGCTGATTGATGTGTTGTTACGCTTGTACTAGTGCTGTTCTATAGTCGATAGTTTCCTGCTATAGATAAATTACTACTGTAGTTACTTGTACAGGAGTTCCATTGGTGGGAAAAAAAGTGGGATTGGGCTCTTATAGATAGGTTTTTTACTGATGCTTTCGTTCATGTTTTATGTGGTGTCATGTCATCACTTTATTTTAACAATTTCACAAGTAAAAAATAATGGTATTAAAGAGTAGGTACCTACTATATTTTTGCGTGATAATAACATAACATAATAGTATTTAATTTTGAGTAATAATGTTGTGGTTTCCAAGATAAGCTAATCAACAAATGTGGTCTGGTAGTTCATATCAGGTAAATACTTTAAAGTATTATTTTTCTTAGGCCCGATTCGACCAAACTTTTATCCGAGAATAACTCCTGGTATAACTGGCACATTGACAGTTTTAGTTTGGGAAATATGTAAAAACTGACGATTTATTCTGAGATTAATATTTTCTCTTGTTTGGTCTAATCCACCCTTAGAAGCGTTACTGTACGACCTAACATTATGTAGGACTGCTATACTTTTTCACTCGGATCAAGAGTCGGCCAGTCCCACATTCGCCGTTCGGCTATAACAAGTTCGTTCATCGACAAAATCGAAACTTTACAAACAGCTCCCAGCACTACCCCGCGGCGTGTTCAACAACAAAGCCCCGACGTACTGCGGCAACAGCGTGCTGTTTACGCGACGGAATTAGCCCAAATTATGAAACAACCGTTAAATTACACGTGGCGATAATAAGCTTTGATGAAATTATTCCGGAAAAATTAACTATTAATTGGTTTTTGTTTTTTTTATACACGACTAGCTTTCCGCCCGCGGCTTCGCCCGCGTGGAATTTTGTCTGTCACAGAAAAACTTTATCGCGCGCGTCCCTGTTTCAAAAACCGGGATAAAAACTATCCTATGTTCTTTCCCGGAACTCAAACTATCTCTATGCCAAATTTAATCAAAATCGGTTGCGAGGTTTAAGCGGGAAAGCGTAACAGACAGACAGACAGACAGACAGAGTTACTTTCGCATTTATAATATTAGTTGGGATTGGGATAAACTCTATTGAATATTCAATGATTGAGATTCTTGAAAGTTCACATTTCAATGTCTTGTAGACCATGGTATGTATTACAAAACAACGCTCTTAACTGAACTCAATATCAGTTATAGATTCCGTCCAGGTATCGGTCTAAGCATTGAAATTGTATAGTCAAAAGCTTCAATCAAGTAGGTATGCTTGGAATTTAATTAGTTTTGTTCTGTAACACAATTCTCAAACATCTATGACCTGGAAACCTGGATGTCTTTAGACACTAGTAAATAAACATCTATGACCTGGACGTCTTTAGACACTAGTAAATAAGTATTTACTGAACAAGCATGCTCTATCTAAACTTTTAGCTTTTTACCAAAAGGTAAATTCGAAGTCAAACCTAGACGCAGTTTCAAGTAAAAAAACTTATGAACAATAAATAACATTTTCTTCCGCTTTTCTCTTTTATTTTAAACATCAAAACTCTTTCGAGCTTACCTGGAAAAGATCGCTTCCTAACAATATGACTGCCTAAATTGCGCCGTTTCAATTTGGAGTTCCTTTTACATCTGTTTTGTGTGGTATACAACAAAGTACCTAATATCTACACTCGGCATCAAANCTCCACAATCTCCTGCTCCTTAAGTGCCAGTCGTCGCGGTCGTAGTGCTACAGGTACCTCATCCTTAAGCACAATCTTGAGCTGCAGTGGTGCTTCCTCCGTCTGTTCCGGTTTGTACTTCTGTATACACTCGATGACTTCCTCTCTCAAAGCTGGATCTTTCATGGGACCTACAACAGAATTAGATGAACATACCTCACTCACATAACATCCCAGTCGTTCCCATTCTTTAGTATAAAACTTTACACAACCCTTTTTAATCACAACTGTTACGTCATTCAAAAACTCTTGTCCTAGTATTACGTCGTAAGGTACATACTCTTTGTTTATTACATGAAATATTACGTCTAAATAATATTGTTCGTCTACGCACAGGTTTAGGAGACACTTTCCCAACGAACGCACTGTTCCTTGTCCAATTCCAGATAGCACCAAATCATCTTTCTCACATTTGGGCTTTCCCAACTCGATGTAAACGTCCTCCGATATGATATTCACGTCGCTGCCGGAGTCAACTAACGCTTTTTGCTGTATTTCATTCATTGTCAACACAATAACCGGCTTTTTCTCCTCCGTTTTGTTGATCTGAGAGGTTGACAATGTTGACATCTCGTCGTAAACAAATGTCGCCATCTTTGGTTCGTCGTCGTTCGTACTGGAGCCGCTAGGGGCGCTGCCTTCTATGGAGTTTGACGTAGTGAACATCGTCCGCTTCTTGTCATGATGTTGGTAGTCTTGTAGTTCGTTCCATAGCTCACCGCTGGAGGCGCCGCAGTCTCGAGTGATGTCAGCCGCGAACATAGCGCTCTTCTTTTGTCTGTGGTCGTCTTGCCGAGATTTACCGAACTCCTCCGAAGTCTTCCGATTCGCCGTCGCAGTCGAAGTGCAAGCCGATCCAACATGGCCGAATTGGTTGCACTTAAAGCACTTCATACCTTTGCTTTTATGCGGGCAATCAGTTGATGCATGTCCAGTCTCTCCACAGCTATAGCACCGAATCTTCCACGACCCTCGTCGATCACTCTGCTGCTTGCTTGTACTCACTGCACGCCTCTGCTGCACAGCACTCTGCATTTTTCTTGATATCGTTTCATAGATTTTAAGCTTCTCTTTTAAGTCGTTATAGGTTGTAACACCGTAAAGCATGATCTTGTTTGTTTCTACGTCCACGATTCCGTCAACGATGTATTTAATCGCAACGTAGTCCGGCATCTTGCCACGCTTGCCTAACTCCTTCATGATCAGCATATAGTCGAGGCATGTTTCATCCACCCGCTTCTTTCTAGCACTCATTTGTTCGTGAATAGCTTTGATGTCCACGGTGTCTGGGAATTCTTTCGATATCGCTGCTTTCAAGTCGTCCCAGCTCTTAAACGGACGTTCGGATCTGAGCCACAGCTGCGCAGTGTCCGTCAGTGACCTTCGTGCCACCAGCAGCTGCTGCAACGGAGACCAACCGAATATTTCCGCGTTGCTCTCGACGTCTTCAATCCAGCGTGACACGGGATAGGTATTATCTCTCCCGCTGTATCTAGGCACCAACTCCGCCGTCATTTGCAACATGTGCGTCGGGTTATGCGTGATATTGTCGTCATCACAATCTTCATAGTCGTCTTGTCGGCTTTTACGTCTTTCTTTGCCGTAGTTCGGCATGTTTCCGTCGTATGATCCCGTCTGAATCTTGAAACACGCCGGCCGGTACAATGGCGTCGTCGTACGCGTGTGCCCGTACGTCTTATTGAGATTTTCTCACGAAGTACACCGTCCACCGCGAAGATAATTATCCCGGACGAGCCCCCAAAATTTGTAGGGACGGGGCTTCGCAAGGAAAATCAGTTTCTTCCAACAATATGTTTATTCTTCTTTTATAAAATACAGAGCCACACTTACTCATAACCGTCTTGCCGCCATCCCCTTTCCTTCCTTCTTTCTCACTCTCCGTACATTCGTCTCGCTCACACTCGTTCGTACATCCAAAGAGTTTAAGACAATGGAGTATTTACGCCATAGATATTACAATCCTACAGTATTATTTTTCTTAGGCCCGATTCGACCAAACTTTTATCCGAGAATAACTCCTGGTATAACTGGCACATTGACAATTTTGGTATGGGAAATATGTCAAAACTGACGATTTATTCTGAGATTAATATTTACTCTTGTTTGGTCTAATCCGCCCTTAGAAGCGTTACTGTACGACCTAACATTATGTAGGACTGCTATACTTTTTTACTCGGATCAAAAGTCGGCCAATCCCACATTCGCCGTTCGGCTATAACAAGATCGTTCATCGACAAAATCGAAACTTTACAAACAGCTCCCAGCACTACCCCGCGGCGTGTTCAACAACAAAGCCCCGACGTACTGCGGCAACAGCGTGCTGTTTACGCGACGGAATTAGCCCAAATTATGAAACAACCGTTAAATTACACGTGGCGATAATAAGCTTTGATGAAATTATTCCGCCGGAATTAACTATTGGTTTTCGTATTTTTATAGACGATAGTTATACTCTATCGGATATTCAATGATTGAGATTCTTGAAAGTTCACATTTCAATGTCTTGTAGACCATGGTATGTATTACAAAACAACGCTCTTAACTGAACTCAATAGCAGTCATAGATTGTATTGTGTAGTCGTAGTGGTTCAGAACGGACTACTATGCCGAGAGGTCCCGGGTTCGATTCCCGGCCGGGCAGAAATTGAAGTGATGAATTTTAATTTCTGTGACGGATGTTACTATGTATAATATGTATGTATTTAAAAAAAAAAAGTATATAAGTAATAATATCCGTTAAGCTAGCACCCATAACACAAGCATTAAGTTGTTTACTTTGGGGCTAGCTGGCGCTGTGTAAAATTGTCCAAAGATTTATTTATTATTATTTATTTATCTATGACCTGGATGTCTTTAGACACTTAGACTAGTAAATAAACATCTATGACCTGGGTGTCTTTAGACACTAGTAAATAATTATTTACTGAACAAGCATGCCCTATCTAAACTTTTAGCTTTTTACCAAAAGGTAAATTCGAAGTCAAACTGCAATTCCAAGAAAAAAAGCTTATGAACAATAAATAATACAATTTTCTTCTGCCTTTCTCTTTTATTTTAAACATCTAAACTCTTTCGAGCTTACCTGGAAGAGATGGCTTCCTAACAATAAGACTGCCTAAATTGCGCCGTTTCAATTTGGAGTTCCTTTTACATCTGTTTTGTATGGTGTACCTACAATAAAGTATATTCTATCTATCTATTCAATTTCAAACCCATAATTTTGTCTGTCTTAAATCACGAAGAATATTCTTCTTGACATAAAAAATGTGTATGATAATTCCCTCCAATTTATGTGGCTTCAGCAAGATAAACTTCCCGACAGGACTCAGGAACATCGATTCTGTGATCGGCACCGAACCCATTTGCATGAAACGATCCCTCGAATCTGCTTTTCGAATTGAAAAATTAATATCTGATTTGCATTGTTAATGAGCTGCTCTCATGTCTACTTTAAGTTAAAGAAGAAAATTTTAATTGAATTATACATTTGGGAATTTGTAAAGCAGTCTACATTTTTGGCCAAACTCAAGACCTAGAATATACGGGGATTTTCCCAAATACAGCCTACCTTAGCATTATTTCGAGGTGACAACTAGTGGTACTTTGGAATGTTTAGTAAGTCACTGCTTACAAACGAGATACTATAGTAAAACAATACAGCGTGTAAAATAAGCCGTTGAACTGAAAAAAATCGCTTCACAGGCATCTAAAGCAGTGGATGTCTTCCGGTTGAGAGATAAAGTAAATCCCATCAAAAACAATACTTGTCAAAAAAACCAAGTCTCGCAACTCAGTTGTTCTACGGTAAAAAGTTGTGAGATCCATGTAATACCAAGTCCAGGCCAGGAAATCTTTAACGTTTTACATAAATTATTGACTTGGCCATCGCACTAAATAATTTAATTTACACGTGTTTTCATGCGATGGCCAAGTCAATATATTTATGTAAAACGTTAAAGATTTCCTGGCCTGGACTTGGTATTACATGGATCTCACAACTTTTTACCGTAGAACAACTGAGTTGCGAGACTTGGTTTTTTTGACAAGTATTGTTTTTGATGGGATCTCATTTCTTTTTGTATTTTGTAGACAGCAGTTATGTATCTAGAAAACTGGACCGAAATTGAAAAATTTTACTCGACTTAGCGGTTGCACTACCGTGCCCCCAAATATTTTAGTTTTTCCTTGATTCATACACCAAACACTACTTATATTCCAAATTTGAAGCTTCTAGGTCTGCTAGAAGTGCCTTAGAATTTTGATGATCGGTGAGTCAGTCAGTGAGTCAGTGAGTCAGTGAGTGACAAAATTAAGTAACTTTGACCCGTTATAATTCTTAAACTACTGGTTCAAATTGAATGAAATTTTAAATATACCGTGTCTTTACAATGCCTGCATAGCTAATGAAAATTCAGCCTTCTAGTTTTATCCACAACGAAGTTACAGGCGGTCGAAAATGGCCTGAATTGCTTCGAGAAAAGGATGGTACGGCCGTGCCGCTTTTTTGCTCGACTTGGTGGGGGCACTGCCGTGCCCCCCGATTATTAATGTAATAGGACGTCTACCCACAAGGTGGATAGATGACCTCTGAATGATAATGACTTCTGGTGAAAGGTAGCAGGAATGCTCTGAATTCAGACTACTACCAACCGGTCGATTTGGAAGTCATTGGGGGAGGCTTATGTTTGACAGTGGACGTCCTGTAGCTGAAATCATGATGATGATAAAAGTGACGATGATGTCAATGATAAAGATAATGACGATGATGGGGATGATGACGTTGATGATGATGATGATGATAATGCCGATGGTGATGGATATAATACTGACCCTGTCGGCGACGCCGCCGGGGAGGACGCTCTTGACGAGCACGCCGGAGGAGCGGCCGCCGACGATGCCGAACGCCAGCCCGGAGCCGTCGTTCACCAGCTCCACCACCTCCACCTGCGCCCATTCGCCGAACACTTGCTGTCAACAAACGCATAGCATTACAAAATAGAATGAAACAAGTTTTACCATACCTACTTGCATAAATAAGAACCTCACGCCCGTTTTCAATGATGCTTGCATAAGTGAAGCAGCAAATTAAACGCACAGCATTGAATAGAGCTCTGTGATTTGTTCGTGTGTGTGTGTGTCACCCTGTACGTCCACGCGCACTGTGAAACCTCATAGTAATGTTTGTGAATACGGGCGTCAATGACGCCCAAGTCAAGAAAGAGATGACCTAGGAGTGAACCGCTTGGAGACGCATGATACGGAGGGCTGATCAAATAAAATGCTAAGAAGAATACCTCCTTGCTTTGTCTTAAGCAAACTGCTCACCTCGAAGTACTGCAGTTCTTTGAGAAACCTTTTAGACTAAGAGCTAGTGAACGCCAGACCTACGTCATTTTATAAAAGCTGAAAGTTTGTCAGCGTATGCTCCCAATGTAGGATATAATGTTGGTGAATTATGAAGTTTGGGTCGTGGTGGCTTTGGGAGCTACCCTAAAAAAACTGTATTTCAAGGAGTTGGAACTGTCAAAACTGTCTGGCTGTTGGGGATAATACTTCTAATTATTGTCCAAATATTATACATAAAAATCAGATTTAATAGNGACGTCTATCCACAAAGTGGACAGATGACCGCTAAATGATAATGACTTCTGGTGAAAGGCAGCAGGAAGACTCTGAATTCAGACTACTACCAACCGGTCAGTATGGAAGTCATTGGGGGAGGCTTATGTTTGACAGTGGACGTCCTGTAGCTGAAATCATGATGATGATAAAAGTGACGATGATGACGATGATGTCAATGATAAAGATAATGACGATGATGGCGATGATGAGGATGATGACGTTGATGATGATGATGATGATAATGCCGATGGTGATGGATATAATACTGACCCTGTCGGCGACGCCGCCGGGGAGGACGCTCTTGACGAGCACGCCGGAGGAGCGGCCGCCGACGATGCCGAACGCCAGCCCCGAGCCGTCGTTCACCAGCTCCACCACCTCCACCTGCGCCCATTCGCCGAACACTTGCTGCCGACAAACGCATAGCATTACAAAAAATAGTGAAACATAAAACTTAAAGTATACCTACTCGCTTATACAGGGTGTCCCAAAAAGTAGTGTCAAGTCGAAGCCCAGAGATAGAGCGTCATTAGGGCTATCCAAAGCACCCCAATGTTGTAAAAAAACATAACTCAAAAACTATCAAAAGTCACGGTGATTTGGGTGTGCCCAAAGTGATGCTCTACCTCTGGGCTTCGGCTTGACACTACTTTTTGGGACATCCTGTATAAGAACCTCAAAGATACCCAAGTCCCAGGACCGAAAAGAGAAGACCCAGGACCGAGCTGCCTGGAGACGCGTGATACGGAGGGCCGACCAAATAAAATGGGAAAGAGCCACACAAAGAAGTTTAACTACTTGCTTGCTCTTTAACAAACTGCACACATAACGGTACCACAGTTCCTTGAGGAACCTTGATCAGTTTAGCTTGAGCATAATGGTAGTAAAGTCAATTAAAAACACATTACCACTTCTGCGTCGCGCAGTCGGGTAAAAATAAACAAATCTCAGAGTCACTTAGCGACCTGATAGAGCGCTAATAAGCTTCTTGTGTCTCTGCCACATTTCTAATAAAAGCAGAATATCGTCAATGTAGCACAAAGCAGATTTTTTTGGACAATACGATACTTCTTCTTTTAAGTATCTAAGAATGTGCTTCTTTATTTACTTTATAATTACAGGGATGTCACACGAGCTTATCAGTGTTAATCGAGCCTAAATACGGCAATCTTCGAACATAATATCAGTGTACTCATAATTATGTCCCAAACTGGACACTACGAAGCTAAAATAAGAGCCTATCTTATTACAGAGCTAGCGCCAATAGCTATCGCACCCTTTTCTAGTCCCTCGCGGGGATTGACGTGCCATTTGTCTTGTAAACGGGATAGCCTATCGAAAAGGACTGGGATTTTAATCGGATATCCTAATAAGATTAAAGTTCAATCACTCCAAAACACTATTCCTACAGAAAATTACTCGAAAGTAAATATAATTTCCTTCGAAATAGGTACTCTGATGACTGATGTAGACCTTATAAAATAATCTACAAAAGAATTTTCTGCTAATGTCAATTATTGTAAAAGTTCGATACTTTACACTGCTCTTTTAAAATATTGAATTTAGTGCACGATTGCGAGTGAAATAGCATGTACAGTGAGCCTCTTTTTTTACTTTGGTAAACCAGAGTGACTGACATAGCCCGCAGAATCGCTAAAATCAAGTGGCAGTGGGCAGGGCACATAGCTCGTAGAGCTGACGGCCGCTGGGGCAGGAAAGTTCTTGAGTGGGCAGGCCTCCCACTAGGTGGACCGACGATCTGGTGAAGGTCGCGGGAGGCACCTGGATGCGAGAGGCGCAGGACCGGTCTTTGTGGAAATCCTTGGGGGAGGCCTTTATCCAGAAGTGAACGTCTTTTGGCTGAAACGAACGAACGAGCCTCTTTGTTTTGCAATTTTGAGGATATACTGCTTTGTTCTCGCATCCAGATACTTCCTGCGATCTTCACCAGATCGTCGGTCCACCGATTCGGATGCCTGCCTACACTTCGTTTTTTTGGACCGTGGTCGCCACTTAGGATATAGCTAGCGGGCAGCGCAGTACTAGTCGTTATAAAGATCGTTGCTTTTTTCAGCAGTGCAAGGCATTTGATTGAAAGGACCACGACGACGTTAATAGCTGTCACAATGACAGTGAAGTACTGAACAAATCTTAAATAGGGTAAGCAGTGGGTGGGGCACTATAGCTTGTAGAGCTGATGGCTGCTGGGGCAGAATAATTCTCGGATTGCGACAACAGGCCAGAAGACGTAGTGTGGGCAGGCCTCCCAGTAGGTGGACCGACGATCTGGTGAAGGTCTCGGGAAGTGCCTGGATGCGGACACCTACGTTGTCCGGTCATTATGGTAATGCTTAGAGAAGGCCTTTGTTCAGCAGAAGACATCATTTGGCTGAAACGAAAAGAAAGTAAATAAAAAACAAACCATGATGCGCTTGATCCGCCGCTTGCTGTGTGGCCTGCGCGCGCAGTGTTCCGATCAGCTGACCTTCTCCGCCATCTTGTAATCTCACTGACAGTTGTCGCGGAAACAGCCGAGCGCGCCCGAGCACGTCGCGACAGGAACGCCGAATCGGACCACCTTCTCGCACATTTTCGTTGCAATCGTGTTTTTTGACGGATTGAGCGGAGGGAGTTCTGAAACAAAGAAGATCCTAATTATTTTTAAGCCCATAATATATTAATTCCAGTTTCTATTTTAACAAAGCCTCCAATTAACACAGCAAAAATATATTCTTCAAACTTCTTTCATTCTTTATTTAGGTAAAATTCTACTTTTGATATTTGTTTTCCATTTCAACGTACGAGATCTAATGTAAGTAGGTACCCCGGAGGTTAGGTATAGTGGAAAACACCATCAGTCTCTGAGCTACATTTTAGTTACATAGTAGCACTAATTACAAATACATAATATCGTTTGTACCAAGACCCAAGGATTTCTCTTGTTTACATTGATTATTCTCCAACTTCAAATGCACGTCGAAAACACAGAAATAGTTATTCATAGAGTAAAAGTAGGTTAACTTACAAAATATTATAACCATGTTCTGCAAGAAAGTAACACTGCATTATTGACTGTAGGTCCTTCATCTTACAGATCTATTTTGCTACGCAACATTTGACTGCCAGTTCGAATAACAAGGTGTGAGGATGAAAACAACGGTTTATGAATTGTATTTGTTTTGCGGAAATCATAACAATATTTTATGCCAATATCCTTTTACAGTATTTATATGTAAATGAGTCCTGTGCCCCAATTTTCGTCCATATTGAATGTATGTTGATTTAATTGGAATAATAAAAACATGTTGATTCTTTCACGTCAAATATCAATGAAAATAAACAACTGAAAAAAATATCTCGGAGCAAATCGAGTGGGTTTTTATCAAAGAGCCTAAGTTTATATTTAATATTGGCTTAAGATATAAATAAGTCCTTATGTTTGACTTGTAGATTATATTGAATAAGTCTTTGTAGGCATTAGACCTTTTCTAGCCAATTGAGAGATTGATTAAATCTTTCGGTGTCACTCTGAAATTGTTTTTCTTTCATTCATAGTTTATAGAAACTAAAATAGGCATTCTATGAGGATGATATAAGATGATTAAAATGTTGACACTCAAGCAGGAAAGTTTTTTCACCGGACAACGGACCGTCAAAAAACGGATATCCTTTGTTTGATGTAAATTTTATTGTCGGACCTATATCCGATGCACACGTTCATTATAAACCATACACCACCGCTAAATCCGGCTTAAAAATCGGGCCGTTGTCCAGTCAAAAAAACGGATGTCTACAAACGGCCTCGTAGCAAAAAACTACGGAACCCTAAAAACGGACAACTCGGCAACTAAGATGATTTAAATGTTGACACTCAAGCAGAAACAAATCGAATTGTATCCGCTAATATAAAGTAGAAAAAGCTCTCGAACGGGCAACTCAGCAACTAATTCCATCAAGCACCCCAAAACGTAACGCCAGTTATTGCATTAGTTTCGGTTCTAAAAATAAATCCCGGCGAGTGGAGGAAAAATGGGAATTCTCGGGAACTTCCCAACTCGGGTAATAACTCGGACTGGGGTCTCTTGGAAGTTGGAGGAATCCTTAAGATGGGGACACATGAGTTCGGGCGATGGGAATTTGACGAATGATAAGTTTGGTTTGGAGATGTCATTAAAAAAATCCAGAGTTGAAGTCTTCTTATATTTTTACTTACAAATGCATGTAGTAAGGTACCTACTTGGTGATTAAGAGACATTTAAAAAGCTCTTTAGAAAGCCAATATCCGAGAAAAAATTACTTTCATGAATTTATGACTGAGTTATCTTACACTTTTTCTTTTTTAGTAATTGTACTGATCAGACATAAATAAAGCTTAATATGTTGTGTCAAATGTATATTATTATTATTGTTTCAAAAGTTTATTATGTGCAGCTGTGCCTGATTAATCAATGCATAAGTTACTCTATTTGGATACTAGTAAAAAATATAAATGCTACATTTCAGTTATAAGACATAGTACAAATATCCACATTTCTTGGAACTCCACTCAGCTAGCCTTGGCCTTAAGATCTACAACTTCATCCTTACTTCTCGAGAACTGAAGTAAGTAGCTACTTAACCTTTTGAAACCGACAATCGAGGATCGATCCATAAAGATTGGAAATTAAAGGCTTCAAATCTGAAAGTGTTAGCTATTTTTAAGAATCCTTATAACTTTTTGTGAGTTAAAATATGTATTAAGAAAACATGCATGTATTAATTATAGATAAGTAAGTATCAACTGGCAGTTTTTTCTATACACCGGTTTTTCCCACAGTAGATAATTTAGGAAAATATTATCGAGTTACTTATAGTTGTACAACACTAACATTTTTATTAAGACCTTGGGTGTGCTATTTTCTGTTGTACCATAGACAGATTACCATAAAATATAGACTGTCAACCTTCACAAAAATAGAACACTGAAAACATACGTTTTCAGCTTTTTATTTACTTGAAGGGGTGCCAAGGAAATCTTGTTCGGAACTATTGAACGAGCACATAGAGCGAGTGTGCACTCGACTCTTTGCACAGAGAGAAACGTGCAATTTATAACTCACTGCAAGCTGTATTAAGAGCCATAATCGGATTGGAAAATGTGCTATATACGCAAAATAAGCGCTGGTATTGTTCATTACTGAACACATCTATACTTAATAATTTAATTTAATGATAATTTATTAGTTCTTTATACATATTATTAATCAACCAATGTAATGACATGTTATTTTCTTTTTCGATGTAAAGTCTACTAGTTACTCTTTTTAATATTTGCATGCGTCCTAGTTTGAGCAAATTTCAGTGCAACCTACCAAATCTATGTAAGACTACTTATGTACCTGGAATTACGGAAATAAAGAAATTTGATTTACTAATTAGTATAAGTTGAAGAGTTTCTTTGTTTGCTTGAACGTGCTAATATCAGGAACTACTTTTGTGTTGGACAGCCCATTTATCAATGAAGGCTTTAGGTACTATACAACCTCGATATACCTACAGCCAATATGGGCGGAGCAGTAAAGAAAAATGTTTGCAAAAACGGGAAATATTCAAACTATTTTCACGCGTACGAAGTCGCGGGCACAGCCAGTCAATAATACATTTTCTTATTAATTATATCCACCACAATAAAACCCCTGAGATAGCTCTTGCGTATTTAGAGTGGCTGAAGAATGAATCAGATTACAAGAAACCCTATATCAGCAACAAAACAGGAGCTTCCTCGGATGAAGTCGTTCTTAAAGCTCGTTTTATTATTGAAGGCTTCACAAAGCTTTTGTCTGCCGTCTGTGTAAGGCTCAATTCAGATCTGTGTATTACACAGTCCTTTCAATGACTCCAAATTGAAGGTAGACGTTATTATTACGTGGAATTGGAGAGTTTGAAGATGAATGATGCTCAATTTTTGGTAAAATAAAAGTAAAAAGAAATCTGTCATGCTGATTATTTTGTAACTTGTCTAAGCTTGACTAAACATCTTTTAGAAAACGATCTGCTTCCTCGTCTAGCAATATTTTGATTTCTTGATCGTGTTTTCATAAAACTTTGCCGAAATAAACTTTATTTTGTTGTAAAAAAAAGATAAGAAAATATTTTGATAAATATTAAATAACAAAGGCAGAGAAATTGTAACTGTGAAGACGTGATGTTCTTAGGGAAAAACATAACCCTCCTTCTAGCGCAGTCGAGTGAAAAGAAGACAGTACACGATTTCCAAGTGAATAAAAAAATGAATGTATTTTTTACGCATACACATGATCAATGTATGTCATATTATGCAGTTTTGTCTTCAGTCACCCATGGAAGGGAAAAAGAAAAGAAATTCCTGGTGACCCTGTTTGAATGAATATTAATGATGTCACTTCTCTGGCATGGTGACGTCACCGTCTAGTTGGATCAACCTTTTGTATTTTCGCAGCTTGTTTTTTCTGTGTTTTATTGGTTGGAGCTTTTAACATAATTATGCATAAAATTTTGCTTTAGAGCTTTTGAAGACTGTGGCCTCTTTTGGAATTGAAATATCAATTGCAACAAAATTGTAAGTCTTACAATTTTGTTGCAATTGATATTTTAATTCCAAATTCTTGATGGATTTTCGTGTGTAAAGCTTTTTTCGGGGATTAGAAGACGCCTTGTAAAATGTCCAAGGATAATAGTATTATCAAGATCACTACAACATTGCCATTAATCTACATAAATATAACTCAAAGGTGACTGACTGACTGACATGATCTATCAACGCACAGCCCAAACCACTGGACGGATCGTGCTGAAATTTGGCATGCAGGTAGATGTTATGACGTAGGCATCCGCTAAGAAAGGATTTTACGAAACTCCACCCCTAAAGGGGTAAAACGGGATCCACATTTACGAAGTCGCGGGCGGCCGCTAGTGGGATATAAAATAAATAAGATTATGAAAAATATCTATTAGTTAAGGATAAAATAGAGATCGCTATAGAATAAAAATAGTCCGGATTTTACGGCGTGTGTAGTCCGCGTGGTGCGCTATAAAGACTGACCGACCGAAACCCATAATAATAAGATATTATGTGGCCCTGAACATTTTTCACCACTCTATCTATTGCCGAACTAAGAAACATTTACATCTACCAGACAACGGACTACAGATAATATGAATAGGCACTTGCAGGGCAGAATTATGTACCATCCTAGACTGCATCCCACTTAACATCAGGTGCGATTGTGGTCAAATACCGGCCTTGTTATGCATAAAAAAATATTCATACATGAAATTAAGAAATTTTAATTTAATTAATTCAATGCATATTGCACACAGACACCTCTAGCATAATAATCCAGAACGCAAACTACCAAGCCAGGGAGCTGAAGTATAGCAACCGTATTCACAAACGATGCTTGCTAACCGAACGCACAGCGTTAAATAGAGCTCTGTGATTGGTTTGTGTGTCACCCTGTGCGTCCACGCGAACTGCGAGACCTTATAGTATTATAATATTTGTGAATACGGGCGTAAGTCTTTCTGCTTGTCCCAGTAAAAATATAAATAAATAAACCATTATCAAACAGGACAATTTCGCGCTCCCACGATCACATTACAAAGGCTCCCGTTATATGATTCTGGAAGCCCCCGGGATTACGCATGTTATTCGACAAAAGATTTCCCGGGAAGAACGGAATATAGAATTTGCTAAGCCAGGAGTCTTGTTCGTTGTCGAATATCAAGGACGGCAGATAAAGCTGTTAAGGTGGAGTCAAGATCAGTTTACTCGGGTGAAAATTGAATGATGTGGAGAACTTTAGTGGATTTTGATTTGGGTTTGGCTCTAACTACCTTTCATTTTAAGAAAGTTTAGAGTAATATATCGCCATTCTTATGCTGACTCTACACCAAACCCATGAGTTGTTAATAGGCTCAGCAATCTAAATATATACAACTGAAAGGTGACTGACTGACTGACATAGTGATTTATCAACGCACAGAACAAACCACTGGCGGATCGGGCTTGGCATGCAGGTAGATGTTATGACGTAGTAGGCATCCGCTAAGAAAGGATTTTACGAAACTCCACCCCTAAGGGGGTAAACGGGGGTCCACGCGTTCGAAGTCGCGGGCGGCTGCTAGTTTAATGTAATTTCACAATCGTTTAAGCTTTAAGTTAAGTTAAAATCGTACTTTTAAAATTGCAGTTAAATTTAACTTAATAATCGAAATATTTTTGCACAAAATAATAAACAAAGAAAGGACTACAAAAATAAATTATTAGTAATATGTAAGTAATAGGTTAATTAAAATCTCGATTCTGTAAAAATTTTATCAGTATTTATAAAAGCTCTGACTGACTCACTCATTACGAAATCTCAGAAACTACAAGTGCTAAAAGTCTCAAATTTTGCATGGGGGTTCCTTTTAAAACGTAGGTGCTCGCTCAGTAAGACGGGATTTTGCAAAATTCAACCCCTAAGGGGGGTAAAACGGTATCCACGCGTAAGATAACGCGGGCGGCCGCTAGTTTAAAATATTTCTCAAGTTCAGTTACCCGCTGTATTGCAAAAGTAGTGCTCAGTATAAAAAGCTCAGGCTCAAAGGTATCTAATTATAAGTTAACCTCAGGACGCCTCTCAAAGGCAGCTTAAAGCACGCAAATTGCCAAGTTGCCGATCAACTTTAACCCCAGTTAATTTGAGAAGGTTTGTTGGTAAACAACGCAGACAACTTGCTTGGTAGACGCCATATTGGATTAAGTGATTAACTGAAGGATCAAAAAAGTTTCAGATACAATTCCCATCTGAGGAAATCGATTTTTTGTTTTAAGGCAGTGTTTTTCAACCTGTAATTCGCCCCCAGGCCTCCATAGGAGGGTCGCGAGAGGTCTTAAAATCTACAAATGTAAAAAAAAAACAGAACAATTATAAAGATAGATTTATCCGAAATCGTATTATGCAAATGTATAAATGTGGTATGGATTAAAATTCGGTTCCATGTCTGGGGTCTGTTTTAAGGAATAGAGAATCAAAGATTAAACCTATCTGTGTGACTAGTCCTGCAGACTAGCCGAAGAAGAATTAGTAAACTCATGGTAATTATGATCAAATGAGGAAAATTATCTTCCACTTCAATGGCATCTAAATAAAAAGGCGACAACAGCTTCACATTGTCAATGTCGATTCAAGAGTCTGCTATTGTGATAGTGGGTATCTCCTACTCATAACACAAGTACGAGTATATACGAGTATTTAACTGAAGGAAATATTGTACAATAAAAGTCTTTTGGAGCATTGTGGGATTTCTTAACCGATTGAGTCCCAGACGGCATTAATTAATGTCATAACAATTGATATCTATTGTGTCTAGATTCGCGGAGCTTGAAGGATTAAAAAGTGGACTTCTCAAAATGGGTATATCTCAAATTGTGGAGTACGTAAAACGGGTAGGTACCTATTTCTAAAAAAGGGGAGTTAGCTAAATGAAATCCACATTATGAGATATCCCCGTTTTGAGGAGTGTACATTTTAGGAAATCCCCATTATGCTACTAAAGGAAAGAAAAGTAGTTTAAAAAACACAAGCCACAGATATTTCCAGCCAGTCGTAAACCCAATACGATTCGACCTCTATTCACTGCACTGATCTAGCACCAGAGACACTCGAATGGAATACGAATGAGGCAAACACTCTTCCTGTCCGAGGGTATTTAGCACTTTAAGGCCCGATTCAACCAAACTTTTATCCGAGAATAACTCCTGGTATAACTCACTCATTGACAGTTCCAGTATGGGAAATATGTCAAAATGACAAGTTTATTCTGAGATTAATATTTACTCTTGTTTGGTCGAATCCACCCTTAGTGTTAGTTTTACACCCGTATTCACAAACGATGCTTTTTTTTTTTTTTTTTTATCCACAACGAGGAAGCTCTTGGCCTGTATCTCACCTGATGGTAAGTGACGATCAGGCCGAAGGTGGAAGCGAGCTTCACCCGGAATCCTCAACCACGGAGGAACTGGCTATCTTACCTCTAACTGCCGGAACACAACAATGCTGTTAACATTGTTGTTATGGCGACAGACTTAGGTAAGATGGTGGTAGCTAGCCAGGCGGACTTAGAACAAGCCCTACCACCAACCAAACCGAACAGAAAAATCTGCCCCCACTGGGAATCGAACCCGGGACCTCTGCGTCCGAAGCAGGTGGTCTTACCACTAGACCACAGAGGCGGTTAACTTAACGGTTAACGGTTGCTTACTTAAGTGAAGCAGCAAATCGAACGCACAGCGTTGAATAGAGCTCTGTGATTGGTTCGTGTGTTACCCTGTGCGTCCACGCGCACTGTGAGACCTCATAGTAATATTTGTGAATACGGGCGTTAGTCTTTTCGACGCAATACACGGTCATTATAAGTGTAAAACGGAAGTAATTTATAAATGTGAATTCACTCGCAATAACGCAGTTTCATCAGCATAATCAGAGGTGGAATTGTGTGAAGCAATCGTAATTATTTGACAGTTCATAACGTACCATTATTCTGTCAAACGCTTTGTTTAACTGACTTTATCGTACGTTATGAACTGTCAAATAATCAATCGACTTCAAAAAAGGAGGAGATTATCAATTCGACCCGTATGTTTTTTTTTTCTATGTTTGTTACGCGATAACTCCGCCAATTATGAACCGATTTGAACAAATCTTTTTTCGGCGTATAGGTAATACCTCAAGGGTGGTCCCATTTAAATTTAATAATAGAAAAAACAACCCCCAAGGGTGGAAAATTGGGGATGAACTTTTTTATACGCAATATTTTTAATTTTTAGTTTTTTTTTTGTGTTCATGCATTTGAAGTCGGTTTTATTTTTTAAAATGTTAATTATTACGATTGCTTTACACAATTCCATCTCAGATCACTTAGTAAAAAAACTCATGAAAACTCACAAAAGTCATTTATTTTTGCAAATGCACTTTTACACGTCCCCGTATTAACCCTGGCACTGCTTCGGGACAATAAATGGACCAGTGCTGAGAAGAAGCAGCGCAAGAAACTCAGTCACTATTCTTACTATTCTATAGTCACTAGTCTATTCTGCAGGAGTACTTCTCTCGCTTTCTATAGGCATGGCCTACAGAAAACCTCCAGAAGGGTTAGGTACCTATCCTCCCTAACCCTTCTTCGCATATTGTTTCCCCTGATCACTTACGACATCCACTGGAAGAGTGGGGGTGGTGCTATTCTACTCTGCCATAACCACACGCATTACTTGTTCTACATAAAAAGCAGAGCACGTCCCTAATTAATTACCATTATCCTAATTATTGCTTGGCTTGTTTTGAAACTGCTAATTACTATAATGCGTTATAATTTGAAACCTCGCCCTTTTCGTGTCATTAGAGCTCGTCAGGTAATTACCAACCACCTGCACCGAAACACCCTCGCTTGATGACTACGGATCAGCTATGGGGGTAGTAGGTACAGTTAGCGTGAATTCGTGACACACAAAGTGGTCAAAAATTTGATAACACAGCCTTATTTATTTATTTAATCTTTAGCACATAAACTAACAATGCACTGTGGCGGACTTAATGCCCGATGGCATTCTCTGCCAGTCAACCACGGGTCATGCAGAAAGAGTAAGGCGGTGCAAAAAATTTACATTTTTGATAATAAACCTACTTACATAAGATTACATAAAATAAATAACATAATACAAATAAATATAATAGACATACACATAAATACATTATTCAAAATGTAACAAAGACGTGTTGCGAACTTTTTGGCTACTTTTGGCGACACGAAGTTTTTGCCCATATTTCCTGCTTCACCTACTCGGTTGTACATGTCGACTCATTCACATCTTACAATTTGCATTTTGGCCATTTTTTCCCTATTAAAATGGAAATTGCTGCCTATTCGAGGACTCATAACCCATTTTTTGTTTTTATGGGCTACTATATTCATGACGACAAATTAGTATTGTACCCAAGTAATTCATTTGTTTGTCGGCAATGCCAAAACAAAGTAATTTGCCCCGAGCGTCCGCAGAATGTTCGGGCAACGCCGATCGACATAAATTGGCCCCATCGATATCTTCTTGTCTCAACTCCTGACTAATGTCTCCCGTTTATATCTGGAACACCATTGAGTACTAGTGCTGTTACACATACATACACTATCGATAGATTTATTGAACATTCGATTGTCGATAAAATTGATTCAAGCAAACTTTGACGTTGTAGAAGCGGTATTGGGAACGCAAATTGCAAGTATGAAAAATATTATGATATTTTCTAGATAATGAAAGCTTACATTATTTCTTTTTACTCGTTACTGTTAGATTAGTGAATTAACCGATTGGACTAAGAACCTTGAACGCCATACCTGTTACCTCCTATAGCTGGAAGTTGAAAGAAAGTTTGTCAGCACTAAGCAACTGTAACTACTGCCACAGATAATAATGTCTATTGCTTCATAGATATTGCGTCACGAATGCTACTTAGGCTCTCAGGTTAATCGGTAATACAGCGTTATTATCGATAGGCGCCCTAAATCTTCACAACACTATTGAACAGCCCCATAACGTTGTCCCTTGGCCACGTTCCATAGAGTTCTTGGCAAAGCAACTTAAATCCATTTTCATGCAGTTCACTTTTACCATCTCAGTATAAACCGTTACTTAATACGGAATATCCTCGTAGCGCCCACGCACCTTTTGATAACCCAAAATAAACATGGCGACTACAGCCCAGAACTTTTTTCAACTAACTTTCAATTACCGCCCATGCGCCTTTCAGAAGGCCATATTATTAAACTTTGTCTAGATTTTTGAAATTTCGCGGCTTAAAGAAATAATTTAATTCGATTTCTGAACGAAATATTATTGTTATCGATTATTGTATCTGGCTGGTAATCGCTGTTCCAATGCCTTAACGTTTTTTATGATTAAAAATATATTTTGAAGTTTCTCTGTGGTCTATTGAAAATAAAAGAATGGCGGCGATTGCCTTCGTAAAATCGTAAAAACTGTGTTTAATTTAATATCACAAAGTAAAACTTAAAACTCATAATCGCTACATGGTAGCAGAGCGTAGTTCGATCTACGGACCTCGTAGTTACTTGCTCAAAATGGAGGTGCGATATGAGGAAGTAAATAATATTGTGCGCCTCGTGGACGCCGATTCATATTCCATGTGGAAATTCCAATTTACCATACTACTAAACAGTTATGGTCTGATGGACGTAATACAACCACAAGATGAAAAACAAAGAGTTGTGGACGTCAAAAGGGACGCACAGGTACAGAAAATCATTGTTCAAACAATTGATAAGCGACATATACCTTTGATCATGTGCATGAAAAACGCTAAAGAGATGTATGACAAACTCGAGTTCATATTTGAAAAAACATCCGGTGAGCAAAAGTGCAATTTGTTACAAGAGTTCTACAAGTATACGTTTGATCAGACGAAAGACATCACGTATAACGTTTCAAACATACATAACATTGCCCAAAAGCTAAATTCACTTGGAGAGAACATCCATGAAAATATGATAATATCAAAGATACTTTCGAGCTTGCCACCAAAGTGGAATTATTTCATCACTGCTTGGGATTCAACCCCATTAACAGAGAGAACGTTAAATCAACTAACGTCAAGACTGTTATCGGAGGAACAGAGACAGAATAAAGAAGATGTCATGACCACAACGGTAGCATTTAGAGCGCAAACAAGAAAATATCAGAAATTTGAAAAGAAGTGTTCGATATGCAAAAAGAACAACCATACTGATNCTCCTTTCAGTTTGAGCATTTGTCCGAAGTATTTCATGAGATTTATAACGATAATTTTCAGAGTTTATTTGTATGGAATCCATTTCAAGATAGTAACTGATAGTCAAGCCTTCGAGCTGACGCTGGAAAAAAAGGATTTGTCACCTAAAGTTGCTCGCTGGGTATTATATAGGGTTGCCAACCGTACTATCTGTCTGTCTGTCTGTCTGTCTGTCTGTCTGTCTGTTACGCTTTCCCGCTTAAACCTCGCAACCGATTTTGATGAAATTTGGCATAGAGATAGTTTGAGTCCCGGGAAAGAACATAGGATAGTTTTTATCCCGGTTTTTGAAACAGGGACGCGCGCGATAAAGTTTTTCTGTGACAGACAAAATTCCACGCGGGCGAAGCCGCGGGCGGAAAGCTAGTATTTTGATAAATATTAAATAACAAAGGCAGATAAATAGTAACTGTGAAGACGTGATTTTCTTGGGGAAAAACATAACCCTCCTTCTTGCGCAGTCGAGTGAAAAAAAGACAGTACACGATTTCCAAGAGAATAGAAAGAAAGAAAGAAAGATACATTTATTACAATGGACATCACACAAATACAGGCAATTACATAGACATGACAGTGGCACATAATAATGGAAGAAGAAAAATAAAATAAAAACAAGAGTAAACTGAGCAGTGCCACCCATTCACCAACATGATGCCCACTGCAACGGGACCCCACTCAGCATAAAAAATGAATGTATTTTTTACGCATACACATGATCAATGTAAGTCATATTATGCAGTTTTGTCTTCAGTCGCCCATGGAAGGGAAAAAGAAAAGAAATTCCTGGTGACCCTGTTTGAATGAATATTAATGATGTCACTTCTCTGGCATGGTGACGTCACCGTCTAGTTGGATCAGCCTTTTGTATTTTCGCAGCTTGTTTTTTCTGTGTTTTATTGGTTGGAGCTTTTAACATATTATGCATAAAATTTTGCTTTATAGCTTTTGAAGACTGTGGCCTCTTTTGGAATTGAAATATCAATTGCAACAAAATTGTAAGTCTTGATGGATTTTCGTGTGTAAAGCTTTTTTCGGGGATTAGAAGACGCCTTGTAAAATGTCCAAGGATATTATCAAGATCACTACAACATTGCCATTAATCTAAATAAATATAACTCAAAGGTGACTGACTGACTGACATGATCTATCAACGCACAGCCCAAACCACTGGACGGATCGGGCTGAAATTTGGCATGCAGGTAGATGTTATGACGTAGGCATCCGCTAAGAAAGGATTTTACGAAGCACCACCCCTAATGGGGTAAACCGGGGTCCACGCGTACGAAGTCGCGGGCGGCCGCTAGTGGGATATAAAATAAATAAGATTATGAAAAATATCTATTAGTTAAGGATAAAATAGAGATCGCTATAGAATAAAAATAGTCCGGATTTTACGGCGTGTGTAGTCCGCGTGGTGCGCTATAAAGACTGACCGACCGAAACCCATAATAATAAGATATTATGTGGCCCTGAACATTTTTCACTACTCTATCTATTGCCGAACTAAGAAACATTTACATCTACCAGACAACGGACTACAGATAATATGAATAGGCACTTGCAGGGCAGAATTATGTACCATCCTAAACTGCATCCCACTTAACATCAGGTGCGATTGTGGTCAAATACCGGCCTTGTTATGCATAAAAAAATATTCATACATGAAATAAAGAAATTTTAATTTAATTATTTCAATGCATATTGCACACAGACACCTCTGGCATAATAATCCAGAACGCAAACTACCAAGCCAGGGAGCTGAAGCATAGCAACCGTATTCACAAACGATGCTTGCTAATCGAACGCACAGCGTTAAATAGAGCTCTGTGATTGGTTCGAGTGTCACTGTCACCCTGTGCGTCCACGCGCACTGCGAGAACTCATAGTAATATTTGTGAATACGGGCGTAAGTCTTTCTGGTTGTCCCAGTAAAAATATAAAAAAATAAACCATTATCAAACAGGACAATTTCGCGCTCCCGCGATCACATTACAAAGGCTCCCGTTACATGATTCTGGAAGCCCCCGGGATTACGCATGTTATTCGACAAAAGATTTCCCGGGAAGAACGGAATATAGAATTGCTAAGCCATTGTCTGATGTCGTTGTCGAATATCAAGGACGGCAGATAAAGCTGTTAAGGTGGAGTCAAGATCAGTTTACTCGGGTGAAAATGGAATGATGTGGAAAACTTCAGTGGATTTTCATTTGGGTTTGGCTCTAGATACCTTTAATTTGATGCAGGCCGCTACCAACCGTGCGATGTGGAAGTCATTGGGGGAGGCCTATGTTCAGCAGTAGACGTCCTGTGGCTGAAATGATGATGATGATGATGACCTTTACTTTTAAGAAAGTATGGTGTAAAGATGGTGATGGCCTGCTGTTGTCTTTCCCGAAGACTACAATCCGGGTCTTTTCAAGGCGAGAGTGAATAGGCACTTACAGGGCAGACATGCACCATCCTAGACTGCATCACACTTAACATCAGGTGCGAATGTGGTCAAATAACTGCCTTGTCATGCATAAAAATTGCCATTCTTATGCTGACTCTATCCACAACTAATGACTTACCAAAACCTTAAGTTCAAAAAATACTTTGAATTTACTATAAGGAAGTTGCATGATTAGGTTTAAAAATTTCAGTAAACTTACCAAAACCTTAAGTTAAAAAATTCTTTGAATTTACTATAAGGAAGTTGCATGATTAGGTTTAAAATTTCAGTAAAATTCAACCTATTAATCGAAATGTTTTTGCACAAAATAATAATTAAACAAAGGACTACAAAAGGAATTAAAGACAAATTTTAATCTCGATTCTATGAAAATATTATAATTTCAAATATTCCTCAAGTTCTGTTACCGGCTGTATTGCAAAAGTAGTTCTCAGTATAAAAAGCTCAGCCGCAAAGGTATCTAATTATAAGTTAACCTCAGGACGCCTCTCAAAGGCAGCTTAAAGCACGCAAATTGCCAAGTTGCCGATCAACTTTAACCCCAGTTAATTTGAGAAGGTTTGTTGGTAAACAACGCAGACAACTTCCTTGGTAGACGCCGTATTGGATTCAGTGATTAACTGAAGGATCAAAAAAGTTTCGAGTTCAATTCCCATCTGAGGCAATCGATTTTTGTTTTAAGGAATTGAGAATCAAAGATAAAAGGAAGCTGTGTGACTGTGTCCTGCAGACTAGCCGAAGAATAATATTTAAATGTAAGACACCTAAGCTGTAGTAAACTCATGGTAAGTATGATCAAATGAGCAAAATTCTCTACCACTTCAATGGAATTTAAATGATAAGGCGACAACAGCTTTACGAGTATTTAACTGATATAAATATTGTAAAATAAAACTCTTTTGGAGCATTGTGGGGATTTCTTTAAAAGTGGACTTGTCAAAATGGGGATATCTCAAAATGTGTAGTTCACAAAACGGGGATTTCTCAAAAAAGGGAGCTAAATGAAATCCACATTATGAGATATCCGCGTTTTGAGAAATCCCCATTATACTACTAAAGGAATAAAAGTACTTAAAAAATCACAAGCCACAGATATTTCCAGCCAGTCGTAAACCCAATACGATTGGACCTCTATTCACTGCACTTATCTATAGCACCAGAGACACTCGAATGGAATACGAATGAGGTTTGCCTCATTCCTCTACTCTTCCTGTCCGAGGGTATTTAGCACTTTAAGGCCCAATTTGATCAAACTTTTATCCGAGAATAACTCCTGGTATAACTCGCTCATTGACAGTTCCAGTATGGGAAATATGTCAAAATGACAAGTTTATTCTGAGATTAATATTTACTCTTGTTTCAGTCGAACCCTTAGCACAGCCCTTAGACTGAGTTGCACCACATAACTTTTACTGAAATTACAACGATAACCGGTGCTTTTTGTACGGATTTTGACAGATTTTTGACGTTTGTCAAAGTTAAAGTAAGATGGTGCAACCCAGCCTTAGTGTTAGTTTTAGAGTACTTATTATTATTCTGTGGTTTTAGTCTTTTCGACGCAATCAATGTCCAGCAGTGGACGTCATTTGGCTGAAACGAACGAACGAACGAACGAACGAACGACGTAATGCACGATCATTATAAGTGTAAAACGGAACTAATTTATAAATGTGAATTCACTCTCAATAACGCAGTTTCGTCATCATCATCAGGTCATTTAGTCTCTACTGCTCCTAAGTACTCCTGTACTTCTCTCGCTTTCTATAGGCATGGCCTACAAAAAACCTTCTCATGCTGACCAGAAGGACGAATGTCCGAGCTAGAAAAATAACCGCAGCTCCGTTTCTTTGGGGTCCGGTGGACACTGACGGGTTTTAGTGAGCAGGCGAGGAGAATCCCACATAACCCACTGGCGGTCCCCATCGACCAGTGGGTATGCACAAAGCATTTCCCGACGTAAAAAAGGCAGGCCTCCCTAACCCTTCTTCGCATATTGTTTCCCCTGATCACCTCTTACGACATTCACTGGAAGAGTGGGGGTGGTCCTATTCCACTCTGCCGTAACCACACGCATAACAACTTGTTCTACATAAAAAGCAGAGTACGTCCCTAATTAATTACCATTATCCTAATTATTGCTTGGCTTGTTTTGAAACTGCTAATTACTATAATGTGTTATAATTTGAAACCTCGCCCTTTTCGTGTCATTAGAGCTAGTCAGGTAATTACCAACCACCTGCACCGAAACACCCTCGCTTGATGACTGCCGATCAGCTATGGGGGTAGTAGGTACAGTTAGCGTGAATTCGTGACACACAAAGTGGTCAAAAATTTGATAACACAGCCTTATTTATTTATTTAATCTTTAGCACACAAACTAACAATGCACTGTGGCGGATTTAATGCCGGATGGCATTCTCTGCCAGTCAACCACGGGTCATGCAGAAAGAGTAAGGCGGTGCAAAAATTTTACATTTTTGATAATAAACCTCAGATCATAGTATGATCTGAGTAATAAACCTACTTACATAAGATTACATAAAATAAATAACATAATACAAATAAATATAATAGACATACACATAAATACATTATTCAAAATGTAACAAAGACGTGTTACGAACTTTTTGGCTACTTTTGGCGACACGAAGCTTTTTCCCATATTTCCATGAAACTATTCCTGCTTCACCTACTCGGTTGTACATGACGCCAATTGCCATCGCCGTAGTATATTACCGAATGTAGGTTCTATCTTTAGACTAGGGACGAGTAAGTAGGTAAAAAACTGAGCTGCCTGGTAAAAAAGGCAACCATGTATCAATTAAACATGTTAAGTAAATAAAAGAAATGGCTAATTCTGCATTCTATGTATTAAATAACAAGAAGAATCTTTATCTTTTTATTCAGATCTTACAATTTGCATTTTAGCCATTTTTTCCCTATTAAAATCGAAAGTTGCTGACTATTCGAGGACTCATAACCCATTTTTGGGTTTTTATAAACTATAGACTATAGGCTATTATTCATGACGGCAAATGCTCCACTAGTAATTCATTTGTTTGTCGGCAATGCCAAAACAAAGTAATTTGCCCGAGCGTCCGCAGAATGTTCGGGCAACGCCGATCGACATAAATTGGCCCCATCAATATCTTCTTGTCTCAACTCCTGACTAATGTCTCCCGTTTATATCTGGAACACCATTGAGTACTAGTGCTGTTACACATACCTACACTATCGATAGATTTATTGAACATTCGATTGTCGACAAAATTGATTCAAGCAAACTTTGACGTTGTAGAAGCGGTATTGGGAACGCAAATTGCAAGTATGAAAAATATTATGATATTTTTAGATAATGAAACCTTACAGTATTTCTTTTTACTCGTTACTGTTAGATTAGTGAATTAACCGATTGGACTAAGAACCTTCAACGCCATACCTGTTACCTCCTATAGCTGGAAGTTGCAAGAAAGTTTGTCAGCACTAAGCAACTGTAACTACTGCCACAGATAATAATGTCTATTGCTTCATAGATATTGCGTCACGAATGCTACTTAGGCTCTCAGGTTAATCGGTAATACAGCGTTATTATCGATAGGCGCCCTAAATCTTCACAACACTATTGAACAGCCCCATAACGTTGTCCCTTGGCCACGTTCCATAGAGTTCTTGGCAAAGCAACTTAAATCCATTTTCATGCAGTTCACTTTTACCATCTCAGTATAAACCGTTACTTAATACGGAATATGTAAATGCTAAGTGAATTTTGCAAAGACTATACTGCAATGTACAATTAATATGATTACCTAGTCCAAAAATGAAACGCAACAAGCGTTTAAAGAAAATCTTCATAATGTTTAAAAAGACGTATGTATAAGTAGTTATAGTAACATACTATGGATTTGCAGTTAGGCTGTTTGTTAGTAAGTTTAGGGTTTGGTTCCCATGAGTGACCTTACGAATTGACAAATCATTTTGTAGACTTGAATCATCTTAATTGTAGAAAAACTATCATTTTCTGCTTTTCAAAGGAAAAGTCCAATCCAAACCAAATAAATCAGTCCAAGCCAGTCCAAGCAAATGTCCAATAAATTATTTTAACAGAAAAAATAACTAAAATCATACAAACAAATGAGAACGCATCAAAAGCAAGCATGCAATAAACGTCTGAGTATTAAGTAATTTTGCTCCAATCATTCATTAATTTAGTAGAAAAAAATATACAAAGGAGAATGGGGCAATGAATCAGCGCATCAAAAGGAAAACCTATAAAGCGTCATAATCAGAGCCGTTCTGAGTTTACGAGGGTATTTAAATTCCTTTACGTTTGTAATAGCGAACGGCTGCCAATGGGCGCTTAGTCAAGGCCAGATTTTGTGATGTCATTGGGCCTTTTTCTATGAAATAATTGCTTAGTTATTTATCGATTATATCCGTTGAGACACTATCCATCTTACTATCCCCTTTGGTAGTCCTACTAATATTATAAATGCGAAAGTTTTGATGTCTGGATGTCTGGATGTTTGTTACTCTTTCACGCAAAAACTACTGAACGGATTTTGTTGAAACTTTACAGTATTATTGTTTGTAACCCAGATTAACACATAGGCTACAATTTAAGCCGATCTGTGACACTAAATTTTACGCGGGTGAAGACGCGGGCAAAAGCTACTTACTAATACAGCAGACTAAAAGTCGAAGGGGCAACTTTTTTTACATTATCGCATTAAGCGTTTCGATAACTCTTTTATGAAGCGAACAGCTGAGGACTGGAACTTGCTGCCTGCAGTCTTTCCTGAACACTATAATCCGGGCCTTTTCAAGGCGACAGTGAATAGGCGCTTACAGGCATTATTACATTGAAGCTAGTTTTTTCTAACGACGCTTAAATAAAAATCTAGAATGCTTCAAACTATTCTTGAATTTAAATCGAATTTTTAGAATTTAGAACTCAAACCTCTAACTTGAGCGCTGTTCACCAATCAACAAATTCAAACCTTCCCTCGTGCTAAAGTGCCCCTTCTCCCCTACTGCGCGATGGTCTCGGCAAGCGAAAGTGATCCGTATCCAATATCGATGCAACTCGATGCGCTGCGGTGCAACCTGCAGTTGGCACGTTACGTAAAGGGAAAACTACTCATAGGTTCGTTCGTTCGTTTCAGCCGAAAGAAGTCCACTGCTGGACAAAGGCCTCCCCCAAGGACTTCCACAAAGACCGGTCCTGCGGCGCTCGCATCCAGGCACCTCCCGCGACCTTCACCAGATCGTCGGTCCACCTAGTGGGAGGCCTGCCCACGCTACGTCTTCCGGCTCGTGGTCGCCACTCAAGAACTTTCCTCATAGGTACATTAGTTTAACCCTGGGTTGCACAATCTTACTATAATTATAACAAACGTCAAAAGTCTGTCAAACTCCATACAAAACCACCGGCTAAAGTTATACAGTAGTTACGGGTACAGTTAAGATGATGCAACTCGACCTTATTGTGTAAAAGTAATTTATTTTTGCAAAGATAAAGCTATTTCAATTTTAAATGCTCTTTACATTAAAAATAAATAAAAAAATGCCTATTGTTAAGGAAATGCTAGTCTTATTACGAAAGCTCAATTTTTTCAACATTTTGTTGTTACAGAATAAATAAATACCTATATAAAAAACAACTTCGAATTTATTATTTAGAAATTGTAAACCCTGAGATCAAGAGACCAAGTTTATAGCGATTTACAGGCGTGAAATGATCCATTACATCTTTTCAGGAACATTCAATTGCAAGTTCCAATACAGTAGACAATAGACGCCATTAACTAATTGCCCCTATCGCTTGTCTACTAACGAACCGAGTCAACAGTA
This sequence comes from Ostrinia furnacalis, assembly GCF_004193835.3. Classification (NCBI taxonomy): domain Eukaryota; kingdom Metazoa; phylum Arthropoda; class Insecta; order Lepidoptera; family Crambidae; genus Ostrinia; species Ostrinia furnacalis. The sequence continues at coordinate 70,704 of NW_021134383.1, read as the reverse complement.
GGGCCCAACACCTTGAGGGTTAAGTTTAAGTTTGCGATCGTACTCNTCGTGTTTGGATCGGTCGAATGAGTTTGAGTTTTGGTAGAGTCGATTTCTGTACTTTAAGCTTAGTTAAACAACATTGTTTTCCACTGTACTATGCCATTTTAAACTAGTGGACCGACGATTTGGTGAGGGTCGCGGGAGGTGCCTGGATGCGGGCGATGCAGGATCGGAAGTTGTGGAAAATCCTTGGGGGAGGCCTTTGTCCAGCTGCAGTGGACGTCATTTGGCTGAAACGAACGAACAAACGATCGATGTTATTTCACAAGTGGACCTAAATAAAGCAACTGTCATGACAGTGTTCATTTGGAAATTGCTATAGGGAGCGAAATAACTTCGAATAACAAAATACACTGCATATAATTTTAATATTAGAGGAAAATTACTATCAAAAACATAAGTCTAGTTAGTAAAGCCTTTTTTTTTCTGAAAAGATCAAGGTAATAAACAAATAACGCGTAATAGAGACTAAACTTTTGAACAGAAAAGAATTAGCTTTGTAACAAGAACAGCTTGTCATTGTAATACTCGTATACATAAAATATGTCTTATGTAACCTAGGTATAATAAATTAATGCAGAGCGAATACTACTATAACGGGTTAGCTCTCTGTATTAACCAATAAAGTTTATGAAACATTGTATTAGTGTAGGACTCGTACAAAGCATCGATGTTATTGTATTTCTGTATTCCACGCAATCTTCTAATGGAAAGAAAACAGGTGAACACAAACTAAACTAACAAAGGAGATGCTATAGGTAGATGTTGTGGGTAGGTACATAATACTGTTGACGTTCCGAACGCTCTTTTGTAATATTTTGGGGTTCTGAAACTGTTGTTCGTATTTCGATTTGAGCAATTAATTATTTTATTCTTTTATCTTTCAACTTTCTTGTATGAAATCTATATCTATAAAAGCGAAAGGTCACTGACTGACTCACTCACTCACTCATCACGAAATCTCAGAAACTGCAATTGCTAGGAGTCTCAAATTTTGCATGGGAGTTAATTTTAGAACGTAGGTGCTCACTATAGTCTATCCAATGTAGCTTGATTAGAATGTTTCGTACGGTTCACATAGATGTATCGAAAAGTTTTCAAAAAAATGATACAAAAAAATGCACCCAATTTTTCTTCATATCTTTATTCATAAAAATGACAATTATGATTTAAATTTAAAGACAGTAAAATTTAAAATTCATGTCAAGGGTGTACAACCTAAGTTGTAGTCATTATCATCAGTGTTCTTCAGTGGTTTTTTCCTCTCGCTAGAGGGCGTTGGGCATCTCTTCTAGAGCAACGGTGCTATGAATACCCAAAAAATTACCGGTGATTGATTTCCGATGTTTGATTATTTAAGAATGAAATGTTTTTTGGTTTTTAATAGTGAAGATTTAGAAAAACGTATAACTTGACTTAAATATGTTAAAAAATTAGTTAGAAAAAAAATTTGTTAAATATGTTAAAAAAATAGTTTTAATTTAATATGACATTTGTCGATATGTCCCAACACTAACATTTTTGTAACTCGAGATAACCTTGTAGAGACGTCGTTAATACTCTAGCTTGATTTTTATAATTTCGAATTACTACTTATTGGTGTAATTTAACGCTGCATTTACACGAAATTAACATTTTTATTGGAAGCACTGTCGTCGAAAATATTGTTTGTAGGTCAGACGTGAATTATTTCTTGTCCGCCAATATTTAGCTCTCATTGATCGCTACTACAAAGTTATGTCGTTACTTTTGATGGCAGCTGTCATTCTAATCAAGCTATATTGGATAGACTTTAAGACGGGATTTTACAAAATTCAACCCCTAAGGGGGTAAATGGGATCCACGCGTACGATGTCGCGGGCGGCAGCTAGTATATTATTTAAAGTCCAAACAAACTCAGGGCCAGAGATAATCTCTTTATTCCAACTCCATCAGTGAGTAATGTCAGAGAATAAGTGAGTACACACTCGTACATCTAGCCACTCTACAATTTGACACAATCAAGAAAATCACAACTTTTACAGGTGGTACAATATGAATGACCAAGTCGACATCTTTATTGGCTAGGTGTGACTGAGTTTGGTCATCTATCTTCTTGTCGCCGTGCGTCATAAAGATCACAAGAGTTTAGGCTTAAAAACAAACAAGGCAGTTTATTTTAAAGCCTAAACTAACTGAAATTAAGAACTTGTAAAATATCCATCCAGTTTATATTGAAAGATTCTACTAGATCCCTTTCGATAGCGTCATCCGAGAACCCATTCGCCTCACAAACACCATTCCTTCACTCACTCATTAAAACAGGAATCCACGCAATAATCCATAGCCCGTGCCCTAGCAATTACATCTGAAAGTAGCAAGTTTGGCACCGTTGCTCGAGCTGTAATCGCAAACGATTGGAGTTGGGAGTCATTGGTCAAAGTCCAAATTAAAAATGTCTTTATTTAGTACTAGCTTTCCGGCCGCGGCTTCGCCCGCGTGGAATTTTGTCTGTCACAAATAAACTTTATCGCAGCGTCCCTGTTTCAAAAACCTGGATAAAAACTATCCTATGTCCTCTCTCGGGACTTAAACTATTTCTATGCTAAATTTCATCAAAATCGGCTCAGTGGTAGTGGTAATATTAGTATAGAGTATAGATTTTTAAACTTTCATATTGCATTTTTTACTAAATTCTCACTATTACGGGATTTGGCAATACATACAAAAAGGTAAAGAGGTGAAACCATTCCCGACGTTTCGACTCGGTTGTACGAGTCATGGTCGCGGACAGACTGAAAAGATGTCTTTATTTGTCTAGAGTTAGACGACTAAAGTATCTACAATCTACATACAAATCGAAATTACTTTATAAATAAAAAAATAATCCTTATGTAAAGTATTGCTTATTATAAATTAGAATAAGGGTGGATCAAACAAACAAGAGTAATATTAATATCAGAATAAATCGACAGATATTCGACATTTTGTCATATTTCCCATACTGAAACTTTCAATGTGCCAGTTATACCAAGACTTATTCTCGGATAAAAATTTGTTTGAATTGGGCTTAAGTAGGATTGCTTGTTCATAAGAAGCCTTTATAAGTCTCAAAAATTTTCTACAATCGCTTTGTTGTAAAGATAGGCAAGTGCTGGAAGGAAACGCAGCATCCAACTCAGTCACCCATATTAATTACTGTTTCAGGAAAAAAATTCTGAATTTACCACCACGCATTCTTGTAGCATATACCTAAAAGAGCTCTTTAAAGTACACCTGACGAAAATGACCTAGGTCATAAAGGACTTTTAAATTTTTTACTTCGCCCTACATGTTAAACTTGGCTCTCACCATCATACTACGTATCAGGTGCGATTAAGGTCAAACGCAGACTAAGTCATGTAAAAAGAGTTCGTCCTGAAATTTTCATTTTCAATGAATATTTTAATCCGGTCCGGATCCGGTACCCATCCGGAGTTCCATTAGCCGGAACGACAGGACGTCGGCAAGTGTGTGTGAAATATGATCACGCGGGTGAGTGGGGAAACGGGTGCATACGTATTTATTTATTTAGGATTTCCCCAAATCATAAAAAGCTTAGGATTTCAAGGCATTAACTGAAAATGCGTCTCTTCAGCGAGTAGATAACAACGTAGGTAGCATCTGCAGCTGTCAAAATAAATGAGATCAAGTAAAGTGAGTAAAAGTGCTCTTTAAAAGCCTACCGTAAATTTTAATAAGTATTTTTATTTTACTAAATCTATTTTTAACAAATCAGATAAAGCACACGATTTTTTAAAGTTTGTGTTTCTGTTTTTAATTAATGGAAGCCTCGACGAAAGAGAAAAGCAAGAAACAATACAACGCATCTACAGAGACATTTTACTTTTTTTAAACGGTTTCATGTTAAAATTACGTTGGACTTAGGCCCGGTTTCCACCAAAGCGAAGCAGAGTGGAGCGGTAAAGTGTTTTGAATAACCAATCAGATTTCATTATTTCCACGTCTCTCCGCTACGCACCGCGCCGCCGCCGCTGTCAAATTGTATAGAAAATGTTGACGGTCCGACACTTCTCCGCTACACTCCGCCTCGGTGGAAACCCGGCCTTAATAGAAAGTTCTAAGCCTGTCAAAAGTGCAACCGAAATGTTCCACGTTTAACGGTGCTATCAACCAAGTTCAGTTGCAAATTCAAAGCTCAAACTACCCGCAAAACGAACAATAGTTAGGATCGAACTCCAGGTATGCAGACTCTGGTAACTCACTTAACAACTGTAACTTAGTTATGTAAGCGAGAACGAACTAGTAGAGGGTGATTCTAACAGATCGAAGGTTTCACACTAACTCCTAAAACAAACAGTCAAATCTGGCTGGTTTGCTACTTTTTACCCGGGGTTTAGATAAATTTTAGGTAGCCAATACGATTACACGTATTATGTTAGGTATATGTGATTACACTGACAATTAAAAAAAAATAAAAAAACTCATTAAACTTATTTTATTTTTGCAAGTAGGCTTTTAAAAAGCACTACTAAGTACATAAACATCTATATACATATACAGGGTGTTAGGTAAATGGGTATATGAGCCGACACTAGCCCATGTTAACATGGGCATATAAATGGTATGGTGAAGTCAGAAATTTGATATCATCATTTTAATTTTTTTAATTTTCATACAAAATAAAATTTATAAAATCCGATTTGTATGAAAATTAAAATAATTANAATTTGCATCTACACAATTTAAGAAAAGATGCACGAGAAAGTGAGAAAACATCTAGATCCTTGCTAATTTCATTGTAAGCTCTACACATTCGGAACACTGGATTGTTGTACGTTACATTATTCTGACATTTTGGCAGGGAAAAAAGTTTTTGCGTTCTTTTACTACCACCTATCTTAAGTGAAAAATGGCTCAACAGTTCACTGCAGTCACATTCGGAATTCAAGATCTTATAGAGCGTAGCCATGCCAGCAATGCCTCTCCTAGATTGAAGGGTGCTCACCCTAAAAAAGTCGAGTCTGGACTCGTAGGTACCCAGCCTACGCCTCAGACCGAATTATGCACTCAGACAACGGAGGAAACGTCTCTGCACAGCCTCTATTCTATCTATGTGGACATCATAATATGGTGACCACACCACCGAGCAGTATTCCAATACACTTCTGACCAAGGCGTAGAATAGTGTTAGTATGCTTCTTGACTGTCTAAAAGGTTTAATGGTCCTAAAAATAAATCCCATTATTTTAGTAGTATTAGTAGTAGTAATATAGTTTATCTTAGGATAATGACCTAGGTATTAACTTTTAAATTATTTACTTCGCCCAACATACCAGCTCATACATACATACCGTATCAGGTGCGATTAAGGTCAAACGCAGACTAAGTCATGTAAAAAGAGTCCGTCCTGAAATTTTCATTTTCAATGAATATTTCAATCCGGTCCGGATCCGGTACCCATCCGGAGTTCCATTAGCCGGAACGACAGGACGTCGGCAAGTGTGTGTGAAATATGATCATGCGGGTGAGTGGGGAAACAGGTGCATACGGATTTATTTATTTAGGATTTCCCCAAATCATAAAAAGCTTAGGATTTCAAGGCATTAACTGAAAATGAGTCTTTTTTTTCAGCGAGTAGATAACGTAGGCAGCATCTGCAGCTGTCAAAATAAATGAGATCAAGTAAAGTGAGTAAAAGTGCTCTTTAAAAGCCTACCGAAAATTTTAATAACTAACTATTTTTATTTTACCAAATCTATTTTTAACAAATTAGATAAAGCACACGATTTTTAAAGTTTGTGTTTCTGTTTTTAATTAATGGAAGCCTCGACGAAAGAGAAAAGCAAGAAACAATAACAACGCATCTACAGAGATATTTTACTTTTTTTAAACGGTTTCATGTTAAAATTAAGTTGGACTTAGGCCCGGTTTCCACCAAAGCGAAGCAGAGTGGAGCGGTAAAGTGTTTTGAATAACCAATCAGATTTCATTATTTCCACGTCTCTCCGCTACGCACCGCGCCGCCGCCGCTGTCAAATTGTATAGAAAATGTTGATGGTCCGACACTTCTCCGCTACACTCCGCCTCGGTGGAAACCCGGCCTTAATAGAAAGTTCTAAGCCTGTCAAAAGTGCAACCGAAATGTTCCACGTTTAACGGTGCTATCAACCAAGTTCAGTTGCAAATTCAAAGCTCAACTACCCGCAAAATGAACAATAGTTAGGATCGAACTCAGGTATGCAGACTCGAGTAACTCACTTAACAACTGTAACTTAGTTATGTAAGCGAGAACGAACTAGTGGAGGGTGATTCCAACAGATCGAAGGTTTCACACTAACTCTGGAAACTAACAGTCAAATCTAGCTTGTTTGCTACTTTTTACCCGGGGTTTAGGCATAGCTGGGCATTAACTCGTTAATCCGTTAATCGTTAATTAACGAAGTTAACATTTCTATTAACGGATTAACTTTTAAGTTAACTTTAAAAAATGTTAACGGACTCGTTAACTTCCGTTAAATTATCCTAAGTCCGTTAATCGTTAATCCAGTACCTACTATTTACCAAAAAGATACAGCAGGCACGCTGAAAAACGCTAGAAAAACGCGTTCTGACAAGTACTTTTTCCAAAACAACTGTTTTTGTAACCAGATCACTAACGACACTTGTTAGTATGTGTGGGTGGGACAACTCTTGCAACTGAATTTAAGACCAGTTTTCCTCAACCGATTGAGCTGAAATTTGGTATACTTATGTAAGTACGATGACAATGCAATGTTATGGTACCATTGAGCTGGTCTGATGATGGAGTCATGAGGTGGCCATAGGAACTCCTAAATGAAACGGCGACATCGCATCGAATTTGGGTTCGTTGGATTTGTCTTTTCGAGTACCTACTTTAGTACTAGATGATGTCCAGGGTCCTGATGATGGAGTCAGGAGGTGGCCATAGGAATTCCTAAACGAAACGGTGGAAATTTATCGAGTTTGGATTTGCTGGATTTGTCTTTTCGAGCACTTTGGTGCTAATTTGTATTGTAATTGAAACAAGGCTCTTAGATTGAGATACTACTAAAAAGTGTAAAATAAAATTATAATAATTAAAAAACTTTTTTAAAAACAAGCTTTTATTCTGAAATGCAGTTGTACTAAAACGAAAAAAATTATTGTACTTATGCAAGGTTCAAATAATTTCGAAAGCTTGTAGCGCAAACAAAAAATAAGAGGAATAAATTCCATGCACGATACAAGCTTTCGAAATTATTTGAACCTTGCATAGGTACAATTATTTTTTTCGTTTTATTATCATGTGTTAACGGATTAACGATTAACGTTAACTTGCGTTAAATCTTGCGAAATGTAACGTTTTAACGTTTAACGAAGTTAATTTTTTTATTAACGGTTTAACGATTAACGAAGTTAACTATTTGATTAACGGTGCCCAGCTATGGGTTTAGGTAAATTTTAGGTAGCCAATACGATTACACGTATAATGTTAGGTATATGTGATTATACTGACAATTAAAAAAAACATAAAAAAACTCATTAAACTTATTTTATTTTTCAAGTAGACTTTTAAAAGGCATAACGCAATTTACTAAGTACATAAACTTTAGAAATAAATGTTTGTTTCATGCTTTCTTTCTTTCAATTTGACTACATGGCTAAATGGCCGGAAGGCGCAGCGTGGGACGTCCACCTACAAGGTGGACCGACGACATCGTAAAGGTAGCAGGGAAACGCTGGACGCAGGCCGCTACCAATCGATCAACGTGGAAAGCATTGGGGGAGGCCTATGTTCAGCAGTGGACGTCCTGTGGCTGAGATGATGATAATGATGATGATGACATGGCTAAATACAAACTCGAGTAAAGTATAAATAACTAAAGATTTCGTATAAAAATATTTTCTTCTATTTCTGTAACCTCCTGAAATATCTATTTACGTTTGTTTGTATTTCCTTTCTTCCAGCGAATAAGATAAAAAGACTGAAACGAAGCGAAGATCCTCAGTGAGTAGATTAGGCATATTTTTACTTGAAAGTAGGTATATTCTGACAGGCATTGACAAGGGTGAGGAGGTTTCCCAGAAGAGTTTTTCTTAGCTCCTTTAATGAAAATTTTCTGCTTATTTACATGAGAAAATTACCTTTCTTAGTACTACTCTAGTATACTTTACATAGATTTTCATGGATAGTGAAACTAAGCAAAATTCTTGCTTCATTTTGGAAAGAATTAAAATCAAAGTTCGCCGCAGCTGCTGCATTCGTAGTCATTTAGCCAAACTTTAATCATGCAGCGCTAGAATGCTTAAATTAATGTCAAAGTCGCACTAAAGTAAGGTGTACGGATTGTAGTACAGTACTGTTGAACAGAACAAGTGTTCGGATCACGAAATTTAGTGCGTGGTACAGATTATTCCACTTTGTTCACCTGGGTGAAGAAAGTGGAATTTTTAGTGTTCTGATTTCACCTCGGAACCATTTCACCCAACTTAATTTTCCAGGTAAATTGGTTCGACTAAAGCGGTCGCCTTTTTGTTCACCTAACAATTGATTCACCCAGGTGAAAAGATGCGAAGACCTGGGTGAATTAATTCCCAACTGAACAAATGCGACCGCTTTGGTTGAATAAATTGACCTGGGTGAAATGGTTCCGACGAGGTACAATGAGGATACTAAAAAATAAAAAATAAAATTTAAAAAAAATCAATAAAATAAAAATTCCACTTTCTTCACCCAGGTGAACAAAGTAAAATGAACCCGTGGTGTGGTACATGTATATCGATGAGTTTATTGATACCTAATCGATTAAAATAATATGGCACCTTTAATCGATGCTTTACGCCGAGTCAAATCAAACCAAACCTCTTATTTGAAATAATTACCAGTTGTTTCACGTATAAGTGAGTTATAATTCCTAGGCAATTGGAAATTCCATGGCGTTTTAATAGGGACATAATACGATGCGACACTCGACACGGAAATTACTAAGTAGGAGAATTTAATCACATTTTAATTGGACGTTTGAATCATAAACAACTATAAATTGACATTTAATTCTTATGGGTTGAAAGAACTAACGTCACGACACCAGGGTAGATCAGGGTCAATTGGGCAGACAGCTTTACTGAAAATCCTTGTTTGATCAAACAATATGGAAATCAAACTCAGGACCTCATGATAGCCCAACTTTCAACATTAAATCTCGAAGGACTTCAAAAACGTTCAAAAGAATTACTTGAGTAATTTAAGTTATTATCATACCTAAGTTTTTAGATTCAAATATCGACTTGAACAGAAATTGGACTGGCTCAGAATCCTTCACATTACTTCAGATACGTATTCTCACTTGAATGGATAGATAATAGATACACAGCTTGGTGTAAATGTTATTCAGCTTTACTTGCTGGACAATTTTGTTGCATTTCATTAATTTCCCCGCGGCAATCAGTCGGCAAGCTACTCGTATTAACGCCGGCTCGTTAGCACGCAAACAGCGCTAATCTGTTTAACTTCACGGTTACCACAGCTGATTGGTCAACGATATAGCACTACCTATATGTGTAGAGAGAATTGCAAAAACATTATGTATTAAACTGGCTTATATTCGGCTCCAGTGGGATTCAAACTCGCGATCGTAGCTGCTTTTAGGAAACGCGTATCACCAATTTTCAGTCTTGGTTTTAGGATTAGGACTTGGGGATATATCTTTAACTGATTGACTGACTGACTCACTCACTATTCACGAAATCTCAGAAACTACAAGTGCTAGAAGTCTCAAATTTTGCATGGGGGTTTTTTTTTAGAACGTAGGTGCTGACTAAGACGGGATTTTGCAAATTCTTGGATCGTAAAACGGGATCTACGCGAACGAAGTAGCCGCGCTAGTTTACCTAATATTATTATGAGTTTAAGTATAGTGTAAGTATAGTTATGAGTTTAAACATAGTTTTCTCAAATTGATCTTTATTTGCTTGCATTTGCTATAACGCGTCTACGGCCGGTAACATCAGAGATTTCTTTCTTTTTCTCCATTTCTTAAGGATTTGTTTTTCTGTAATTTGGGTGGTGGGGGGTGCCTTTGTCCAGCAGTGGACGTCATTTGGCTGGAACGACGCAACTTGTAACTTCGTAATGGTGAGGACTCAAATCCACGACCTTACTGGCAGGACAATTGAACCAACAACCGGCACACACAACAATATTAATAAAGTTTAAAATGGTTTGTTATTTACGAGTAGGTACATAGACCACAGAAATTGTCATCAAAGTAATTTTCATTTTCATAATCACTGTTTAATCTACCAAACCCTTCTACGAGTATTAATAAAATGGAAGTCAATCAAAAATCAGTTTTGGAACTTTATCGAACATCAATATACATATACATATACCTATCGTTTGCCTCCTATCACATAAAAAAAAAAATACGAAGATATCTCAAACAACTACTTATTCCTGGCGAAGCTAGAGCTTCGATTGACCCCTTTCCCGGGATAGATTTGACAGCTCGACCCACTTTGACAGGATTGGTATCAAAGGCTGAATATCGGGGGTAGTTTTCACAAATTACAGAGGATTACGACTTACAAGATTATTAAAGAGTTTAATGGTAGTGGCTTAGTTTGATTTCATATTTTAATTAATTTTTCAAAATAATTTTAACTTAACTTTCGTAACAGTCTTGGTGGAGTTATGAATCTAACAGTGAGCTGGGGCTGATGATGATGACGGTAAATTGCTTGCTATAAGTATGTAATGCTAACAGTGGACTGGAATTCGCTGCCTGCTACTGTCTTTCCTGAGTACTATAATCCGGGCTTTTTCAAGGCGAGAGTGAATAGGCCCTTACAGGGCAGATAATATGTAGGTACCATCTTACACTGCATCTCACTTAACACCAGGTGCGATTGCGGAAAAGTCAAGCAAAAGTTATGGCATCGAATTGCCTATTCGAGAGGCTACTTTTGATCTCCCATCAACTACTAGATTATTGTGTTAACTCGCTCTTTTGACTGAAAAAAACAAAGATTATTAGTAATTTCTTTTGCACAAATTAGCCCCTCCTCGTGGAAAGCTAAATATGCTAGTGTTACGAGTGATCTCACCAGAATAGTCCAGTGGCGGTGGGATTCGAACCCACTCTCGCCTTGAAAAGGCCCAGATTACCTATAGTCTTCGACAAACGATCTGTGACAAACTGAATTGTAAACGAAGCCGCGGGCACAGCTAGTTTCGTTTAAACGATTTCAGAAAGTTTCAGCTACTCTATTACTGATATGAATTATCTACATCTCTCGAGAACATGTAGGTAGACGAGGAAAATAACAAACAGCCTTGGGAAAGTCGCATAGTTATGGATTTTCCTCGATAACATGGAGTTCTCGAAGGACCAGCCTTGATTACCAATGGGGTGACGGAGATAAAAAACGGAGAGGCTATGAATAATGTAGAGACAGCAATATAGAACTAAAGTTTTAGACTTCAGGATTGTTTATAAGACGGGAATTGTGTCATGGACTTAGGAAAAGGGTGGGTTCGATTCTCAATTGGTTAGAACGATTTTTCCTAATAAATATTTGTTGCTAATGTACAATTTTAATTTGTCGGCCGTTTGCTGTAGTGGTTTGAAACGGACTACTATTCCAGAAGTTGCGGGTTCGATTCCCACACAGTACAAACATTTGTGTGCATTAACATATTTGTTTGTATTGGACTGGGTGTTTTCTATGTATAATATGTATGTATTAACAAAAAAAAAGTATTTAAGCATGTTTATATCCGTTGTCTAGTACCCATAGTACAAGCTTTGCTTAGTTTGGGACTAGAAGCGCAGTGTAAAATGTCCAAGGATATTATATTATTATTATATAATATATTATTAATTAAATTATACAAGCCTTCAATATTTACGCTTAGATTAAAGAAGCATTGGTAGGTCAATAAATATTAAGGCTTTAATTGAAGATTCTGACTTATAACACTCCCAAGTTCTTTTCTTGTTACTGAATAAAATTATTATTTCTTTCAAAATGGCAATAATACCTTCGTCGTTTCTGCCAAATGACGTCCACTGCAGGACAAAGGCCTCTTACAAGGATTTTCACCTAACCTTACCTACTTTAAAATAATTAAGTCAAGTGTGAAACTACCTATTTAATTAAGTAATTACTCATTAACACGCTGTATTTTTATTTTTCGATAGCATTATTAATCAAATAGGTATGTCACAATTCACGCAATTAATTAGTATAAAAGTCTGTCTGAAATGAAAAGGCAATTTGTCTAATAACAGACAAATTGCCTTTGGCCAGGCTGGATTTCAGACCCAGACGCGACCAATCAAATCGCGTGCTTTTGACTCATTAACGACTGTACACTATACAAATCACTGCAAAAAGTATATAAATATACTTTATGTAATTTATAATATTGAGACTGTTATACATAAATATGTTTCAGTAGATTTTTATCATTAAAAAATATAATATTTGTCTCAAAATTAACACATACAATATAACGATGTAGAACGGGCGACGTCACATCAAGCTACTACGTGTACGAGGGGTGTTCAAAAAGTAATGAGAATGGGATAGGTATTTCTAGCCATCACTAAAATCTGAAAGAAAGTAGATAGCCTTATTCTTCACTAGAAACTGGTAAAAAATTAATTATCTATAAATTAGTTATCATTCTATTTTTTATTTTATTTTTTAGTTTCTTCCTAATATAAAATACTTACCTTAAATAGATTAGGTAACACAACCACGCAGTATCGATTAGCCGGTGGTGGAGGCCTGGTGTGCTGTAGCACAGGGTATCCTAGTACGGACACCAGTCTCTACGAAATACTTATTTTTGTTCCTTGTTGTTATAATTACCCGTTACAAATTGTATAGAATAAAGTTATTGTTTATTTATTTCATTTAATTTAAGTTCACCATTGCGTTTAAGAATTACTCTCGCCTGAATACCTACGAACAGTAGGAATCGGAAAGTCCTTGTTTTCTGTGGCATCCGTACACAACCTTGAAGTTCCGGTGACAGCCAAAAATTGGGTTTTAAAATGCTCAAAAACCCATCATATTATTCTCTAGATCTGACTCTCGATTACCTACGCATCAACAATTTATAGACTTGTTTACTAAGGAGTAGGTAAAATATCAAAATAGATAGATAGATAGTCACATAGCTCGTAGAGACGATGGCCGTTGGGGCAGAAAAGTTCTCGAGTGGCGACCACGGGCTGGAAGACGTAGCGTGGGCTGGGCAGGCCTCTACTAGATGGACCGACGATCTGGTGAAGGTCGCGGGAAGAGCCTAGATGCGGGCAGCGCAGGACTGTTCATTGTGGAAAACCTTGGAGGAGGCCTTTGTCCAGCAGTGGACGTCATACGGCTGAAACGAACGAGGTAGATAGATATATCCTTGAAAATGCTGAAAACCTTTACTTACTTAGGTACATTTTCAGAAAGTCATAATTTATTTACAAGAGCCAAACTCATTAGCGCGTTGTAGGTGTAACATCTATTTTATGTATCTACCCACTCCTAGTTTACGCAATGCTTTATTGCGTGGATGTCGGATATTATGGCGAATCCCACGGGAACAGGATCTATTTTTACCATAAAAACATCCCTTCCCAGCAGGAATATTGTAACTTTCTGTCAATAATCGAATTTTCGAACGAATCGAGTGAAGCGAGGTAAGACGCGGAACAATATGGGAGGGAAAATAAGAGGGAAGAACTAGAGTAAATATAACTATCACTAACATTACTCATGCGAGTACAAATAAATAATTATGTAACTCAAAAAATATTATCGACGATAGTATCTGATAGTACCTATTTCTTCTGTTCACTGTTCTAAGCCAACTACATCGTCGAGTACAATTTTACTACTAGTATTTATTTCAGAATAAAATAAAAGTTATGTTAATACCTAAACTACGCGAGAAAAACGTTGCAGCTAATATCAGCATTGAGGTTGTAATGGTTTTTAACAGACTTCAACAAAAGGAGGTTCTGAATTCGGTTAGGTTATTCAAACTTAAAGCATAAGCATAAAAGTAAACGGTCTATCAAGCAAGAGTACTCACTCTAACGTATGTACTTGCAAGTCAAATATTATGTAAATAAAACGATATAGGGTAAACCGTATAGCTATTGCCCACTTAAAGATTTCAAACACATTGAGATGAAAAATTAAAGAAAGTATTTTAATTATCAACCATTTATGACTTTTTTCTTATAACTCAATAAACTGTTAAACAGAATATTAACACTTTTTAGTTAAAACTTACGTAACTTAGAAAATATTGAAATAAATTTAAAATCCTCCAAAAAGTACAGTCATTGCCCATTACTTACACTAATTGCCCACATCAAAGTACAGTAATTGCCCAGTATCTTAAAACAAAATAATCAATTTTAAAATGACAAATTAGGCTTTAAATAAACAAAACAAACATTAAACTTAAATTCTAGTAGTACAGNGATTTTTTCCCATTTGAAGCCATTTTTGTCTGGGATGTTTTTATTAAAACGTGTTGAAATTCAGTGACCAAGTACTATGAGAGTTAAACTTTATTAATACCCTAAAACGAGAACTATTCATTGGTAATTTAAGGAGCTGCAAGTTGAGCCCCGTAAAATTCCCTGATTTGTAGAACTACCCATATTAGGAACTTATTATTTTCAGATATGCATTTAGTTCAAATTTAACTTTTCTGCTGACTGTAGCCTAGTAAATCAGTAAAGTTTAAACAGACAGTGGTGTTAGCTAAACGAGCGAACCAACAGTTAACGGGTATTTAACTGCTTGCCACAGGGACAATGTTGATTGAAAAAATATTACACTTTTAATTTTTTTTCAAACTGAACTATTCATAGAAACTTATCTATACACATAAAATTGGTCAATGTTCAGTGTGACGAAAGATACTGCCACAGCATTTGCAGTAATTTATTGCGAATTCGTGCTATACACGTAAAATACTTATTTATCCACTTTGTAAAGTATCCTCACTTCTTGACAACTTTCTTGCAATTTAAACTAACGAATAGGCAGTTACAGGAGTTTGTAGTCATAATTTAAACATTTTAATGAATTTTCCAAGATTAAACTAACTTGCCTAAATAATGATTTTGCGTGCCTGAAGTTTAGAACTTCAAGGTTGCACGGTGGTTCAAACTTAATCCGTACTAACTAATATTATAAACGTGAAAGTAACTGTTTCAGTTACCTTTTCACGGTAAAACCACTAAAAAAACTAAACCGATTTTGATGAACTATAATGCAGCGAGATATTTAGGGCTGATTTTACCATCGTCGTATACCTAACTTTTATCTGAAGAATAAGTTTGGCAGATTGACAGTTTCAGTGTCGGAAATATGTCAAAATGACAAGTTTATTCTTCAGTTAAAAGTTATCCGACCATGGTAGAATCAGCCCCTTAAAACTTAGGCTAAACAGGATAGTTCTTATACCAGGTTTTGAAAGGGCAACACCGGCGCTATAGTCATTCTAAAGCCTGGTCCGTGAGCACGTAGAATCCCGTCCAATGACCCCAAGCTGCCCATCCTTGTCGCTTGCACGTAATTATGTTGCTGTCGCGTGTAGCTTGGGATCATTGGACGGGTTTCTATGTGCTCACGGACCAGGCTTTAGCCTAAAGGACAGTGCCAATCCATGTATGGAAGTTGGACCAAGTGCTGCCCAGAATGAAACCATAGTGCATTTTGTTCCTCAGGCCAATACTAATTTATAAACCGGAGCGCACTGAAATCTANTCAGCGACTTTTACCCAGCTGAATCGTTTGTCCGAGGTAGACATACTTGTCAACAATCCAACCGAAACTGGGTAGGGCGCAACATGGACATTGGACATAAGCTTTGTTTTCTCCATATTCATTCGCAGGCCAAGTGTAAGTAGAGATCTTCAACCTCGCCCATCAAGTTCACCCAGCGGATTCGATTTGCTTACATTAATTCATCTCGAAATGTGAATATGAGAATGGGGGTGATTGTGGAGAAATCCTTAAAAGAGTTCTAAACAGGTTGTTGGCTATACCGCCGACCATTTAGCTGGGTTGATGATGGAGTCAAGAGGTGACCATAGGAACTCTTAAACGAAACGGCGGAATCGCATCGAACTTGGGTTCATTGGATTTTTCTTTTCGAGCACTTTAGTGCTAGATGATGCCCAGGGTCCTGATGATGAATTCAGGAGGTGGCCATAGAAACGGTGGAAACTCATCGAACTTGGGTTTGTTGGATTTGTCTTTTCAAGCACTTAAGTGCTAGATGATGTTCAGGGTCCTGATGATGAAGTCAGGAGGTGGCCATAGGAACTCTTAACCGAAACGGCAGAAACTTATAGAGTTTGAGTTCGTTGGATTCGTCTTCCCGAGCACTTTGGTCGTAAATAATGACCAGGGCCCTGAGATTGAAATACAACTTACAAGTGTAAAATAAAATTATAATAAAAAAAATTAGCTCCCCTGGCCTACCTGGAAATCTTTATAGACTTCGGACAGGTCTGCCGTAGTAAGGACAATCTGTTCAGGTGTCCGGTGGGGATTCTTGGATGGATCAAACTTGGAGTGCAAGTGTGGTTTTGTTCCCCAGTCGACGAAGCACATGATGTCGTGCCCTGCGTGCCCAAACAACTGCAAGCAGGAAGATTTAATGTCAAAGTCAAAGTCAAAGTCAAAGTCAAAGTCAAAATTTCTTTATTTGTTTGGACTAATAAATAGTTCTTACAAATCGTCATTTTGCTCTTAATGAAGGCTACTGACAACGCCACTCTTGTGGCGGAGTTTTGGGCTGACGCTGTGTAGGTTTGTTGTCGACACGACAAGAAGAAGAATAAAAAAAATATTTTATAGGTACAAGCAAGTTTTTATTCTGAAATGCAGTTGTACTAAAACGAAAAAAATAATGCAAAATTCAAATAATTTCGAAAGCTTGTAGCGCATACCGAAAAAAAGAGGAATAAATTCCATGCGCGATAATAAAATAAAACGCTTTTCTTCAAATACTTACATCTTTTTGAAAAAAACTACGTTTTATTTAAATTAAATTGATGGTTTAAAAAAATTACCCAATATTCGAAAAATCCGGATAATCCGGATTTGTGCGTAACACAAATCCGGAAAACCGGATTTAAGAAAAATCCGGATTTTGCGATCTCTACTCATGGATAATGTAGCTTTCGAATGGTGAAAGAATTTTTAAAACGGTCCAGTAGTTTTTGAGCCTATTCATTACAACCAAACAAACAAAGTTTTCCTCTTTATAATATTAGTGTAGATATCTGATTGACTGACTGACTCACTCACTCATCACGAAATCTCAGAAACTACAAGTGCTAGGAGTCTCGAATTTTGCATGGGGGTTCCTTTTAGAACGTAGGTGCTCACTAAGACGGGATTTTGCAAAATTCAACCCCTAAGGGAGTAAAACGGGATCCACGCGTACGAAGTCGCGGGCGACCGCTAGTTTACATATGAATTTAAGTATCACAGTTTTCTCAAATTGATATTTATTTGCTTACATTTGCTATAACGCGTCTACAGTCTGTAACAATTAACCGCAACGAAATTATAAGTCATGTCGTTTCAGCTAAATGACGTCCACTGCTGGCCAAAAGCATCCCCTAAGGATTTTCTTTGTAATTATGAAATTACAATTAACTTACAGAAAAACAACTCCTTATGAAAAGAAGAAAAACAAAAAAAATCCAGTCTCTGCTGGGACTCAAACCCACGACCTTACAATTGCAGGACAACTGAACCAACAACCGGCACACACAACAATATTAATAAACTTAATAAAGTTTGTTATTATAGATCACAGAAATTGTCATCAAAGTAATTTTCATTTTCATAATCACTGTTTAATCTACCAAACCCTTCTTAAAATGGAAGTCATTCAAAAAAACAGTTTTGGAACTTTATCGAACATCAATATACCTACACGAAGACATTTCAAACAACTACTTATTCCTGGCGAAGCTAGAGCTTCGATTGACCCCTTTCCCGGGATAGATTTGACATCTCGACCCACTTTGACAGGATTGGTATCAAAGGCAGTTTTCACAAATTACAGAGGATTTGGACTTACAAGATTATTAATGGTAGTATTTAATGGTAGTGGCTTAGTTTGCTTTGATAATAATTATTTTACCAGCTACTTTTAACGATAAAATTATCCCACTTCCTACTAATATTATAAATGCGAAAGTTTGGATGTCTGGATGGATGTTTGTTACTCTTTCACGCAAAAACTACTAAATAGTATTATTCTTTATAACCCAGAAAAACATATACCTGGCTATAATTTATGACGATCTGTGTGACAAACTAAATTTCACGCGGGTGAAGCCGCGGGCAATCACTAATAAGATATTTACCCTCCCGACCGACGTTATACGAAATATTATACTTTTAACGACTTTAAAAGTCTTGGTGGAGATCTGAATCTAGCAGTGAACAAGGGCTGAGATGTTGATGGTGATGACGGTAAATGAGTATCTAATTATTTTTGTGATAGAAAGATAAGTCAAGCAACAGTTATGGCATCGAACTGCCTATTCGAGAGGCTACTTTTGATCTCCATCAACTACCACAACTACTATCCGTTCGCGATAAGTTTGCCGCTGGCGATATGACGTCACTCGAAGGAAAGCGTCTATAACTATAGCAAACTATATTGAAAAAAAATTTTATTTATTAATATTGATAAAAATTGTGTTTGCGTAAAATAATAAACTTAATTGCGTTTAATCGCGGTTGGTGGAGGGGATGCGCATTCCACAGACCGGCAAACTTAGCGCGAACGGGTAGTAACTGGATTATTGTGTTAACTCACTCTTCTGACTAACAAAAACAAAGATTATTAGTGATTACTTTTGCACAAACTAGCCCCTCATGGAAAGCTAAATATGCTAGTGTTACGAGTGATCTCACCACAATAGTCCAGTGGCGGTGGGATTCAAACCCACTCTCGCCTTGAAAAGGCCCGGATTATAGTCTTCGACAAACGATCTGTGACAAACTGAATTGTAAACGAAGTCGCGGGCACAGCTAGTTTGGTATAGACGATTTCAGAAAGTTTCAGCTACTCTATTACTGATATGAATTATCTATATCTCTCGAGAACATGTAGGTAGACGAGGAAAATAACAAATAGCCTTGGGAAAGTCGCATAGTTATGGATTTTCCTCGATAACATAGAGTCTTGACCAGCCTTGATTACCAATGGGGTGACGGAGATAAAATACTGGTAGAGGCTATGAATAATGTAGAGACAGCAATATAGGAACTGAATTTCAGACTTCAGGATTGATTATAAGGCGGGAATTGTGTTATGGACTTAGGAAAAGGGGTGGGTTCGATTCTCTCAAAGTTTTTTTCTAATTAAATCCATTGTTACTTCCTTAAAATGTATGAAACTTGTATCTGTTTTCTACTTCTACTAATAGACAATTTTATTGGCTATCGTATGATATAAAATTTTTGCTTATTAGTATTAAGCTTCCCATGCTATCACTTGTTTTTGAAGGAAGAGGTGAAAACTTAAAATTAAAAACTTAAATCCTTGTAAATTTGCGAGAAATGGGTCAAGCCCCAAATTTGACGTATTTTCATCGATAAAATTGACCATAGATTACGCCCTTAAAGTTTGATCACTACATGCCCGGACACACTGTATAAAAGAAAGTCGTGTTAGTTACTTCGCTTATAACTCAAGAACGGCTGAACCGATTTAGCTGAAAATTGTCAGGGAGGTAGTTTAGAGCCAGGAGAAGGACATAGGATACTTTTTATCCCGTTCGAAATTAAAAAAAAGTCTGCTTATTTAGTGCCATTAAGGCGGAACAAAGTTCGCCGGGTCAACTAGTAATTAATAAATTGTTCATTGACACGCTTATTTGTATTTTTCGATGGCATTATTAATCAAATAAGTCACAATTCACGCAATTAATTAGTATAAAAGTCTGTCTGAAATGAAAAGGCAATTTGTCTAATAACAGAAACTAGGCTGGATTCCAGACCCAGACGCGACCGATCAAATCGCGTGCTTTTGACTCATTAACGACTGTACACTATACGAATCACTGCAAAAAGTAAGTATATTTATAATACTGAGACTGTAATAAATATGTTTCAGTAGATTTTTATCATTAAAAATATAATATTTGTCTCAAAATTAACACATACAATATAACGATGTAGAACGGGCGACGTCACATCAAGCTACTACGTACGAGGGGTGTTCAAAAAGTAATGAGAATGGGATAGGTATTTCTAGCCATCACTAAAATCTGAAAGAAAGTAGATAGCCTTATTCTTCACTAGAAACTGGTAAAAAATTAATTATCTATAAATTAGTTATCATTCTATTTTTTATTTTATTTTTTAGTTTCTTCCTAATATAAAATACTTACCTCAAATAGATTAGGTAACACAACCACGCAGTATCGATTAGCCGGTGGTGGAGGCCTGGTGTGCTGTAGCACAGGGTATCCTAGTACGGACACCAGTCTCTACGAAATACTTATTTTTGTTCCTTGTTGTTATAATTACCCGTTACAAATTGTATAGAATAAAGTTATTATTTATTTATTTCATTTAATTTAAGTTCACCATTGCGTTTAAGAATTACATTCGCCTGAATACCTACGAACAGTAGGAATCGGAAAGTCCTTGTTTTCTGTGGCATCCGTACACAACCTTGAAGTTCCGGTGACAGCCAAAAATTGGGTTTTAATATGCTCAAAAACCCATCGTATTCTCTAGATCTGACTCTCGATTACCTACGCATCAACAATTTATAGACTTGTTTCCTAATGAGTAGGTAAAACATCAAAATAGGTAGATAGATAGTCACATAGCTCGTAGAGACGATGGCCGTTGGGGCAGAAAAGTTCTCGAGTGGCGACCACGGGCTGGAAGACGTAGCGTGGGCTGGGCAGGCCTCCTACTAGGTGGACCGACGATCTGGTGAAGGTCGCGGGAAGAGCCTAGATGCGGGCAGCGCAGGACCGTTCATTGTGGAAAACCTTGGAGGAGGCCTTTGTCCAGCAGTGGACGTCATTCGGCTAAAACGAACGCTGCTGAAAACCTTTACTTACTTAGGTACCTACATTTAAGAAAGTCATAATTTATTTACAAGAGCAAAACTCATTAGCGCGTTGTAGGTGTAACATCTATTTTATGTATCTACCCACTCCTAGTTTACGCAATGCTTTATTGCGTGGATGTCGGATATTATGGCGAATCCCACGGGAACAGGATCTATTTTTACCATAAAAACATCCCTTCCCAGCAAGAATATTGTAACTTTCTGTCAATAAACGAATTTTCGAACGAATCGAGCGAAGCGAGGTAAGACGCGGGACAAGTTCAGAGGGAAAATAAGAGGGAAGAACTAGAGTAAATATAACCATTACTGACATTACTTATGCGAGTACGTAAAAAGTATGTAAATATAAAAGTAACTAAAAATTTAGTTTTTATAATCATACATTAAACTAACTAGTACGTCGAGTGACATGTAGTTTCATCAGTTTTACTACTAATTATTTATTTCAGAATAAAATATAAGTTAAGTTTAATAAACTAAGTAAGAAAAACGTTGTAAATAATAGGAGCATTGAGGTTTTATGGTATTTTAACCGACTTCAATAAAAGGAGGTTCTGAATTCGGTTAGCTTATTCAAATTTAAAGCATAAGCATAAAAGTAAACGGTCTAACAAGCAAGAGTACTCACTCTAACGTATGTACTTTCAAGTCACAATATTATGTAAATAAAACGATATACATAATTTGGGATTGTCGTCCTCTATGTAGGTCATTCCACTCTTCTAATTTACTCGAAACGTTTTCATCTCAACACCGAACAGCATTGACAAACAAAAAGACTATGAACCTACCCTCTCTATTTTATTAAAATCTTACCGTCACACACCTTCACTTATCTGGCATTTTTTAAATGATTCTTTAATTAAAAGTTAAATAATTATTTTGTGTCGTTAAGAACCTATAAAATGGAATGATTCTATTGTTTTTTCAACAACAAATGGCACTTATCAAGAAAATAGCCCAATATTTGAGCGTACCAAACATTTTTGTCGCCAATAACAGGCGTCCATCAAAAATCGAGTAACCAATCCATTGTAATCTGCTCTTTTTATCGCAGACTTATCGACTAATTGATGCTCACCCGTAAATTCGTTGGTTTCGTCTCAAAAACACTCGACAATAATTCTATTCACAATTTGGTGACTGGCTGTGCGGTCAACCGTGAAAGCACGCGCGCGCCTTCCACGGAAATCGGCGAGGGACTGCCGCTTACAGACATGCGCTCTGAAAATCGATGTAGTAACTGCGATTGTTGTTGTCGCTGACCGTTTCACCCTTATTTGTGGCAACTTTTGGATATATTCTGTTTGGAATTCATTCATAAATAATTATCGACTCTTTATTCTATTAATATAGCTTTTTTCCGCTTGCCAAAAAACAAAACACACGGAAAACCGGGTTTTGCCGAATTAAAAATCGCGCATCTCGGGAGTTTATATTCAGGGTACAAAAATGGAAAATCTTATTACCCTGGGGAATGGAGAATCTTTTCGTGAAACATTTTGCAAGATTAAAATTTAATAAGTAGGCTTAGTTGAATAACTGATTATTATAACAAACTGGGCCAACATTCAGTTGCCAATTAACTTTTACTTATCTAAATTAATAGTTGAATAGTTTAATTTTCCTAGATATAAAATAATTAATAGAGTTCATAGAATAAATAATAATTAATAGTTATCTAAAATTCTTTGAATGGTTGAATGCAAAATTATAATAGAACCTGCTGACCACTTCCTGGTAGTCTATAATATTAGGAACTTATTATTTTCAGATATGCATTTAGTTCAAATTTAACTTTTCTGCTGACTGTAGCCTAGTAAATCAGTAAAGTTTTAACAGACAGTGGTGTTAGCTAAACGAGCGAACAGTTAACGGTTATTTAACTGATTGCCACAAGGACAAGGTTGATTGAAAAAAATACAATAAAAAAATATACAAAACTGAACTATTCTAACTAGATGGTTTTAGTTTCTTAGAAACTACACACATAAGCCTTTGGTCCATGGTGAGTGTGATGGAAGATACTGCCACAGTACCTATTTGCAGTAATTTATTGCGAATTCGTGCTAGACACGTAAAAATACTCATTTATCCACTTTGTAAAGTATCCTCACTTCTTGACAACTTTCTTGCAATTTAAACTAACGAATAGGCAGTTACAAGAGTTTGTAGTCATAATTTAAACATTTTAATGAATTTTCCAAGAATAAACTAACTTGCCTAAATAATGATTTTGCGTGCCTGAAGTTTAGAACTTCAAGGTTGCACGGTGGTTCAAACTTAATCCGTAGGTACTAACTAATATTATAAATGTGAAAGTAACTGTTTCCGTTACCTTTTCACGCTAAACCCACTAAACCGATTTTGATGAACTTCAGGGCTGATTTTACCATCGTCGGATAACTTTCATCTGAATAAGTTTGGCAGATTGACAGTTTCAGTATGGGAAATATGTCAAAATGACAAGTTTATTCTTCATTTAAAAGTTATCCGTCGATGCCGTGATGGTAGAATCAGCCCTTAGAGGCCTAGGCTAAACAGGATAGTTTTTATACCAGGTTTTTAAAGGGCAACACCGGCGCTATAGTCATTCTAGCCTAAATTTACGCAGGTGATACCGCGGGTAAAAACTAGCTTAGCTATGAATAAAAGACGTAATTTTCATAATATTTATTTATTGTTAATATGCAATGGTTCACAGCGACTACGGCTCTAGTGGAAGATATTACGTACACTTACAATAGTCTGCGGTACATTACAAATAACATAAATACAATACTACAATCCCATAGGAGTGGTAAATATTTTCAAAACGGGGTAAAATAGGCTCAAAACATAAGTAATTCGAAGATATAGGCATTATTTCAACTCTCTGTGGACACCATATTTTTTTATAATGGCAACATTACAGGCGCACTAACGCCATCTAGAAAAAGGCTTTCAGTTTGTTGTATGGAATGGAAACATTTGGAAAAGGTTAGACCCGTATTATAAAACTACACTCAAGTACAAATCTTAACTCAAAATAAATGTATGTCTGAGTTTTGTCTTGAATTTATTCTCCAGAAGATTTGAGATTTTTGCATGGTGGTAACCTACCATTCACTGTCATTCACAGAAACTATGACTGAAATAGAATCAAATTTTGAGCGTAGTTTCGTAGTATGGGCCTTAGTTTTGTTTACTTTAATTTAAATAGGACTTCACAAGATGTACTAACACACTACAAAATGATATAAAAATGGAGGTTAGTTCATGAAATAAACGTGGAAATAAAGGTATATAAGCAGCAATAGCATCGCAGACTATCAGACAATATTTGAATAATTACATACTATAATGCGATTACAATACAACAATTTTACATTCAAATACCTAACAACGGCTTCGGGTAACGGACTTTAGGTTGGCACTAACATACGATCGGTGGGAGCGGCCATTGCTAGGTACCTATCATTAAATTTATCATTAATCATTCATTAAAACATTTCGTTTCATTAAAATGTCATCTCCCAGCCAGACACATTTAGATAATTATTTATTATATAATTTTTAGTTACTATATTTATCTATACTATAATTATATTGTAATCACACTCAACAAGTATACAAATTATACGGGAAATAACACTTAAATACCTAATCTATATTACAACTCGTCAATACCAACAGATCATTTCGCTTCCTACTTAATTTTTTATCTATTTATATATTAATAATTGTGATAAACAGATTTACAATGTAAATAAATAGTGAAATACTATAAACATTAATTTTTCATTTCTAACATCTACGTAATTTTATTTATTTACCTATAAATTAAAGTTGTTCGAGTTTAATATAAAAGAAAAATAATGAGTAAAGGAAGAGATTTTTAATGAGCTATTAGATTTAGTTATGTTCATTAATTTTTAAGTAGAATTTTAAGAGTACATTAAAATTGCGTGCGTTAAAACGCTTTAAGTCAATTCACGTGTTAGATCGGCGTTTAAAAAACGCTCGAGTGACGCTGACTGTTCCTACGAGAGTGAACCTTGTTACAAGTAGATAAGAGTAAAAATCCATAACAACATCACTATTCAAAAATATGCAACAGTAAATGAAATTACCCTGTTAAGAAGACATTGTATATCTTAAAAATCGTCCTCAGCCTTTCAATGATATTATTTGGTTTTTAATTTTTTTATTTTTATAACGACTGAGAATCGTTCATCTGCTACGCGAATGGGCAAAATAAATAAAAACTTAACTAAAAGGCAGTCTTTTAAAATAAATACTGATTTTATTAAACGAATAATTTAAATATAAATAAAAATATAACTTAATACGATGAACAATAAATAAACAGATGAACATTCTCATTCGAATAGTAAACACTAATTTGCTAAGGGTTCTAGGTACAGGGTTTGGAAACACAAGAAAATAAAAAGAAAAAACCGAGAAGTACGTTTAAAAGATCTGAAAACATTAAAATAAAGACGGATATCGTGATGTACGCATTTATACTTACGACTAGGGAGTTTTTTACAGAATAATATAAGACTACCCACTCATTCTCAATCGTAAACCTCAAGACATGCTATCCTTTTCACACTCCTAATGTGAGAATGGGATAGATACAAAACTAGAACTGTCAAGAGATTTAAATAAAGAACGCGGAAAGTCGCCATTTACATTAAAAACGTCACAAAAATGTTACATTGAATATACCCTACACAGTAGGTAAGTGAAAAAAATGCTTATCCATAGACAATCTATACGAGGAGACTATTCGAGAAAGGAAATGCAATGCGAATCAAATGCACAATACAGATCGATGTGTTTGAATGTTCGACCGCGATATTTAGAACAAAGGGTACTACAAGGTTCGAGACTATATTGATGACAAGGATGCGTGGTCAGTTCAGTCTGCACATATTTGATTTACTTAAATTTGACTATTCTTACCGTTAGATAATTCCTGGCAATAAGTGGTGACTGAGTTTGTTCCGGCGTTTCTTCTCAGCACTTGCCACATGTTTGTCTCGAAGCGCTGGTAGGGCCCAAAAGATAAGGAGACTTGTAAAGTGCCCCATAAGGGCTACCTTTTCTTTTTATTATTATTTTCTATTGACGTTCATAAGTGCCACTTGTGGTCTAAACTGAATAAATATTTTTGATTTTTGATTTTTTTTGAAAAATATTTCTTATTGTTCTTCAAGTGTACTGAGGTTAGTTTCTTTAAAACACACCTTTATTTCGCAAGGAATAAGGGAGCTTTCATTGTTAACATGTTACATCTGATGACTACCCACATATTATGACGTCACTACAAGCTCTGCCTTTCCAAGTCAACCAACCTAATATATTTTGATTTCAAATCAAATATCAAACATAGCAAACAAGCAAAATAATATGAGTCAGCTTTTACAAAGTTTAACAACGTTGAATTAGATTCTAAGAAACTTTATATCTGTAGCTTTATTCACGTAACAAAACATCGCTGAATGCGATCCTATCGAGTAATCATTCTATCGAAATGACCCTTATGAATACGGATTTAGAACTGTTTTTCAATGGGACGACTTTTGAACGTCAGCGAGATTTTGACTGTCAAAATACGTGAATTAGGCCACTGATCTATTATTTATCGAAAGTTACATTGTAAGCTACCTTAATAGGTATCGATTAATTAAATCTCGGGTCTAAATAAAGCGGTCGAACATCACTAAGGAATCCCAAGAAACAGGTCAGAAGTGACAAACGTAAACTTACGCCTACAAATTACGCTTCATTACCGAAAAAACAATTTGATCGAAGCATCTTATTCATTGTTCTAACTTCGATGCGACTGCGCCTAAATCGAGCTACGATTGGCCCGTTTTTTAATTTAATTTTAGTGGTTAACGTAAGTAGTATAATATACAGAGACATGGCACTGCCCGTCCATTGAATACTCAGGCGAAGATCTAAATATTTAATTTAATTTTAATTTAAATTCGGTATTTCACCGTGCAAATATTATGTCACTTACACGTTATCGAAGACTACATTAAAATATACATTAATCAATAGAAAATATTAATTTTTTGGCATGTGTTCGTGGTTACACGAATATGTAACGTATGTACACTGACGTAAGGTTGATTTTCTGCCACGCCTAAACTTAATATTGCAACCACCCTTAATGTACACGTCATTGTTTGCCGTTGGGCCGAAAATGGCGCCAATTATTGGCTGAAGTATTCTCGTCCTTTACTACTGCGAAGCGAGTAATAAGGACAAAATACTATTCGAAATATGAACGTCTTATGACAATGTTAGGATGACAAGTACGAAACTTTGTGGAAGTAATCTATCTCTGTCTGAGATGGTGCTTGTCAAATGAATGCAGCATGATAAGGTAATTAATTATTACGTCATTATCCTTTGTATAAAAAACGATCGAGGAAGAAAGAGACAAGAGTATTCAAAAACAAATACAGCAGGACTGCAAAAATCACTCTTATTTCGTATTCAGTAAGATTATACTCGATATGCCGTATTTTACATCAAGTATTTAACAAAGGATAATGCCATAATCGGATCAGATATTCACAATACCCAGAACTTAAATTGATACAAGAGAAAGAGACGCAAGTATGAGGCAAAGCTCTCTCTTTCGCTCGTAAGCCAACATGAGTTCACACCTGGATCTACAATTCACTGTCAAATAGCAATTTCAAGTTCACGAGTTTACATTATACGTCATCGCTTGCTTATGTCAAAAAATCTATGAAGAAAGTTATTGAAAGTAACCGCTAGGGGCGCTGTACAATCTGTCATACATTTCATGACATTTTTTATGCAGTGACTAACGAACACTTCTATGTAAACTCATGGTAAAACACACAGATTTCATTAACTTGAATTGAGACTAAACATTTTCAGCGACCCATTTTTGAGAATCGTTTAAGAAAGCATACAAATCGTTTAGAGGAACTTTCAATAGTCTGGATCATTATAAACTTTAACGCTATTTATAAACATCTCAAAAAACATATTTACTGACGTATTAGAGATCAAGTGATTGCACAAAAACCGCACAAATCAACAGTTGCACCGCGTTTTAAATATAATTCTCGTGTACTTATATTATACAGTGGTGGAAAATTATACAAATTGGGAAGCCGGTGGCGTGTTTTTTATACAAGAGTCTTGATGGTTTCATTTAAAATACAAATATTTAGCATTTCAAAAGCCGTCGGGTCTTTCTTATAACAGCATGCCATTTAGCACACAGTTTAACTATCAAACAAGAGATGGCGCTGTATCGTTATTCCGAATCGCGATATAGTCAAATTTAATTGGTTGACCGTTTTCGTAGAATGCAAATCATGGAGAAAACTAAGCCAAAAACAAAACGGCATTTGAATATTTCATTTACAATAGTTACAAGTGGCAAAAACAAAGCACTACCGCGATTTGGATTCGTAACAACGCCATCTGTGTTAGCAAACCAGTACCAAATTATATTGCCGTTTACACACTTTTAAAAAAGTGAAACTTACAACATCGGTATGTACTTACGTATCCGTCAAAATTCGCAAACCTTTGTTTTGACATTCGACATTGACATTTGTTTTGATAATGAATAACTACTCATTATTATTAAAGCCCGTATTACTTTGAGGTCTCACAGTGCGCGTGGACGCACAGGGTGACACTGCGTTTGATTTGCTGCTTCACTTAAGCAAGCATCGTTTGCGAATACGGGCATTAGTATCCGTTATCTGTCAAAAAGAAACCCTACAGTTTTCCAACGAATCACGTGACTAAATGAAACCACCATCTCAATACAACCGAAAAAAACTTAAAAAAACTCATGCACCTTGCGAAATACCGAGAGCACTCATCATTTCTTCGTCTTGACCGTCACGTAGGTCGGCTCCTCGCCGTCCTTCCTCGCCTGCCGCGGCGGCTGTCGCTGCCTTTGTTGTTGTGTTGTTGCTTGTTGTTGTTGTGTTGTTGGTGGTTGTTGTTGCAGCAGCAGAGGCAGCGGCCGCCGCTCCTTTTGTACGGACGCGTAGATCGGCGGCGGCGGGTGGATGGCCGCGTCTCATGTTTGCAACGCAGTGTTTATCTCGCGGTGGATGGTTGTCTGGTGGTGGAAGAGATACGACAATTAATTAAATTAATGCTAATTATGCATGATAACTGCGTACTTCGCTGGAATGCAACTCTCCTTCCCGTTAGTACCAGAGTGTCAATGCGACAACACGGCTGCCAGGTGTGCAGTTAACACTTTCCTGGACAGTGAACTGCTATAGCCGTCTTAAGAATTAAACTTCTATTGTGTCTGGGTTACTGTCCGGGAGAGTGTTAACTCGACTTGCCAAAATTAACTGGCAATAGCTCGTGGAAATGATGGCGGTTGGGGCATGAAAATTTTCGAGTAGGATTACGGGCCGGAATCCGTAATGTGGGCAGGCCTCCCATTAGGTAAACTGACGATCCGGTAAAGGTCGTTAGTTTTGAAATTCGTTCATCACCATCTCTAAATAGTCAAACTAGACTGGATGACTACTGAATTTGGAGCAATCAGACTCTTTGCCCTATGAAATAAAGTTAATTTCCGTAGGTCACACACCAGCTCGTCTAATAGGTCTTGGAGACAGCTAATCCTATGAATGTTTAGACTCTTTTAGCTGTGCAATAAGGTCGGTTTCCGCAGTAACTCACCAGCGCCTCTAGTTGCCTGGCCAGCTGGTCGTTGAGCGCCTGTATGACCAGCCTCTGTCCGTCTTGGACTGAATGCTAACTCCAGCCGGCTCCGGGCCAGTTTAGACACTATTCCCTGTGCAATAAGGTCGGTTTCCGCAGTGACTCACCAGCTCCTCTAGTTGCCTGGCCAGCTGGTCGATGAGCGCCTCACTTTAGATAGCTTCTTGTAATAGTGTCAATATCTTTTTAGCTTTTAACGCAAATCTAGTCTTCAAAGCAGTTTAATCGATTTATTTTATTTTCAAAATCGATATTTTATTGTCTATGATGGCCGCAGGAACATCACTATACATGGACTCCCAGCAATAAAGTACGGTAATGCCTCGTACAGATTTTATCGGCAAAAATTATGGAACTTGATAGGTTTTAGACCATGCCACGCACCAAAACGTCCGGAAGTTGTAATAGTATTATAGAATAAACGTTAAAAGACTTATTTATTTAATTTTTCAATGCTTAAGTGTCCATTAGAACGAAAGGGTGCTTAATGTATTAAAAAAAATAGAAAATAATTATGATGGGTTAATGTTTTTTGGCGGTTTTTTAGGCGGTTTCTGACAATGTCCTTTAGACTGAGTTGCACCATCTTACTTTAACCGTAACTATAAAGATAACCGGTGTTTTTTAACAGACTATTGACGTCTGTTAAAATTAAAGTAAGATAGTGCAACTCACTCGGTCTTATTGGCTACTTTGAATGTCACGAAGTATTGACACTGGTTGTAGGTACTATTATTTATTTTCAACTTTCCTCTGGATTGTCTGGAAGAGATTGCTTTCTAGCGATAAGCCCCCCTAATTGTGCTTATACCGCCTCAAAGGTTTTAAACCTTTGTTTGTCACCTGTCATCCGCTTTGCAACGGAGGGAAGTCGAACCTTTAACCCAGATAGTCCTGAAACTTTTTATCCTTGTCAATTTTTATGAATTTTTAGTATGTTTCTAAATAGAGGCCAAGTGTCCACAGAAAAATTTTAGAAAAATTCTTGGTCAACTGGAAAAGCCGGAAAATGGGTGGTGTTTTAACACCTGGTCGGAGAATGGACTACTACTATGAAAAAAAACTATACTATGATTTTGTTAGGTTTAAGAGTTAAAAATGACTTGTAAGTTATACTCATTTATTTAAAAAATACTAAAATCTTATTCAGAGGTACATGGTGTAATATGGTAAAACATAAATCATAGCCTAGGATGCTTTAGTACGTGGCACATTAACTTATACCAAATTGATTTTTTCTTGCAAATTTTACATCTCAGTTGCGTGTAGTAGTACTCGTAAGTAAAGAAGGTACTTGCACTATATTGCATTGTTGTTATTGTAATTGCGGTAGGTACTTTCATGGCAGAAGAACTAGCTGCATTGAAGGCATCATTAGATTAATTTCGTCTTCTTTAAAAAATTCAGAGAGCGGGATGTTATCCTCTTTATCTGAAGAAGACTTGTCTTACTGAACTTCTGCCTCGGCTCTAAGTTGAGAACCTGGAAGTTCACGAAAAATAGCAATAGAAAACTTACTAACTATAGTTAGATAAACGGAAACAGGCTAATTTGGAAGATTTTGTAAGGTAACGTGGTCTTCTTCACCAGAATCTTCATCCGTTGCTTCTGCATTAGCATTTTCTGGAGGTAAAATTGCTATGTTATCCGGTATCTGAGCATCGTCGTCAATGTTTTCTAATACGTCCACAATTTCCTGAAGTCTCAGCGGTCTTTTATATCGTGACCTACACTTTTAATTTGTATATTAATTTGGTTAGACGTCGATTATGCGACCAGGTGTTAAAACACCGATCGTAATTTTGGCATAAAAAGTCTCAAAATGTAAAGCTTTTCAAAAACATATTTTTATAGTTTTGTAGCTAACAGTAGTATATAAAAATTATAATAAAAAAAAACTTTTTTAAAAACAAGCTTTATCCTGAAATGCAGTTGTACTTAAACGAAAAAAAATAATTGTATGCTTGGTTCAAAGAATTTTGAAAGCTTGTATCGCGCATGGAATTTATTCCTCTTTTTTTCTGTTTGCGCTACAAGCTTTCGAAATTCTTTGAACCAAGCATACAATTATTTTTTTTTGTTTTAGTACAACTGCATTTCAGGATAAAGCTTGTTTTTAAAAAAGTTTTTTTTTATTATAATTTTATTTTACACTTTTTAGTTGTATCTCAATCTCTGGGTCATTTTTTAGCACCAAAGTGCTCAAGAAGTCGAATCCAACGAACCCAAACTCGATGCGATTCCGCCGTTTCGTTTAGGAGTTCCTATGGCCACCTCCTGACTCCATCATCAGGACCCTGGAGATCATCTAGCACTAAACTGCTCGAAAAGACAAATCCAACGAACCCAAACTCGATGCGATACCGCCGTTTCGTTTAGGAGTTCCTATGGCCACCTCCTGACTCCATCATCAGGACCCTGGACATCATCTAGCACTAAACTGCTCGAAAAGAAAAATCCAACGAACCCAAACTCGATGTATTCCCTGCGCAATAAGGTCGGTTTCCGCAGTGACTCACCAGCTCCTCTAGTTGCCTGGCCAGCTGGTCGTTGAGCGCCTGTATGACCTGCCTCTGTCCGTCTTGGGCTGCAAGCGCTAACTCCAGCTGGCTTTGGGCTAATTTAGCCTCTGCATCCTACAAAACAGAAGAGATTTTGATAAATAAACAAGCTAGAGATTATAAGAATACAATTTAAATGAGTTCCAAAGAACGTAATAAATAGATGAAGCCAAAAGAATAGGTGAACTGATTTTCTTTTCAAACAGAGATACAACCTTATCATACCATGAAATAAAGCAGGTTATACAATAAAACTTGTTGCAGCTCTAATATCGAGTGAGAATACAAATCAAGTTAACAAACAACATGTAGTGAAATGATGAGGTGATATCGTCTCTTAGTAATAAAATGAAATGACTATTAAATTTTGGCCAAGATTTGGCACCTATGACAGAAAAAAGTATAAGGGGTCCTGTAGGATATTTTGGAATAAGAAGCGGGATACTTGGGTAGGAGGGCTCAGCAGTTGGCGTCTCGGTTCTTCAATTATTTCACTTCACAATTTTATTCACTCAGCACTTTCACATTTCGTATTAGCGCGCGAGATACATATTTAAATAGGTAGGTATATTGAGAGAGATTCGTTACTTTATTTTATTTGAGCCGTGTGATTGGCGAAGCGTCGCGGCAAGAGGAGATACGTTTAGCGGAAGGTTGAAGGGATAGGGAAAAGAAACGAAACTTTTGTCCAAGCGTTTGATAAAATAAAATGTGTAATCTTAATGAATATGGAATCGTGATGACATGGTTAATTTTAAATTAAAAATGTTTATTACGTAATTTGCATGCTATTTCTAAAAGGCTACACGCGAGAACATTGTAAAAACCATCATCTTCATACCACATTTGATGTAAAAATAGATTCTTATTCATGCCTTATCCGGGAAAAACTTATTTAGGCCGAGATTGCAATCTTTATTTTAACCATGACTAGCCATAACCGGTGTTTTTTTATGGTGTTTGAGAGACTTTTGACGTTTGTTAAAGTAAGATGGTGCAACCCTCTTGGAAAAAGCCTATCAATTGTAACATAAATAAATAAACAAATACCTTTTGACATTTTACACAGCACCTGCCACCCTAGACAAGTTGAACTTTCGATCGAATCGAAAATCGAATTCGTCAAAACTCCATACAAAAAAGGCCTTTCGACCACTTTTCGACTGGTTTGCGATTATACTGTGCACTTTGTCTAGACCCACTGTAGTCCCAAACTAAGCAAAGCTTGTACTATGGGTACAGACAACGGACATAAACATAAAATAAAGGCAAAGATAACATAAGATAAGAAACATAAGAGCACGATCAAGTCTTATTTAGTAAGACAAAGACAAGTGACATACCTGCTCGCTCTTGCGCGACTTGGTGATCTGCGCGAGCTCCTCATTCTTCTGAGCGAGTTCGGCTTCCAGTTGCGCCACGCGCTGCCTAAGTTGCTCGACTTCGTTGGCCTCCGCGCCTGGAAGCAACGTGTTTGTGAGTTATAGCAGGCCTGTACATCTCCGCGAGTTTACATCGAAAACAAAACACGCACGATGGCCCACCTCCAGGATACTATTCGACAAGGCCTCACATACGAGCGAACATTGACTCACGCACGCGTATTCTTATGTATGATGGAAGAAAATAAAGAAAATGGTGTACTTAATACTGTGCAGTATTTAACTGCCTAAATAATAATAAAAACACAGAATATACTTTTTTTAGTTGCCTCAAGACACTGAGAAGTAAATAAGTAGTTAATATTATTCATGATAATTCATGCTAAATCATTTTCCGCAGTTTGGCACCTCACGTCACATCGAAGTCAGCCCTATAGCTTCGGCGCAGTGCCGATCACTGACGTTTGTCAACAAAATGGTGCTTGACTCTTGAGACAGGCTAAATTACACCATATTGTTAATGACATTGAGCATACATTTTTTTAAATACCTTCGCGAAGTAAAACTTCTGTACGTAGTACTTATTATTATTCTGTGGTTATAGTTATGGTATACAACGCCATCTGTTAGCTGTCATCATCATCATCATCATCATCTCAGCCACATGACGTCAATGATTTCCGCATCGCCCGGTTGGAAGCGGCCTGCATCCAGCGCCTTACCAGGCCTGTTCATCTCCGCGAGTTTATATCGAAAACAAAACACGCACGATGGCCCACCTACAGGATACTATTCGACAAGGCCTCACATACGAGCGAACATTGACTCAAGCACGCGTATTCTTGTGTATGATGGAAGAAAATTAAGAAAATGGTGTACTTAATACTGTGCAGTATTTAACTGCCTAAATAATAATAAAAACACAGAATGTACTTTTTTTAGTTGCCTCAAGACACTGAGAGGTAAATAAGTAGTTAATATTATTCATGAGTTAGGTGTGCTCGCTAGCGACTGCGTAAAAAAAATGACATTTTGTGCAGCGCCCCTAGCGGCTACTTTCAAGAAACAAAATCTTCATAGAGATTTTTGACGTACTCGCTAGCGAGCACACCTAACGTAAACTCATGGTAGGTACACAGAAATGAGATCTGTAAACGAACTAAATTCGCTGACATAGCCCGACAGATTGGCGAGCTGAAATGGCAATGAGAACAACGGATTTTGTGAGTTATTGTTATGGTATACAGCGCCATCTGTTAGCTGGTTTGAGGACTACCGTTAGCCTTTAGATTTTGTTTTGAGTTCGAATTGAGTTTTCCACTTGTCAACTATTGAAGTGATCTCTTACAGCGCGAATGTAACTGCGAATATCGTCATCTCTTGTCATCACTAAGAACTGCCTTTTTCGAATAGCGCCTAGCATGAGCAACTTCTTTTCTAACTTTGACGAATTACTTTTTCATTTTGAAACGTAGTAGCATGATGCATACTTCAAGACAACGCCATCTGTTATCGCCGCCCAGAACCACGTTACCTCTATCTTCGCGAGCCACCTCCTCCCTGTATTGATGAAGCTGCCTTTTCCATTCATCAACGTTGGCGGTGCTCTCTTGCAAGGCAGCAGTCAGTCGCAAGTTGTTGCTTATCAAGACAACGCCATCTCTTATCATCACTCGTAACTACGTGCTCACCTTTCCCAGCATAGTGCCTGGCGCGAGCTACCTCCTCCCTGTATTGATGAAGCTGCCTTTTCCACTAATCTACATTGGTGGTGCTCTCTTGCAAGGCAGCAGTCAGTCGCAGGTTCTTTCTCTTCAAGAAAACGCCATCTGTTATCATCACTCTGAACTACTTACCTTTTCCAGCATAGTGCCTGGCGCGAGCCACCTCCTCCCTGTACTGATGAAGCTGCCTCTTCTATTTATCAACATTGGCGGTGCTCTCTTGCAAGGCGGCTGTCAGTCGTAGGTTATTGCTAAAGACAACCCCATCTGTTATCATTACTCAGAACTACGTACCTTTTCCAGCATAGTGCCTGGCGCGAGCGACCTCCTCCCTGTACTGATGAAGCTGCCTCTTCTATTTATCAACATTGGCGGTGCTCTCTTGCAAGGCGGCTGTCAGTCGTAGGTTATTGCTAAAGACAACCCCATCTGTTATCATTACTCAGAACTACGTACCTTTTCCAGCATAGTGCCTGGCGCGAGCGACCTCCTCCCTGTATTGATGGAGCTGCCTCTTCCATTCATCAACGTTGGCGGTGCTCTCTTGCAAGGCGGCTGTCAGTCGCAGGTTGTTGCTCTTCAGGGTTGCCAATTCC
The DNA here is from genome assembly GCF_004193835.3 of Ostrinia furnacalis. NCBI lineage: Eukaryota > Metazoa > Arthropoda > Insecta > Lepidoptera > Crambidae > Ostrinia > Ostrinia furnacalis. The sequence continues at coordinate 34,521 of NW_021134383.1, read as the reverse complement.
ACCTCCCACTTCTTGGCGTTGGCTGAGCTGTGGGTAAGAAAGAGAGAGATGAGTTAGCGAGTTTAAATATTACGACATGGTGTGTTATTAGTGGAAAGAAATGTCAAATGTGTGCGTTGCAATACTTGCAATGTGCAAGCAAACATTCTAGATTGGGTTTGATGAAAAGGCACTTTGTGAAAGAAAAACCGGAAAAATTCGTACCGCAGACTTGCCACAAGTCGTCAAACTGAACATAATGGCATCGTACTATGTACAGTCGCGGAATGAAAAGGTTCGTCACCTTAGTGTCGGTTTTCGCTTGCACTAGGTACTGTAAGAGTCAAACCTGCCAACATAACAGTGCAAGAAACAGTGCTGCTAACATTTAAATAAATATGACGTTTGCTAACGAATAAGTTTTTGCTTGTTTATTTTTCTATCCCATCAGTGCAATGCAATGATGACATTGACCAATTGACAATAGTTTTTTATTTATTTAATAGAAATAATAATGGCAGGTTGAACCAACAAGAAGGTTTTAGTTTAACAATCATAATAATCTTCTTGACAAGATAAATCGTCAAACAACTTTGATCTGAATAATTTTGAACTTTACTGACGAACAGTTAAAGATAATTTTCTCTAACTCGAGATTATTCTGTAACATAGTTTCAAAAGGTAATAATAATATGTGCTCGCGATTCGTTGAAGGAATCAATTTGAAAACTGACGAACCTTTTCATTCCGTGACTGTACTTTTACTTTAAAGGTGATTTATTGCAACAAAATGTAGTCTTATGTGATGTCGACTTTACATGAAAATAACGAAGATAACCAAAATCGCAAAAGTGTCGAAAATAAAAAAAAAAATAACTGGCAACTGGTTATGTGCCTGTTGAGTAGAGAAAGAGAACAGGCACAAAACCACTTCAGCGTTTTAATTAAATCAGTTTTCCCTTTTTTTTAGATTAGGAAACTTTTCTTCAACTTAGTAACAATAGCTGTTTGTAAATCCTATATCCGGACGATGATCGATTTGACGAATCACGTTATTAATCATCAGCACCGCCCAAATCGGATACAATCAACGTGGAACGCCCGTCTATCGCCGGGTGGTCGCACGCAACGTTGCTTTCGGTCATAAATCCGACCGTGCCGCGTTTTTGTGCGCTGTGATAATTACTGTGGAAACTATTCACAGAGATTAGTACATTTATGAGGAACATATTTAATCGTTTACATTGATCTGAAATACAAATGGCAGTTATGACATTCGGGACTAAAGCTCATGTTCGTTATTATGTGCTACTGGGTCATTTGGGGATACTTTTGAAGGAAAACGCGAGAGATAGAGGAAATTTTATAAGTCATCTGAGACGAAATCAATTTTTTTCTGAATAAAGAAAAATAAAGAGAAATACAATAAAATAAAATATAGAGGTTTTTTTTGAGACAGGTGTGTGCTCATGACTTCATAGAGTATGACCAGGATTGTGACAACTTGCATACTCGTAAAGGAGAAAGTTATACTCAATATTGGAGAAGATGTTTTAGCCGCTTTTGCCAATGGTAGAATTAATATGAGACAAGACAATACCCATGTCAGACCCAATAAAAGAGAGCGTTTTATGCAGGTTCATATGAAACGTGTTTTCCACTTTTCCAGCAAAATGCATATCTGATGATCTCAAATTAAATAAAGATCGAAAGATCTATTGAAAATTATATCCATTTCTTAACAAGCCCCATTTTAGCTGCTTCATAAAGTGAATCAGATCGGCCTGACTATCTACAACAGATCCAGCACCACGCACCAGTTGCAAAACTTCGCAAGGCATATGCAATATAAAAGCATTACAGAATCTGCGCGTTAAAACAAATTGATATGTGCACGTAATAAAACTGTTACGGTCGGGCTGACGGGATCGAAATCTGTATCTGTTTGCGACTTGAAGTAGAGTTAACACATGCGCTTAAAGATAAAGGTCTATGAAAACCAAGTCATGATAATTAAGAGGAATTAAATTCAATTAAAAAGCTTCAATTTACAGTAATAATCGCACGCGCACTTATCTGTCTTTCTAACTGGCCAACGAAAACAGCCATCTAAATAACTTTTGAAATACAATGCTGGCCACTCCCCGACATAGACCTCGTCTGATGATGGAAAATCTATTTTCAGTGGCATTTATTTATTTATTTAAACTTTTATGCCAAAATAATTAAGCATTCTGGCGCTCTCTGATCGATCTGATTCTTTGGGGGTCGCTAGCATGAAAGAATCTCTAATCATTTACCACTACTATTTTGTATCTTTTCCTTCCATCTCCTATTACAAGGTACCCACAGAAAACCAGTGTCTTGGCACTTGGCAGTAACATTTCAACTGTCTAGATGATTTTGCATTTTTTTCTCCATTGTTTTGATGTTTTGTACTATTTAGTTATCAAATAAATATTTTTTCTTTGTTTCTTCTTCTTTCTTTCTTTCTATTCGTGATTTCTGAAGTAGTCCTGCACCAATATTACTAAATCAGAGGCGTCTAACCAGGGGGTTGGGTGATGGAGCAGCCTCAAGATTCACTTTTCAATCAAAGTAAGTGGCTGTTCTCCATCACCGTGGCTGATACACACACTAATGACGCCGTGAGCGATGGCGGTCATTTTCCGGACGAGGCAATCGGTGTGAAGATTTAAACCGTTTCCCTGTGGGCTGCCCCACTTAGCGGATTATGTAAGGCAGGGCTGGCGGTGAAATTACTTACTTTGTTGTTAATGGAGTTACGGTACGAGATACGATAGTTTGGAGGACTTCCTAATAGGATTCAAATTCAATTGTTTCATTTTACATAATCATATTATTATGGNCATAATTGTTAATCAAGAAATTGGACATTAAAAATTCTGTGACCTGTCGGATGCACTTACAGGTCAAACGTTGTCCTTAATGCTATATGTAAAATCCTGTAAGGTTTAAACAGCTGAATTGATAATTTTAATTCACAGTTCATTAGAAAGAAAAATGTTTTTTAATGGCTCAAAATTAGTATGTCAGAGGAGTTCCTTCAATTCTTGTATCAATCGCCGAATTCCACACTCGCTTTTGGATATTTATTATACTTTCAAGTCACAAAAACATATTCTGTAAAAGAGATATGAAAAGAAAAACACATGTGTGTTACAAACAATACCTGTTTTACGTTCCAATTCATGTGCCATATCCCACACGCCCCCATACAAAAAAGTATACCCCACACGTATGGGGGATACAGAGAAGCGGCAAAACAATATCCCTCGTATCACAACCGCCCAACTTCGAAAACAAACATGTTGATAAAAGCCTTTGTTTTGCTTTGTGGACGACAAAGCAAAAATGCGTCCTTGTCAGTCGTGACACGCGTACTTATTAACTTGGCTTTGTACGTGAGTACGCTCGCGTGGACGAAAAAATATTGGATTAGTAAATGAAAAAATAAGTCATAACTAAAATTATTATATCCATGACAGTACGTTGCGGCGTTTCTTCTCAGCACTTGCCAAATGTTGGTCTTGAAGCGCTGCTAAGGCAACAATATTATGACATGTAAAGAAAACTGACTTAATATTTTTTTAAACTATGGAAAAGAAGGCCATGCTACTTTATAACGAGAAAAACTTGAAGATAGAGAAATAGGGGATGAAATTTTACGAGCAAATCGACGGAGAATCATTTAGTAGACATAATTTATAGTACGAAATAATGTGTCTAATAAAGGCTTGACATGCTGAAATTTACGCAGATGTGAGCAGCGAGCAAAAGCTAGTAACTAGCAAATTATATCTAAACGAATATACTTTTCATGTTAATCTTTTTAAATGGGAGTCGACATCCGACAAGTAACAATAGGCTGTCTGTTAAATTTAAAAAATTGAATTTATAAATATTAACATAATAATGCACAAATTAAGTGAATGTTAATTGTTTACTGGAAATTATAAATAGTAGATTGTTGCAAATAATTACAATGGTTACAATGTGTTTTACGATAGACGGCAGTCACAGTAGAGGCGGGTGCAGCAAGATCAAGTTGCAAGTTCCAACCGAAGACTTTATAGAATTCGTCAAATTAATATTACGATATTTAATAACAAGTGACGTAATTTATATTAATCCCGGCGGAAAAAGAGATGGAGAAGAATTTCTATCAAACATCGCCGTGAGACCATCAGAAGATTGGCTAGGACTGACTGAGTCCACTTCTTCTCAGCACCTGCCGATATACTTCCCGAACTTGGTGGTAGACCTGTGTTAAGTACCAACTTAGAAACGTCAGTACGCCCGGACATCACAAAACTGGGAGTTCTACAAAGCCACACCCCTATCGCGGAACACACACTGACTCCATTAAAGATGAAAATTCCCTTTTTGATCAAAAACTGTCTTATTTTGAGCACGGGACTATTCCCACCTTTCGTTCCCACCGCTGCAACTCTTGTGTAGCCAAGAAGTAGAGCTTGACCGCCACTAAAACCCAACAAGTTGAAGTTTGTCCCGGGGGAGTTAAACTGTCATTGGACCCGCAACGAAATTAATCAGAAGAACACAAGAGGAGGTCTATTTTGAGCAGTTAAAAATTCTTCTATGATGTAGGCATATACAAGTGTATTTACTGCAACTTCTTGTATAGTGTCATTTACGATCGTCTGTAGCGCACAACGTATTGACACAATAATTGCCCAACAATTATGCAACGCACACCGTTCATTACCTGCTGCGCACGCGACTATCGCACGCCGATGTTCCAGAATATAGTGTGGCTAATGTCAATCATTATGGTTTTACTTTCTTTTGTGGTGTGATCTAGGGTCATAGTAAACATGCCGATTTTAACGATTTTGCGCATACGTCGTTGGTGCTGCGTCACGACACGGCGACTGTGTATTCGATAGCAATATCGATATCGCCATTTCACTGATTCGCGATTTAGGTTTAAAGAACATTTATTTCTCATTAAAAACCTTACAGTCACTTACATGAGAAATTAACAAATTTTATGTAGGTAGGTAATTTACAAGTTGTCCAATAGCCAGAACAAGCAGATGTACTTCTGCGGGAACCGTCCTAACAAACACATAGTACTTACGAGAACTTCGTTGTACATTTAGTTTTACGCTATCAGAACGTTACTTCGTAAAAAAGAAATTTCGCGCTTCTTATGCTTTAGCCACTTGGCTGTTTGTGTCAAAGAAAAACGTGTTTTCGTGTAAAGTTTATTAGTATTTCAAGGTGAGAAAGAATGCCATAGAGCACTAAATACCCGCAAACCTTTTTTCGATCAACTTACCATAACAATTAACAATACTCGTAATTCAATTATTGTGAGAATTTTGGTAAATTAACTGGCGTAACTAGAATAATTAAACAATAGTTTAAGATTGGATAGTTTTTGAAGAGTGTGATGTACTACTGAAGGTTTGATTAATTTAATATCAATCTAGAATCAAACGCTCTAGAAAAAAATTTTTTATGCGAAACCGAATCGGTTGGCGTCAAAAAGTTTTTAAACAAGCTTTGTAAAAAAACATTTTATTTTTAATTACTAAGAGTAGTGAAAATTATTTCAAGACCGTTTATTTGTAGTTTGTTAGCTTTCCTGATCCTATTTTAATGGGAAACCACAAACCCATTATCAATGGTAACAGCTGGTGATAACCGCAGTATGCACGGGGTAACGGACTATCACAAGCTGTGAGATGCAATTATGGACACAATATAATTTTATGTAGATATGACAGCATTATCAATGAAACTAAACTGTGACATCGTATTATCATGTTACAAATGCTACTTTGAACTAAATTAATTGAATTTGTATCCACATAATTTTAATTCATTCATAGCACTCCCACAATGTTTTCCACATTGGCTGTCCTATGTCTGAAATGATTTAGCCCACCTAGAGATGTGCCGCTGAGAAAGTTCTCGTTCCCGGCAATATTCCCAGTGAGAATATTCTCGAGAACCGAGAACGCTCCCGGGAATATTCTCAGTGTTCTCGACAGAATACATTTAGTTTTAATTTAAATTTTGTTGTTTATANAAAAATTGAATTTATAAATATTAACATAATAATGTACAAATTAAGTGAATGTTAATTGTTTACTAGAAGTTATAAATAGTAGATTGTTGCAAATAATTACAATGGTTACAATGTGTTTTACGATAGACTGTAGCCACAGTAGAGGCAGTTGCAGCAATATCAAGTTGCGAGTTCCAACCGAAGACTTCATAGAATTCGTCAAATTAATATTTGATATGTGACGTAATTTATATGTACGTATAAAGAGACGGAGATTTTTTTTATGAAACATCGCCGTGAAACCATCAGAAGATTGGCTTCATGCTAGTCTAGGACTGACTGAGTCCACTTCTTCTCAGCACCTGCCGATATACTTCCCAAAACTGCTGGTAGACCCGTGTTAAGTACCAACGTAGAAACGTCAGTATGCAACTCAAAACGTTCAACGTCAAAACTGGGAGTTCTACAAAGGCACACCCCTATCGCGGCACACACACTGACTCTAATAAAGATGAAAAGGAGATCCTTTTGGATCAAAAACTGTATTTTATTTTGAGCACGGGACTATTTCCACCTCTCGTACCCACCGCAACTCTTGTGTAGCCAAGAACTGGAGCTCGACAGCCCGGACTCCCGGGGGACAGTTAAACAGGACCCGCAACGAAATTAATCAGAAGAACACAAGAGGAGGTCTATTTTGAGCAGTTAAAAATTCTTCTATGATGTAGGCATATACAAGTGTATTTACTGCAGCTACTTGTACAGTGTTTATGATCGTCTGTAGCGCACAACGTATTGACACAATAATTGCCCAACAATTATGCAACGCACACCGTTCATTACCTGCTGCGCACGCGACTATCGCACGCCGATGTTCCAGAATATAGTGAGGCTAATGTCAATCATTATGGTTTTACTTTCTTTTGTGGTGTGATCTAGGGTCATAGTAAACATGCCGATTTTAACGATTTTGCGCATACGTCGTTGGTGCTGCGTCACGACACGACGACTGTGTATTCGATAGCAATATCGATATCGCCATTTCACTGATTCGCGATTTAGGTTTAAAGAACATTTATTTCTCATTAAAAACCTTAGAGTCACTTACATGAGAAATTAACAAATTTTATGTAAGTAGGTAATTTACAAGTTGTCCAATAGCCAGAACAAGCAGATGTACTTCTGCGGGAACCGTCCTAACAAACACATAGCACTTACGAGAACTTTTTTGTACATTTAGTTTTTCGCTGTCTGATAGCGTTACTTCGTAAAAAAGAAATTTCGCGCTTCTTATGCATTTGCCACTTGGCTGTTTGTGTCAAAGAAAAAAAGTAGGTAATATGTTTTCGTGTAAAGTATAATAGTATTTTAAGGTGGGAGAAAGAATGCCATAGAGCACTAAATACCCGCAAACCTTTTTTCGATCCACTTACCATATCTATTAACAATACTCGTAATACAATTATTGTGAGAATTTTGGTAAATTAACTGGCGTAACATCAGGCCTCCGTCACTTGCCTATGCCGGCCGAGATAATTACCTACAGCGCGCGACAACTTCAAGTTGCAAATCAGTCAGGACCGCCACGCGCCGTGACGCGCCTGTGAGCACACGCGTATTTCTATACACGCTCGCGCTCGGTCGATCATCGTTGAAATCAAGGTTTATTGTTCCAACAGCACTGTTACTGTTATTCTTCTTTAATGGAAAATCGTAATATTTAGAAATAATCATTAANGGTAACATGAATAATTAAACAATAGTTTAAGATTGGATAGTTTTTTAAGTGTGCTGTACTACTGAAGGTTTGATTAATTTAATATCAATCTAGAATCAAGTTCTTATCTTACCAAAATTTTTAAACGAAACCGAATCGATTGGCGTGAAAAAGCTTTAAAACAAAATTTGTCCGTACTTGTCACAAAGCTTTGTAAAAGGCATTTTTTTATTACTAAGAGCAGTGAAAATTTGTTCAAGACCGTTTATTTGTAGTTTGTTAGCTTTCCTGGTCCCATTTTAAATAGGAAACCACAAACCCATTATCAATGGTAACAGCTGGTGATAACCGCAGTATGCACGGGGTAACGGACTATCACAAGCTGTGAGATGCAATTATGGACACAATATAATTTTATGTAGATATGACAGCATTATCAATGAAACTAAACTGTGACATCGTATTATCATGTTACAAATGCTACTTTGAACTAAATTAATTGAATTTGTATCCACATAATTTTAATTCATTCATAGCACTCCCACAATGTTTTCCACATTGGCTGTCCTATGTCTGAAATGATTTAGCCCACCCCAAAGAGCAAAAATAATATTCTTACAAGTCACACGTCCGTTTACGACTACAAAGCCAATGGTCACCGGCCTCAAATCCTCCAGGAGTAAACATATTATTTGCGTTATAAACATACACAAAACAATTACATTATTGTTTTGACCTTACAGGCTGTTTAATTGAAACGATGAAAGGCTCGGCAGTAAAAACATAATTTAATTTACTTAGGCTTAAAACATTGCTATGAATTTCGAAATGGGCCATTTGGATAACGAAACAAAACCGAGTAAACTGCGGAATTCCATCAATTTTCATTACATACGCAACAGTATTACAAGTATAGCAAATCACAATCATCATACTTAACGTCGCACTNTTCATCAGAATAACGTAACCTATCGATAGGTATTTTTTTCAAATAGAAATTGTGAAAAAAATCGCTATGTCCATAAATCTCAATTTCGCTCCATAGTGCGTCGTCTCAATTAGATAAAACTTTCGTTACATAAACCGCGTCGCGGTAATGTGCGAAAATGGACGTTATGCAAATAGGCCGATTCTATGTTAACGGTTGCTATTTTAACTTACAAACTAGTGTCTATTTTGGCCAGGCCAGACCTGCGTTCAAAAAGCCATGGCCGGTTCATAAAAATGCCATTAATATGAATAAAAAAATAATAATTTATGTTCGTCTACACCACGCAGTTTATAGAAGTTTTAAAATGATCTATTATGGAACACAGAATTTTGATTTTAAAGCTGTCACAAAATTATGTAATTTAGCTTTGTTGTGCAAATGAGACTCCAGAGCTTTTAACAACCTCTTAAAAGCTTTGTTATCCAGTTCTTTGAGAGACATATCATAAATTAATAAATATAATATAACATCAAGCAAGTACCATTTTTATTACCAATTACAAAGCAATTACCAAGATTTTTGATTCATTTATAAAAGTGCATTTTGTCTAGGGGGGCTGGCGTCATGAGTCGACTCCAGTGTTGTATCCTAATTTATTGTTTATATTTTTTGTTTGTATTTTCTCAACATAGCAAAATTGGTGCGGTGAGATAGTGGCGCCCTCTTGTCAATGTCAATGTCTTGTTTAATGTTTTGTTTTTTGTATTTAAAATGTTGGTTGGAGAGGCACCCGCTGAAAACCAGCGTCGGGGCACGCGTGCATGCACGCGTGGCTCGATTAATGCTGAGCGGGCGCCTTTTTGGCACAAAATATTATGCGTGTATAGTTTTAAGTCCCTTTGTTCTGTTTTTCTGTTTTCTTTTGTGTCAAATAAAGTTTTTCTTATTCTAATTCTTACCATAAATTAGAACAACCGAAAGGGTTCATCAGGATAGCATAATAAAGATAAATATTTCAGTAAGTATTTGTGTAAGATTTTATTCATCATCAGCCCATCACTCCATTGCCTATTGTGTAAAAATATATTCGTCACTAGCCCATCAGTATTACCTGCCACCCACCGACCGAAATTTCGGCCATTGCATCCTTCGACCGCCATTCAGCAAAGATGCAAACATTCTACATTCGCAGTTCACCAGCAACACGTATGTGTCCTACCATACACAGCGCCCCCCTTCAGCAGGGGGGAGAATTAACTATTTCTCGGGTATAAGTTGTTCGCACGTGGTCAGTAATTTACATTGCTTGTACTTGTTTCTGTGTGTGGTGATTTCAGAAGTGAAAAAAAATGGCGTTTTTGTTTGTGAGTAATTTTTTTATGTTTGTTTTTTGGACAGTGCGTGATTAAATTAGTTGTAGATGAATAAATAATTTGAAATACCTATTATGTAAATATTTTAACAGGATAATTCGTTAATTTATTGACAAATTAAGTCAACCAGTAACCGGATGATATCTGAACCTAATTTACATAACAATTAAAGTATTATATTATCAAAAGAGTTGGATTATCCTATTATCTAGAATTAATTAGTAGGTATTGTTTTATTAACAATATTTTAATAAGTAGCCCCATAAGTCAGATGTAAAAAACTCACATCGTCATTTTCAGCCAATTCAGTTTTTGAAATGTTTTTTTTTATTCATTTAGATTTATAAATTACAAAATTATTTAAAATACAAATGTTATTGCAGATAACTTTTTAGACATTATAATTTTATAACTATAAATAAATTAAAAAAATAAAGAGATAAGTTAAATTTTTGATGTCATCGTGCCCAGATTCATCAAAAGCTTTCATTTACAACTTAAAAAGTAAACAATTAATTAAGGCGAAACTGTAAGTCAACAACAATCCATTGTTAAGATATTTAATGAGAAAACTTCAATATAAAGTAATTGATTAAGGTAACATAATTAATGGGGTTTTAAACAGCTTCGTTCTACTTAGAAAGTTTGAAGAGGCTAAAAAATATAACTAACCGACATTTCTACATATAATAATACAATGGAATATTAGAACCTCCTCCTTTTTTGAAGTCGGTTAATCATATGATTTCATAATACATAAACATTACGTAAGTATTATTTTCCATACGATGAATAATGTCTGACATTTTTTATTTAAAAACTTTATTCCACACAAAAAAAATATATTTATCCTTAAAAATACTTTATCCCACTTACTTTTGGCTGTGCGTTATCAGGACAAACTAATTTATAAGTAAAAACATTTTTGTAAACCATCATTTAGGTTAGATTTTGCAAATTAGTAAGTGAGAAATCGAATGGCATAAAATAATCTGGGGATACTCTTGTATATCCCTATGGGATAACACAAAGGGATACACAGAAATGTGGGGCAAATAAGTTTCACTTATGAAACTTTACACAGGGTGTCCCAAAAGGTAGTGTCAAGCTGAAATCCAGAAGAAGAGTAGAAGTTCAGTAGGGCTACCCGAATCACCCCCATGTATGTTCTACGATTTTTTGTAGTTTAGAAGTTATCATTAATGTTGTAACTTTTTAAAATTTCATGACTAATTTTCTTACAAGTAGGCTTTAATTTTTTTTATCCTTTTCTGGGTTGAATTTTCGCAATTTCTTTTTTTATTAACAGAACTAGCTTTCCGCCCGCGGCTTCGCCCGCGTGGAATTTTGTCTGTCACAGAAAAACTTTATCGCGCGCGTCCCTGTTTCAAAAACCGGGATAAAAACTATCCTATGTTCTTTCCCGGGACTCAAACTATCTCTATGCCAAATTTCATCAAAATCGGTTGCGAGGTTTAAGCGGGAAAGCGTAACAGACAGACAGACAGACAGACAGACAGACAGACAGACAGACANTCAGATGTCAAAAACTCACACCATCATTTTCAGCCGATTCAGTTTTTGAAATGTTTTTTATTCATTTAGATTTATAAATTAAAAAAATACTTAAAATGCAAATGTTATTACACATAACTTTTTAGACATTATTTATAACTATGAATAAATAAATAAAAGTTACATTTTTGATGTTATCGTCCTCATATTAATCAAAAGCTTCATTTTCAACTTAAAAAGTAAACAATTAATTAAGGCGAAAGTGTAAGTTAACAACAATCCATTGTTAAGATATTTAATTAGAAAACTTCAATATAAAGTAATTGATTAAAGGTAACATAATTAATGGGGTTTTAAACAGCTTCGTTCTACTTAGAAAGTTTGAAGAGGCTGAAAAATATAACTAGCTCCTCTTTTTTATGTCTGTTAATAATATAATTTCATAATAAATATACATACGTATTTTCCATAACACGAATTATTTCTGACATTATTTATTTAAAAACGTTATTGCACACAACAAATTGTATATCCATAAAAATATTCTAAACAACTATCTAGACTACTTGTCCCACTTACTTTGGCTGTGCGTTGTCAGGACCAACTATTTTATAAGACATTTCTTTAAACCATCATTTAGGTTAGATTTTGGAAATAAGTAAGTAATCGACTGACATAAAATAAACATTACTAACTTGGGCATCTAATACTAGAGGATAACACAAAGAGATACATAGAAATATGGGGCAAATAAGTTTCACGTATGAAACTTTACACAGGGTGTCCCAAAAGTAGTGTCAAGCTGAAGTTCAGAAGAAGAGCAGAAGTTCAGTAGGGCTACCCGAATCACCCCCATGTATGTTCTACGATTTTTTGTAGTTTAGAAGTTATCATAAATTTTGTAATTTTTTTACAGTAGGCTTTCATTTTTGTTATCTTTTTTCCGGGTTGACTTTTCGCAATTTCTTTTTTATTAACAGTTCTCTATTAATGGAAATTGTGTGAAAAATATATTCCCCTTCCTATCTTTGATGCAAGATATAAAGTTTTAGCAAAACATTATACAATTTTCAACTTAGAAGAACATACATATGGGTGTGATTCGACCTATTGATGCTCTACCTCTGGGCTTCGGCTTGATACTACTTTTTGGGACAGCCTGTATATGTTTTGTGTACACAACACACTACATTTACCAACTTCCAGTAGCATCTGTCCACTGTGTAATCGAACCACTTAGGAAATGTAGGAACGTAAAGTACCGAAATGCGGAACGTTTCAACATGATACTTCCTTTAGCACTTCCATATTTTTTGCGCGTTGACGACTGGCAAAAGTAAGTACCGAAGAAGTTTCCATTGTTTTGTCGATTAATACTTTGCTTGGATAATTGACTGATCAGTTTCTTTGATAATTAATGAGGGCATTAAACAAGTGATCATTCTAATAAGGTTTTTGTAGTGAACGTAAAAAGTTTATTTTAATGAATGGGGAAAGGCACCCGTGGGACATTTGATTAAGAAAAGATAATTGTCTTATTTAAAATATATCCAAAATACTTCTTTGAAAAAAGATAATTGGTCTAATTATTCAACCAATTTATTATAGACTTGAATCTATGATGTCGTTACATAATGTTTATTAGAAGAGAAAAAAAATGTCTTGTATTCAACATTTTTACATGTAAATTAACAAAAATAACACACTTTAAAAACAATTTCAGTGCCGAAACATTATTTCAACGACATAGGAAACTGATTTACATTTTTAAAACTCTATTTTCCTATCACAAAATCTTACTTCAATTAACAACAACATAATTATGCAAACATATGCGCATAAACTAACGCAAGACAACAACTTAATGGCGCCTCAACAAAGTGTCAAGCGAAATGAAGACGCGGGAAAAAACAGTGAAAACTGTGCGTGACGCGCACCCTCCGGCCATCACGCGATACACGTTGCAGGAAATTGTTAAATGGGTCTTTGGCACTTTGAACCATAAGTATTTTAATTAGAATACAAATAGCAAGCAAATTGCTTTACATTTTATGTGAATTTGTGCCCCAAATAGACACCTCGATAAACGAATTGGGTTATTGACGCCTTTAGCTAAAAATGCCAAGGCGTAACATTTCTGAAAGAAAACCTTTAGGTAAAAATTACGCGTGCTGTCTCGTTAACAGCTGTGAGAACTTTTTTTATCCACAACGAGGAAACTCTTGGCCTGCATCTTAACTGATGGCAAGTGATGATCGGCCTGATCTGACAAGTTAAATAGATAAAAAATTACCGTTATTAGAGGATAAACATCATTGGCTTAGCTGGACGTTAAGCCTACCTGCCGCTAGTCCTCAACAAACCAATAGCACTAGACCAAACGATCTAGAAAGGTCGCGTGAAGTACCTACAGGTAGCCCAGGACTGGTCCTTATGAAAATCCTTGGGGGAGGCTTTTGTCCAGCAGTGGACGTCATCTGGCTGAAACGACGACAAGTCAAGGTATAGACCAAACACCAACAGCACAGACTTTGTGGTCAGAATAAAGATTTTTGATGCAAAATAGCCCCTATCACCACCTCTGCATGGTTTAGCTTGATATACCGCCGTTTATCAGGAAGTCCGCGAAAGCACGCTTTGCCAACACCGATAGTCCAGGACCATAAACTGAAGAATGGTGCTTCCTCATAGCCGATGCAAAAACAAACAATTAACCAAATTGGCCTGTCGGTTTGACAAATGATCGTAAAAGTCGGCTCATTAGTAAATTCATGTCCGTGTGTTGAGGAAACATCATGGGGAAGATTGCAAGTGAAATTGGCCTACCATATAAATGGGACTTCGTAGATGAAAAATCTATAGTCTGAAATTTTGAAGTTTCAACTACCTAGCTACCTAAATTAACTACCTACTTATTGCCAGCCACTATAGAAGGCTTGAAATAAATCGCAAATATGATAACCGAATGTGACAGTCAGCATCTACAAATAAATCTATAGTATGTGATGGTTAAGTGATGATCAAAGTCAATAAAATTAGCACATTCAGCGCGAAAAATTGTGCGTCCGAAAGTCCTCAAGGCAATTTAATTCCCTGCAATTTTTGAACGTTGCTCTCAATAATGGCAAATTGACGTTAATCCACAATAACAAGGAAAAAATGTTTATTAGACGAGGCTATATCCGCATTTGACCTCGATCCCAATTGATTAGTGAGGACGATGTCTAAGATGAAACACGCTTACCCAGAAAATACATATTTACTCGCAAAACTGACAGAATAGGAAAAACAATATTTTATCACTGTTGTTCAGTATAGAACTTTATCTTCTGTGATTTTTGTATATTCCAGTAAAGCCCAAGATTTTCATTGCACTAGCAATGAATTCAACGTAGGAATAATCCATTTACGTTTATGAGATAATAAAGTGACTAACGCCCGTATTCACAAACAATATTTGCTTAAGTGAAGCAGAAATCGAACGCACAGCGTTAAATAGAGTTCTGATTGGTTCATATGTCACCCTGTGCGTCCACGCGCACTGTGAGACCTCATAGTAATGTTTGTAAATACGGGCGTTAAACTAGACAGTCCGCGTCAAAAGAAAACGTATGTGAAGAGATTTCCCTAGCGTAATTAATGGTTCTTCTCGAGGGAGTAATTACAAGTTATCTTATTGCTTGGAACAGCTGCTTTTCTAATTGACCCCCGGAGGTATTTTCTAACTTGTGAGACGACCATAATATCGACTAATTATAACGTAAAATTGAGGCACACATAAAATAAGATATTCACGATGTAGAGATCTATTACATCGTGACAAAAAATATTTTTTCTGCAAATAGGTTTTTTAAAAATGCTTTTACACGTCCCAGTATACTGATATTTAACCCTATCAGTGCTTTGAGATAATAAATGGGCAAGTTCTGACAAGAATCCCAGTCACAATGTTCTGTATGAATCCTATCTAGAAAACCAACTAACCTAGAAGTTACATAAAAAGCAAACTTGACGGGTGATCTCCAAGACCAAAACTTTGATTAGATTGGAGATGATCTTACTAGTAAAGTCTACCTTTACTAGTAAATGACGTCACAGAACTGGTAATGAGACGCATCATCAGAAAAGTAGCTTTTGTACTCAATTACACACGCTGACTTGCGTCAAGCTTTACGCTGTGTGACATAACTAAACACACCGCGGCTTAATGTAATCAATATGTGATTTCACGAGAGCAGGGTTGCCAGGTGTCCGGCTTTAGCCGGACATGTTTGGCTTTTTACGGACGTGTCCGGCCAAATTTTTTCTCGTCCGGCCTGTCCGGCTATTGTAAGATTTTTATGTGTCTGCAGGGCCTTATGTGGTAACTTTGGAATAACAGTAGACACTAGCTAACATAATACCTTATGTTTTCATGTAGGCAATGCATGTTTAACCCGTTAGCAAATTAAGCAATTGCTTAGGGCATCGCGTGTTAGAGGGCACCAATAAGAGCACAAAAATTTGCTAGCACATAAAAAATATTTTCCTCGAATTCAAGAACGTGTGTACCATGAATGTCCGGCTTTTAGGGTAAAATGTCCGACCAAATTAAGCATCAAGTCCGGTTGGATCTGGCAACCCTACGAGAGCAAAACGCTCCGTCATCCCGAGTGAAACTTGCGAGTCTCGAAGTTGGCTGTCATCGGATTTGTTTTCGCAGATGACATAAATGCAAACTGACTGCGACGGTTATGCGGAAGGATCCTTTCAAATTTACTTAAAGAGAAGACTCAAATTACAAAACTAATACATATTTTTCTCTCGGTAACTGGACTGAGTCTCCAAAATAATAAGTCTGATTCTGTAATTTTTCAATGCGCTGTAATTTAAAAAAAAAAACTTCTCAGCACCAGCCCATAATATGTAAGCCCTGAAGAGGTGGTAGGGCAAGCTTTTAATAAATATTTTTATTCTATAAGGATTATCCTTATTAGTTATTTAAAGTTAATGCCGAAATTGTGGTAGGTTTTACTACTTTGCGATCGAATCATATGTTAAAAACTAATCGATAAAATTGTCCATAGATTACGCCCCTAAAGTTTGATCACTACATGTCCGGACACACTGTATTATGCTAATAGCATCAAGGAAGGCAATACATCACATATCACTTAGATTTACGAGCCAAATCATCAAGGAAGACCACCCTAAATCAATAAGGAATAATTAACATAAAACACCTCTATCAAACTCAACGACCCGTGGGTTCTTACATGATAACATTGATCAACGTATAACATTTCCTATACATTATAACAATACATAACACTGGCAACACTGTCGATTAAATTGAATTACTGACATAATCTGTAACGCACGCACTTTTCGTGTGAAATCGATTTGCACGGTCAATTGGGTGTTAGTAGAGTAGGTTGGGATGTAGGCTACTATAAATTATAGACATGCGAAGCTTTAGGCAACTAGCTTTTGAACGCGGTTTCGCCCGCGTGATAATGATTTCGGTACAGCAAGACCCCGACTTACTTGCTGTAATGTCAAAATGTATAGTTTTAAAATTATAGGCATTAAGTTACTCTGATGTAATAATACTGTAGTTTTATCAAAATCCGTTCAGTATTTTTTGCATGAAAGAGTACCTAACAAGAATCCATCCATCCTTTCAAACGGCGGCGGGCAGCGTGGCGTAGTTACGCTTGATTTTTTAATTTGTTTAAAAACTACTTCAAGTAATTTGTCAGCCAGCAGTAGTCAGCACGTCGTCGTTACAATAACAATTTTGTATTATTACGATAGCTCGCATCTATTTAACGGGCGTTTAAGCTTCGTATGTTGATTTATTTTAAGACCTAATCTATCACACAATTCTGTTGTAAAGCAAAAGCTAGTAGACAGATATTTCGATTCTGATCGTGTTCCAATTACCCGACCAGAGCGTGGCAGTCGGAAATGCACACGCGGTTCAGATAAATGCAAAATTGCCGGGTTCCTACTTAGATTGCCGGCTGGATTTATTAAGATAGCGGGCTGGCTACAGTTCCGCTAGCGAGTTGAAAACTATCTTTAGGTGTATTGCTTAGTGGTATACGATGTTTGTATGAGACCGCAAATAAATAAATAAATAAATAAATCTTTGGACAATTTCACACAGCGCCAGCTAGCCCCAAAGTAAGCAACTTAATGCTTGTGTTATGGGTGCTAGCTTAACGGATATACTACTTATATACTTTGCAAATGGCCTAGGCATGTTTGTTCTATGATCATCATTACTCTAAAACATAATCAACCATTAGGATCAACGGATATTTCTAAAACTTTTAAAAATGCAAGTATTTTATAGTGAACTAATCAGTTGCAAGCCTCGAAATGAATTCGATTCACCAGAAAGTAAAATAAATAGGTACAACTTTGAACAACCGACTGTTCCCTTAGAAAAGTTGATTATGAATAGTGTTTTAACTTTGGCTATAACTTAGAAAATTAACGGCTCCTATGCGCGTTATAATCTCAACAAGGCATTCTTCAATAATTCTATTAAACGTGTCATTTTCTTACTTCCAGAAAGCCCTGCCAATCATGGTGCTGATGACGTCAACCCTGGCGCAATTCGAGGAGTACGGCTTCGAAAGCCACGGGCTGGAAGGCTACCACAAGAAGGCGGTGTCGCACCACCAGCAGAGCATCGATGGACACCATGATGACTACGATTTGGACTACCACGTGAGTGCTATAGGCGCGGCCATTTTGGAAATAATTACATACGTTAATCATCATCATTTCGATCACAGGACGTCCACTGCTGAACATAGGCCTCCTTCAATGATTTCCATATTGCTCGGTTGGTAGCGACCTGCATCCAGCGTCTTCCTGCTACCTTTATGAGGTCTTCGGTCCACCTTGTGGGTGGACGTCCTACGCTGCGCTTTCCAGTACGTGGCCTCCACTCCAGAACCTTTTGCCCCATCGTCCGTCAGTTCTACTATGTGCCCTGCCCATTGCCACTTCAGCTTGCTAATCAGCTATGTTAGCGACTAGTTCGTTTACAGATCTCCTCATTTTATATGTTACGGTTAATGTGATAAATTGAAAATTATTAATAATAACCGGTTATTATGAATAATTACCGACAGTCGCGGTAAAAGTGATAAATTAATCACATTTAATAGTGATTATTAATTAATTCAACCTTAGTACTAACAAATTTCATAAAAGAGAACAACATCTTGTGTACGTGCTCGTGTACAGCCAAACTTTTGAACGTTTTGATAATCATATATTAATATAATTTGGCATAGTGAGTTTGGAAAGTTTCTTGCATAATATTACTTTTCCATGATGCCTGTAACATAATATTTTGTTATAAAGTGAAAAATAGGTTAAGGTGCGGCGGGGGTGGCCCTTGGGCCACCCCTAAGCCGCCTATTTAGTTTTATACACATATAAATGACCTCATATTAATAACATTTACCAAATCATGCGGTAATTATTCATAATAACCGGCGATTATTCATAATTTTCACATTTATCACTTTGAATAACCAACTCAAATCTGAATCTAATCTCTTTGCAACAAAGTTCACTTAAAAACTGTCAAGTTTACGGTTTGGTAGTGGTCACATTTTATTCAGCTAAGCTCCGTCTACTATTCTAGGAATCGAACAGGTGAGGTTACCTCCGGTCTATTTCGATATTGAGTTATTATAGAGACGGCCA
Organism: Ostrinia furnacalis; assembly: GCF_004193835.3. Classification (NCBI taxonomy): domain Eukaryota; kingdom Metazoa; phylum Arthropoda; class Insecta; order Lepidoptera; family Crambidae; genus Ostrinia; species Ostrinia furnacalis. Next base: position 15,232 of record NW_021134383.1, on the reverse strand, counting down.
CCTGGGACTATTTAGGTCATCGGTTAGTTAGCGTCTGTTTATTGATTTGCTCGACGGACTGGAAACGTCCCGGAGTTTGACGCGATTGAATGTTCTGGGATTGTTGCTAATCAGGCGAGGTTGAGATAAGATGGAAATTCGATTGATATTTACTGGTTATTGAGTAAATTATAAAGATTCGAATTTAAAATGGGCCAGTGCCTATTTTTTGTCCCGAAACAGTGGTAGGGTTAATATTGGGACGTGTTTGCTTTCTAAAAGCTTACTTGCAAAAATAAAATGAGTTGTATGAGTTTTAAATGGTGATAATTTTTTCCTTGCTTCTTTCCCCATTTTTTTGCTGGAAAGAACCTGTTGATTACATCAATTTACTTAGAAGGGATAAGAAAAGAGGTCCATCTATCTAGGCAAGGTTGAATACACACTTACAGGGCAACTATGTACCATCCTAGACTGCACCTTACTTCAGGTGCGACACAAGCTCATCAATAAATACCTGCCTTGTTCTGCATAAAAAAAACTACCCACTTTTTTTTAAACCAAGTAAATGGGTAATTTTTATTTCAACAGGCGCACCCCAAATACGCGTTCGACTACTCAGTGAAGGACCCGCACACGGGAGACGACAAGGAACACTGGGAGACCAGGGACGGTGACAAGGTCAAGGGTGAGTCGAAATAATACATAGTGTGAGAGAGAAAGAAAGGAGGAGAAACAAAGAAAGAGATAGAGACCTCTTCCTTCACAAAATTGTATTATGTTAGGCTGGGTTGCACCATCTTGCTTTAGCTATTGAGTAGGCCTTGCCCATCCTGCAGGGAGAGCCTCACAATACCCACTGGTTCCCCCGGGCCAGTGGGTATGCAATTTCATGCATTTCCTGACGAAAAAAAATCTTACTTTGGCTATTACCAACGTCTAGTCTCTCAAACTCCATACAAAAACACCGGTTACCGTACAGTTACGGTTGAAGTTAGGTGGTGCAACTCAGCCTTATTAGTTTTCGTGTATTTTTTGTTAAGATCTCCAAGGAGTAGCTTTTCAAGTTGACGAAAACATAAATCAGTATAAGCTATAGCTCTGCGAGTTATGTGTCACTTTGGTTCTTTTGTGGAACTTCTCATTTCTGATTCGTTCACGAAGGGAGACTCCGAGCATAGTACGCTCCATCGCCCTTTGGAATTTGCCAAGTTGGCTATTATTTATTTCAAATATCACCCTTTTCCAGGCACATACACCCTCCTAGAGACTGATGGCACAAAACGCGTGGTGGAATACGAAGCCGACGACAAGAACGGCTTCAATGCCATCGTGCACAAGATCGGAACCCCCAAGGAACACGAGGAGTACAAACCTCAAAAGCACTTTGAGGAGTACAAGCCCCAGTACCACGAGTTCAATAACTTTGAGGATGGGTTCGTGCCGGTTGCTGGAGGATTCGAACATTAATAAAAGTAAATAAATTATAGGATGAAATCTTTTGAGTCTGAAAGAAGTCTACTATGGAACGATTATGTGAAAATCATTTTAGGAGTCATGTGATTCTATCATGATTACTTCATAGGTTACAGTCATTTGACTGCAATAGACAGCACTTATTTTATAGCTAAAATTGTAGCATCTTATAATGCAAGTACATAAGCGCTATTTTACAACGAAAATGTCGTCTGTACCAAATGACCTAAATTTCGTATCATAGTGTGTGCTTTCAGACTGAAAAGATTTTCGCACTTGACATACCTAGACTGTTTAAAATAAGCCCATACATAATACAAACGTTTCTATTACAAATAATTTATTAACAAACTATATTATTTATAAAGTACATAATTGCGATGTGCATTTATTGGAACACTGAAATTTTCATTCAAATTACTTGTAAATGTATATGGGCTCTATTGTTGAAATTTTATAGATAAGCTTTAATAGTTGTACTTATTTGAATGTTTTTATCTTTTCGAATGATAAATGAGTGCTTTAGCTTTTAAACAAAATCAACGAGAAACAATTTAGAAACGATTTCTAAGAAAGAATCGATATATTATTCTCTCGAATGATGTAAGAATGAGCTTTTAAAACAAGCTGTATTGTAATTTGCTTAAGACTGCTGTTGTTACTGTTTTCATGTTTTAATTAGTGTTTAAGCGTTGTACAAAACTCTTACGATTTGAATAAATCTTGAAAAATTTCGCATTTGTTTATTTCACATATCAAATAGGTATTCAGCGTACAAATATTTCGTGACACCCAAAGTAGCCAAAAGCACGTCAACACCCAAACAACACGTCTTTGTTACAATTGGAATAAAGTTGGGTTGTCAACATTTTGGTCACTTTGGGTGTCACAAACTATTTGACACTGACTGTACCTCTGGACTAGCGCATCTTCAGACGACGACATTCCAAAATAGTCTCTATTCCAGCCACATACAGTCCACCTACCTTTGCGCCAGCGCAAGCTTGAGGCGGTCGTTCTCGCAGCGTAGTTTTATTTTATTTTATTTTATTAGGGATAACAAATAATTGTACAAACGGTTTTACAAAGTCTTACAGATATATCTTAAATAAATGCACAACCAGCACCGTTATCCACGAAATAAAAAATAGAACAGCTACTAAGGTCACACACGTTTGAAGAAATTATTTAATTTTAAGCTACAAGTTCGTTATAAAACAGCCCATACCTCACTGCATAGTCTTTCTACTACTGCGCCAGCGCACAACCTTGCGCAACAACTTTACAAATTCATTTTATCCATTCCAAAATAGCCCCTATTCCAACTAGATAGAGTCCACCTACCTTGGCACAAAAATATGCGTGTATAGTTTTAAGTCCATTTTTTTTTTTTCTTTTTGTGTCAAATAAAGTTTTTCTTATCTTATCTTACCTCTGCGCCAGCGCAAGCTTCAAACGGTCGTTTTCGTAGCGTAATTGGTGGTCGGGCCCCTCGGGTGGAGCTTCGATAGGCGCTAATGACAAATTCGTAGCAAATAAGCCACTATTCCCGCTGCATAGAGTCGTCTCCTTAGCTTTTCTCCGACTATAAGCTCGTTGTAAAATAGCCCCTGTACCAGCTACATAGAGTAGTCTTACCTTTGCGCCAGCGCAAGCTTCAAACGGTCGTTTTCGTATCGCAGCTGATGGTCGGGCCCCTCGGGCGGAGCTTCGATGGGCGCTAACGACAAATTCGTAGCAAATAAGCCACTATTCCCGCTGCATACAGTCGTTTCCCTATCTCTGGACCTACTTTAAAATTAGTTGTAAAATAACCCCTATTCCAACTAGAATAAGAATACTTTATTCAGCATAGAAAAATAAAATAAAAATACAGTACATATAACATTAAACATTAAACTACAAGCTATGCTGAAGAGGCGTCCGCTCAGCTATATTCGCGACATAACTAGCGCCATGTCGAGAAGCTGGTTTTCAGCGGGAACCAACACGAAGATTGCGGATTGCGCGCCCTCTTGACCGGGACCATATTGAGGCTACCAGTCAAGAAGGCGCGCAACAGGGGGCGTTATGGACGGAGATCACAAAAAAGAGAGAGAAAAAAAAACAAAAAAAGAAAACAATATTACAACTAGATAGAGTCCACGTACCTCTGTGCCAGCGCAAGCTTCAAGCGGTCGTTTTCGTAGCGTAATTGGTGGTCGGGCCCCTCGGGCGGAGCTTCGATAGGCGCCGCGACAGACGCCAGCGGCCCGCGCGGCGCCCGGCCTACGGTCGCGTAGCCGCCCTATACAAAGAAAAATGATAAATGAATAAATACATTTTGGACTTTATTGCCTTCTGTTGAGGTCCAAAAACAATAGATAGATAGATAGTCATTTATTGTCAAAACTGTGCATACATTGTTGTTACATGGATGTTAAATAACACAGGAACCGACAGTTTGCCCATTTCGGACGTACAATATAGGTAGGTAAAGAGAATAATATAATTTACATTGTTACTTAAGTGGGTTGTCCATATTTTAGAATTTCAACAATGATTAAAATATTCTTCTAAACTATAAAAACATTTCATTATTAGCCAATCTTTAAGAGTTCTTTTAAATTGCGGACCTTCTAAAGCCTTGATAATTTTAGGCAACTTATTGAAAATCTTAATTCCCATTATAAAAGTACTCTTGTCATGAACAATGATTAAGGAAAAAAGCAAAGGATTCGAACACATCATCATCAGCCCCCTATACAAGTTGCACTTTTTGATCGAATCGAAAATCGAATCTGTCGTAACTCCATACAAAGAAAGGCCTATCGACCATTTTTCGACTGGTTTGCGATTATAATGTGCACTTTGTCCTAGACCCACTATGAGTATAGTCTCCACTACAAGGGCACGACCCACTCCAATGGGGGCTATCGTTTTTATACTTAACAGTTGGCACCCCTGGCGATTGACAGGACCTTACTCTACAGTGGCGCCATCTTGATGAGTGCAAATGCGATAGTCCTCCTACCACTTTAGCGCTCACAAGTTGGCGCCACTGTCTTCGCTACTAGCAAGTGACAGGACCTTACTCTACAGTGGCGCTAACTGGTGAGCGCTAAAACGATAGCCCTCATTGACTAGAGACAAGTGGAGTATCTGACCTAGACTACGCCAAAAGAAAATTCACGGTGTATAAAGGACGAAGCACATTCATCAACTCGGAAAGGAATCGTAACCGTATCAACTCGAGGCGGTCAGTATTCTTTGTATGAACTCAACTACTCTACTGCAACGTAACGACGTAAACGCCTCACCTTGCGGTTGACAGCGCGCGAAAGACGATGACAGCTCGTGAAAGGCGATACGGTGCTGATCCCTTTCCGAGTTGATAAGTCTGCTATGACCTTAACGCAATAGATATAATAGAAAATAAGTACCTGCAACGTCGATGAAACCGAATGCGCTCTTTGGTGTACCATCATCTCGTCGTTATCTGTTTTGACCTGGAACAAAATAACATTATTAATGTTGTGGCCTTCTAAAGGGACATAATGTGTTAAACCTCGTTATGGCTCATACCTGTGCGGGCGGCTGTCCACCTTGTCTCGACGTATCGTACCCCTGCGGACAATAGGGAATATGCAAGGTATTTTATTTCTCACATTTCAGTAGCCTTAGTATTATCAAATCAATCGGTGCTTTTATTTAAGAAAACTTTCAAAAGATACTTATGATATAGATAAAGCCCGGTCTGTGAGAACGTAGAATTTTGTCCAATGACCCCAAGCTACCCATCCTTATCGCTCGCGCGTAATTATATTGCTGTCGCGGTCGCACCCTCACTGCGGTCTCCCGTCGCACAGTCGCGACAGCAATATAATTACGCGTGACCGATAAGGATGGGTAGCTTGGGGTCATTGGACAAAATTCTACGTGCTCGCAGACCAGACCATAGACGTTAGAAATCTCATGACGTCTTTGATCATGTGTTAGAACGACACGCAAAGTCCCATACAAGTTACTATAGGCGGGTGACATTTGACGTCACGCTCAGCTTCTTTTCATACAAAGTTTAAACACTTGTAACTTTTTGTTTCCAGTCCGATTTCAATCCTACTAGTTTCTCAGAAATTCTATGATGTAACTAATACATACAAAAAACGAAATACATAATTTATGAACTTTTAAAATCGATGCATATTCCCTATTAAATACACTTGTGCAGCTCCATCTTATCTGTGCGGACAGCTACACATCTGTATAGCTATGTTATTACTATAAAGTACCTGTGTGAACAACCAGATACCTGAATCATGAAGGAAGACAGATGCCAATGTATTTGTAAGTGTGCGAGCGAGACAGCGACGGCTCATCGGGCCGGCACCTGTGCAGACAGTTACAGACCCGTGTCGCTTTTATGTGCCTGTGCAACCAGCGACAGACTGTGCTGTGTACCTATGCCGGTGAGGCAGCGACGTTCGTCAGGTTGGCACCTTTGGCGACAGCTACAGATCTGTGTCGCTATTATGTACCTGTGCAGCCAAACAGACCTGTCGTCGCCATTATGTACATATGCATCCAGCTACAGACTGTTCGTCGACTGTGCTGTGAACCTGTGCGGGCGCCACTAATAGTCTAATGACAGTCTGGCTACGCAGGAGTTGCAGCGGTGGAAACGTGAAGTGGGAACAGTCCTGTGCAGCCAGCCACAGACCTGTGTCGCTATTATGTACCTGTGCAGCCATCTACAGACCTGTGTCGCTATTATGTACCTACGCAGCCAGCTACAGACTGTATGTCGACTGTGCTGTGTACCTATGCGCATGAGACAGCTAGGTCTCGTCGGACTGGCACCTGTGTAGGCTGCCACAGACCTGTATTGCTATAAGTACCTGTGCAGCCAGCTACGGACTTGTGCGGGCGAGACGGCAGGCGGCTCGTCGGGCTGGCACCTGTGCAGACAGCCACAGACCTGTGTCGCTATTATGTACCTGTGCAGCCAACTACAGACCTTATTTTTATTCTGGACAAGGCAGGTATTTGACCGCAATCGCACATGGTGTTAAGTGAGATGCAGTCTAGGACGGTACATATCTGCCCTGTAAGTCCTATTATGTATTATGTACCTGTGCAACCACCTACAGACTGTTTACCTGTGCGGGCGAGACGGCGGGCGGCTCGTCGGGCTGGCAACTGTGCAGCCAGCCACAGACCTGTGTTGCTATATGTACCTGTGCAGCCAGCTACAGACCTGTGTCGCTAAATGTACCTGTGTAGCCAGCTATAGACCTGTGTAGGCGAGACGGCGGGCGACTCGTCGGGCTGGCAACTGTGCAGCCAGCCACAGACCTGTGTTGCTATATGTACCTGTGCAGCCAGCTACAGACCTGTGTCGCTAAATGTACCTGTGTAGCCAGCTACAGACCTGTGTAGGCGAGACGGCGGGCGGCTCGTCGGGCTGGCAACTGTGCAGCCAGCCACAGACCTGTGTTGCTATATGTACCTGTGCAGCCAGCTACAGACCTGTGTAGGCGAGACGGCGGGCGGCTCGTCGGGCTGGCAACTGTGCAGCCAGCCACAGACCTGTGTTGCTATTATGAACCTGTGCAACCACCTACAGACTGTTTACCTGTGCGGGCGAGGCGGCCGGCGGCTCGTCGGGCTGGCGGTGGCGCTGGCGACCGGCGTGGCGGCGCCGCTGTTGCCGTTGGTGCTGCTCCCGGCGCCGGGCCAGCTGTGCTGTGTACCTGTGCAGCTACGGACCTGTGCGGGCGAGACGGCGGGCGGCTCGTCGGGCTGGCAACTGTGCAGCCAGCCACAGACTTGTTGCTATATGTACCTGTGCAGCCAGCCACAGACCTGTGTCACTATTGTGTACTTGTGCAGCCAGCTACAGTCCTGTGCGGGCGAGACGGCGGGCGGCTCGTCCGGTGGGCAACTGTGCAGTCAGCCACAGACCCGTGTCGCTATTATGTACCTGTGCAGCCAGCTACAGACCTGGGTCGCTATTATGTACCTGTGCAGCCAGCTACAGACTGGACTGTATGTCGACTGTACTGTGTACCTATGCGCATGAGACAGCTAGTTCTTGTCGGGCCGGCACCTGTGTAGGCAGCCACAGACCTGTGTTGCTATTATGAACCTGTGCAGCGAGCTACAGACTGTATGTCGACTGAGCTGTGTACCTATGCGCATGAGATAGCTAGGTCTCGTCAGGCTAGCACCTGTGTAGGCAGCTACAGACCAGTGTCGCTATTATGTACCTGTGCAGCCAGCTACAGACCTGTGTCGCTTGTACCTGTGCAGCGAACTATAGAACTGTGTCGTTATATGTACCTGTGCAGCGAACTACAGACCTGTGTCGCTATTATATAGTACATACATAGTATTATGTAGTACATAATATGTACCTGTGGAATCGTCTACAGACCTGTGTGGCTATTATGAACCTGTGCAACCACCTACAGACTGTTTACCTGTGCGGGCGTGGCGGCGCCGCTGTTGCCGTTGGTGCCGCTCCCGGCGCCGGGCCAGCTGTGCTGTGTACCTGTGCGGGCGAGACGGCGGGCGGCTCGTCGGGCTGGCACCTGTGCAGACAGCCACAGACCCGTGTCGCTATTATGTACCTGTGCAGCCAACTACAGACCTTTTTTTATGCTGGACAAGGCAGGTATTTGACCGCAATCGCACCTGGTGTTAAGTAAGATGCAGTCTAGGACGGTACATATCTGCCCTGTAAGTCCTATTATGTATTATGAACCTGTGCAACCACCTACAGACTGTTTACCTGTGCGGGCGAGACGGCGGGCGGCTCGTCGGGCTGGGCGCGCGCGGCGAGCAGCGGGCTGGCGGTGGCGCTGGCGACCGGCGTGGCGGCGCCGCTGTTGCCGTTCGTGACGCTCTTGGCGGCGCCGGAGCATTGCTGCGCTTGGATAGCCTCTTTCACCTCTTGGAACTTCTCGATGAACTGGGGACAGGTGGAACGACGGTTAGTATGGTTATAGTCTGGTCTCTGAGCACATAGAATTTTGTCCAATGACCCCAAGCTACCCATCTTTATCACTCGCGCGTAATGAGGGCTATCGTTTTTATACTTAACAGTTGGCACCCCTGGCGATTGACAGGACCTTACTCTACAGTGGCGCCATCTTGATGAGTGCAAATACGATAGTCCTCCTACCACTTTAGCGCTCACAAGTTGTCGCCACTGTCTTCGCTACTAGCAAGTGACAGGACCTTACTCTACAGTGGCGCTAACTGGTGAGCGCTAAAACGATAGCCCTCATTATATTGCTGTTGCGACTGTGCGACGGGCGCCCACAGTGAGTGTGCAAGCGCAACAGCAACATAATTACTCGCGAGCGATAAGGATGGGTAGCTTGGGGTCATTGGACAAAATTCTACGTGCTCAGAGACCGGGCTTTAGCCAAACACAGGAATATAAAGGCGTGACGCTTTCAAGTGGCAGTTGTTAACCAGTGTTAAAAAGAGCCTTTTCAAACAGTAAAACGGCCTCAATCTACAGCTGATAATTTGAGACTAAAGCGTCCACTCCGCAAATGCAGATTCAAAATATTTTTACAAAACAAATTCTGAACTCTATCTGCTATTCATCGTTTCCAAACCACAATAGACAACACAGGCATTGATGACAAAAGTAGGTTTTTTTTGCGCTCATTTACAATCAGCAAATTATTTATAAGCATCTACAAACTATAAGCAGATTTGTTCCATGCAGTTTTAACATGTTGAAGGAGCTCCCCAGCAGTATACTCCTCATTCACCATCTGCCACCAAGTATATCGTGGCGCTTCAGTCGTTTAGTGTAGCTGATGGTTGCCAACGCAGTAGCCAACTGATTTGGGTGATTTTCCAGTCGCGTTTTATATTTATTCCCTGTCAGCTTTAGCTCCTCCGTAAAAGTTCTCATGCTCAGAGCTTCATGGATTTCAGTGTTGGTAATGAACCACGATGCATAAAGGTAGGTAATTAAAAAAAAAAATTAAACATAAATTTTCTCTGGCTTTCAACTCTCGGGAATATCTGGAATAGGTGCCATCATTATCGTGACAAATCAAAATAACTAGTTGATAAAAGTGTACTTTACCTTCCCAAGCTCAGCCTCGGACGCGAACCCGAGCCCGTAGACCGTGTTGGCTCTGACGTCGCTCCACTGCCCGAACTTCTGGGAGGTCTTCGTGAACGTCATGTTCGCCGTTATGGTGCTGTTGATCACCGCCTGCCGACAAATAGGACAGAATAGAATAATAAAACAGTACAAGTTAAGAATTACTTCCCAATACTACACTACTTATTCACATACATTGCCTATGGGAGTAGTGTCAATGTAAAACGAGTCAAAACAAGCCAAGTCGTTTGCCTCCTGTCACATAAAAAAAACTATGACGTCTTTAGGCGTTCTGTCGTGTCATCCTTTACTACCTGAACGCCCGTGGACGTTACTGTCCATCAAAATATGTGATAATAATAGAAAAAAATGAGGGAGGAGTTTGTCTAGCGGTGGACGTCATTTGACTGAAACAAATTAATGAACGAAGATTATAATATTTTTGGGACCAAACGCAGCAATAAGTACGGATTAAAGAATGATTAATGAGAATGGATGATAATACATACCTACCAGCCTAGGATGCGCGCCAGTCAGGCGCCATCGCGCCAGTGTATCGTTTTAGCAAGGTAATTTACGCCCGTTTTTTTATTTTAATTTTGATTTTGATTTTGCTAACATTATGATGTTATTGTCATATCGTGGCGGGCATCCTACCTAGAACGGCTGTATTAAGTATTATCTACTGATTACCGATCCGATGTTTGTACTGTACGGGGATCGAACCCGTAACCTCCGGCATAGTTGAATCACTGTACCAGGCAGCGAAAATGGTAGCGCCTTCGCTTCGTACAAAAAAGTAAATAAATGTTTCTAAGATACTATTTTCTCAATAAGATCTACTACACAATACTACATTTCTTAGAACACACTCCAATTAAAATTAAAATGGCAAAGTAATACGAATGAAGGCAACAGATATAATTAATTTTAAGTATGTAAGCTACATTGTAAACAACATTTAATATAATGATACAAAACAAGTCTTCTGTGACCGAAATTCACGCGAACTCAATGTTTTATTGTTTCGTACAATGTTAACCACAATGGTCCCCATTTCACACAATCCAAACAAAAACTCACAGGAAACATTGCGTATTTTACGTTTCTACAGTGTTGAAACGGTAATGTACTCTATTAACTGCTTCCCAGCTCATGAGTCATACATAATGTATGTTTCGCACTACACCAATCTTCTTAGTTGCTTACCTCCTTGCGTTATGTATGAACTGTCTGCGAGTTGACATATAATCTAAAATGTAAGACGATAATATGTGGGACCTCTGTTTTGGGAATTGGACAGTTACATAAGAGTACGTGAAGTTTTTCATTCGGAATACGCTCCAATCTTTTTTAGTAGCTACTTTCCTTCCAGTTTCCACCATGACGCGATCGCGAAATTGAAACTACTAAATGAATTAGGGGTCTGGAGAAAGTTACTTTGTCTAGTGGCTCTGGAGAATTAGAGACTGGAAAACACAAATTGATAAATCTTGTTCCCACTAGGTTAATTTCAGTTTCGTTAAGACGTTGCAGAGTGGACTGACAATGGTCACCGAGCTTTATACGCCACGTCTCAGCACCATCCACCATGTTTTCTTGAATCACTCACACAGAGTCACAGAGTAAGCTCTGTTTAGGACGTGTAAGAGATGTGACAAGGAGGATATTGTGGGAGCACGACCCTCTATAATTTACTAGAGGCAAATGGAAGACTTGGCCAAAACCTCCCGGCCAGCCCTATTCTGCTCTGCCGGTACCTTAAAGCGAAAATGACCTACATAGCGAACAGTTAAGAGTCTGTATTCGAATAACCTGACCTGAACACAGCGTGCTATGAAGAGCACGGGCTTTGTGGTGTTTCTTTGCGAGATAGGATCAGAAATGAGGAGATCCATAAACGAACTTAAGTCGCTGACATAGCCCGACGGATTAGCAAGCTGAAGTGGCAGTGAGCAGGGCACATAGTACGCAGAACTGACGCCGATGGGGCAGCAAGGTTCTGGAGTGGAGGCAGTAGCGGCGTAAGGGGGGGGGCGGTGGGGGCGGTCCGCCCCGGGTGCCAAGCATCAGGGGGTGACACAAGTCGCGCAGATTAGTACTCACTGACGCATCTGCATGGCAAATCTGCGGTCTATGTCATGATATATATCGATAAACTTATCGACATTTTTCAAGCCCTTTACGTCATAAAAAATGAGATGTGAATGAATGAATGAAACCTATAATCCAACCAAATTAAATATGCTACATGTTTTAAGCATTTACATGTACAATGAGTACTTTTTAAAATGACGTAATCATATTTTGTTTACATATCAAATTTTATTTATTTTACGAAAAAATAGCTACTATAATAGATTTAAAATGTACTTACGCGTGATAAGAAACATTTCTTGTGTGACAGGAATAATTTTTGCAATAAAGTACGGCGCATTTACCCATTTTTCGTGATATTTTTACTCTTCGAGAGCTGGCGTCATACTGACAAAGTGACAACCTGACAACATTTACCATGGCTAATTTAGCCATGGTAAGTGCTAGCGGGGTAAAGACGAAAACGTCACTCGTTACGCGTCCAGTGGTTTATTCGTCCAAGGTGTTACCATTATTCCAATAATACTGTTTGTAAGTCGATGTAGATGTAGGAGTTCTGAAAAAAGTCTTTTCAAAATATTGTAAGCACTGGCTGATAGATCTTCCATTGTTTTGAAGAAGTTAACCTACTTTTTACAGGATAAATATGATTTACTCCTAGGGCTCTTTCACACGGCGATATGCCGTTTTTTGCAGGTACTGTTTTTTGCAGGATCCCGTTTAGTAGCATCTATTTGTTAATGTTAAACATCAACAAGAACATCACGTTTGCAGTGTCCCGTAAAAACCGACCCATTCCAATTTGGAATTCGAATTTCAACACACACTTGTGCTTGTGTTCACACATGCTCGGATCCCGCATTACTGGATCCCGCAAAACTGGATTATATTCCGTGGAAAGGGCCCTTAGTTACCAAATAGACATAAGTAACCATAATAGTTCTGTAAACTACGAGATGTCACCATCGTACGACATCTCTTTCACTAGTTTTACTACTTGTAACAAACTCCAATGTCTGAACTTATACTTTAGTCACTTTCTTTTATTCATACCTTCTTAAATTACAGTAAGTAAAGCATATTAAGCTGTTCGACTACTAATGTACCATTTTGTAAGTTTATTTTGCATCTAGGTAAAATGTAGTTTAACAATACTTATCACGAAAACCCACACATGAAACTAGTTACACAATATGCCTTAGAATAATCTAGTGTACGAGTAGAACCACAGTTCAATACTCTAGAACTAGATTAGTCAATTAACGGCATTTGTCCCCACCAGGGAAACCCCCACTGGCCACTAATCTACTTAGATATTTTAAACTCGTTCTAATGTGGAGCTCTGGCAAATTCCAGGTGAAAATTCCAGACGTTAGATCAACTTAATAACGTTTATCACCAACTTTGTTTTTTCAATTTATTAGTACACCTATACTTTTTAAATTACGTATATTCTTCAATTTCTGTATTCGTATGACTGACCAGACCAGTCCTGTTAAGAAGATGATATACCTACCTAATTCGTAGGTAATTTGTGTTTTTGAAAATTAGGATGAGTGAGAGTATCAGTACTTATAGAGCGAGTTTAGAGAGGACTACATGAACTTAAGAGTTTAAAAAAAACAAAAGACAGTTTTTTGATGGATTTTCTTTAAAGAAACGAAACCCAAAACCACAGTCCTAAGCTAAGTCAAAGTCCTTCCATCACTTAGCAAGGTTTGGGGACAGGGAGCAAGGACCGGCTTTTCGTCATGGTGATTCCATGTTTTGACTAACATCAAAAACCTTGTTCGGTCGATGGCTGTACGCCATTAATATTAAATTCTAGAAATGATCCACCATTATCCTCGTCCAAACGTCTCCACTTCCTGTTGACAATACATGTCTTCATGGAGGCCTTTGCAAATTTGGGTTTTCCTCAGAAAAGGCCTTGCTGGGCCTTTAATAATACATTTGATGGCATAAAGGTTAAGGTAAATACATTGTTGATAATTACTGATAGCATCTTGAATGGCATGTCTCGTCAAAAACTATTATAGCGTGTCTATATAAGTCGGTAAGTGTAGGGCTCAGTAAAATACTTTAACAACAATAATGACGGCACGCATAATAGATTTAGTAAAAGTCATTTATAAAACAACTAACTTTCCGCCCGCGGCTTCGCCCGCGTGGAATTTTGTCTGTCACAGAAAAACTTTGTCGCGCGTGTCCCTGTTTCAAAAACCGGGATAAAAACTATCTTATGTCCTTTCCCGGGATTCAAACTATCTCTATGCCAAATTTCATCAAAATCGCTTCAGTAGTTTACGCGTTTATGCGAGACAGACAGACAGACCGACAGACAAACAAACAGACAGACAGACAGAGTTACTTTCGCATTTATAATATTAGTTGGTATAGATTATGACTGTCAGCTAATAGTTTTAGTAGCCCATCTGCCAGAACTGGAAAGAAAAAGCTTAAAATAGCAAAAAACAGACACAAAGCATGTTATGTTACCTACAGGTTTTCACATAACCAGTGGAAACGTAAGTACTTCATAAGTACTTACTCGTATGTTATACTAAAGTATATTAGTGAAAATAATGTGTGATATGCGTGTGAAACGAACATTATTAAAGTCATACAATTACACGCATGGCGAGGACGATAACTCCGCAATCTGGCTAGACAAACACACATTATGGAAAAAACTGGAAAATTAACTGAAGTAGGTATTCTAGCTACAGTTTTCATGAATTCGAAATTAGTTTGCACACTCCTAGTTTGTCTTAGAGGTAAACTGCTGAACTTATTTCTTTTAATTTTTATTTAGAGACGCAGGTTTGTCCTTGAAATATCATCATTGTAAAAGAACGTCTTGTAGCCTATTTCTCGTTCCAATACAAGTCCTTTTGACTCTACGACTCTACTATTGAACTGATCAAGTTACTAGTCGGGACTAGGTACTCCAACCTCTTATTCCCAGCGCTACAACTCCTGCGTAACACAGCTTGACCGCCAAGATGTAAATCCCAACCAATGAAGTCTTGATCGAGCCCGTTGCAATGGCCATTACTTAGCCTTAAACTAAGGATTTCAGATTTTCTTTTCTACGCAGAATGCTGGATGAAGTAGTTAGTCCCTCCCCAGTCAGGATATTTAGTAAAAAGAAAACATAAAGCTCACTTCGTGCTCCAATACACATACCTTATTGCCACTATTGACACTGATCGCACCAGGAAGCGTGCACTTCCCCTCATTTCGCATGCAGCCTCGTCGCGGCCGTGACCGCGCACGGTATTCCACCTGTATTCTACGCACAGACAGACAGTTTGTATATTTGTGTTGTAGAATAGAACATATTACAGTAGTTTAAGATGCTGCAGTGTTTAACTTGTGTTGGCGACTGTACGTCTGTATAAATCACCGGTTTGGAGTATGCCTATAAGCAAATAAAATTCCAATAAGCAAGTATGAGTGAAGCATCTGCAAATAAGGGTACTTCTCATTTACACTTAAATTTGATGGTCACACAATAATATTTCATAAACGGTATAAGTTAGAACAATAACTTTGAAATCAGAT